>NC_062290.1:27450848-27755687 GCF_902655055.1 Lutra lutra
TTGGCTTTGCTTTTTCAATATATCTTGATTTCAACAACTTCTCTCATTTCCAGTTATAATCTCAATCCAGTTGTTTGCATTATTGGATGGTGTCCAGTAGCTGGTCTCCCTTGGTTTGACTTTGACTTTTGTCCTTGTTAAATCTACAGGGTTTTAAGAGTGATCTTTTAATGGTAGCATCTGTTTATATAACTTATCTGCTTCAGTCCTCCAATGACTGAGATTAAGTTCTTGTTACTGAGGTGACTATTTATTACACAGATCTGTGATATTCTATCGCATAAATGTTTTTCCTTATACGCCTTATGAAAAGCAATGCATAGATAGGACTTACTGAAGTGTTTTGTCTTCACAGTGTTGTCTTAATTTTTTAAAAATTAGTAACATTTAAAAATTGGAGGATTTTACATTAGATTTTTTTTGTACTGAATAACACTAGCCTTGCATTCATTACTCAATAGGATAAGTAGTGGCTGGCTTCCTTTACATGAAGTGTGTGTTTTTCAGCTTGCCATAGTCTGTCTCCTCCACCACTCCCCCAGGTATCTTATAGTCATCTGATCTACTTAGGAAGATGACAAGGCATGGCTGTGCCGTACAGTAGGTCATCATTCACTTGACATATTATTTTTATTTTTTAAAGCATTTTACTTTTTATTTTTTAACATGGGGCTTAAACTCAGGAGCTGGAGAGCAAGGGTCGGTCACCCAACATACCAAACTCCGACAAATTTTTTTTTAACAGTACTTTGTGCCGAGTATAATTCTAAGCCCTGGAGATAAAGCAGTGAATACAACAGAGCCTTGATGTCATTGATTTTGCATTCCTTGGGAGAGAGGGTCAGTGTGTCAGTAAACACATAATGTCAGGTGTTGTGTGAAGAAGAATGAAGCAGGGAGAAGGCATATAGATTGGTGAAGGGTGCTGTTTTAGAATGTACAGGGCAAACCTCCATATGAGAAATTGACATTGGAACAGAGGCTAGAATATAGGGAGGGATGAGGCTCTGGAAATCTTAGGAAGAAACTTTGTGGGGAGGGGTCAGCAAGTACAGAGGTCCTGAGAGGAGAATGTTTTGATGTGTCCGAAGGATGACAAGAATCCTTGTGTAACAGCAGTGCAGTGAATGTGGAGAAGAATGGCAGGTGGAAGGAATTGAGGTTGGAGAGGGAGGCCAGATCTGCATGGTAATGGGTGGTGGGGCTCTCCGTTCATGTGGGGTTTTGGATTTTCCTGTGGGCAGGGAAACCACTGAAAGGTTTTAAGTGGGAAGTGATGTGAAATGAGTTATTTTAAAACAACCCCTTTGGCTTCTGGCAGTGAATAAATTGTAGCAGGGACAAGTGTGGAAGGTGGGGCAACCTGTGTGGAAGCAGCTGTAGAAGTGAAGGGGGGTGGTGACTTCACTAGATGGAGATAACTGTGAAAGGTGGGAGTTATGCTTAGATGAGACATTGAAGGTCGGACTTAATGGTTTTTTTTTTTTTTTTTAAAAGATTTATTTATTTATTTGACAGACAGAAATCACAAGGAGGCAGAGAGGCAGGCAGAGAGAGAGGAGGAAGCAGGCTCCCCACTGAGCAGAGAGCAGAGAGATGCGGGACCCTGGGATCATGACCCGAGCCGAAGGCAGAGGCTTTAACCCACTGAGCCACCCAGGCTCCCCCTTAATGGGTTTTCTGATGGTTTGATACAAGGCGTGAGAAAATGAGAGGAGGGGTGGGTGGGTCACTTGGTTAAGTGTCCAACTCGATTTGGGGTGAGGTCATGATCTCATGATTAAGATCTTAAGATTAAGCCCTGCATCGGGCTCCACACTAGGCATGGAGTCTGCTTGAAATTCTCTTTTCCTTCTCCGCTGCTTGCTTGCTTGCTCTCTTAAAAAAAAAAAAAAGAAGAAGAAGAAAGAAAGAAAAAAAATAAAAACTAGAGGAATTGAAGTGCAGGTTTTCAGCCAGAGTAACTGTGGATGAATGGAGGTGCCATTTAGCAACATTGTAAACACTGGGAGAGTTCCTTTTTAGACATGTAAAACCTGAGAATCCTGCTTGGCAACCAAGTAGGGATAGAGTATAAACTCTACCTAGAGGATAAGCTTATAGCTCTGTAATACAATCTGAGATTTTTAAAAGACCTAATCCTTTAGTCCTATACCACTAACAACAGTTCTTTGAACTCAGAGACGTTGTTGTTGTTTTCCCCTCTGTCTGTTCATAACATACAGTACATGATATGGATTGTGTACTCATTTATGTTTTTGTTAAGAATCCACAGAAATGTTGCCTTAGCTCTGGCTACTGCTGCAAATGCCTGTTATTCCAGTATATTAGGCTTCTATGTACATTTTTAAAAAGATTTTGTTTATTTGACAGGTAGAGATCACAAGTAGGCAGAGAGGCAGGCAGAGAAAGAGGGGGAAGCAGGCTCCCTGCTGAGCAGAGAGCCTGATGCCAGGACCCTGAGATCATGACCTGAGCTGAAGGCAGAGGCTTAACCCACTGAGCCACCCAGGCGCCCCTTCTATATACATTTTTATAAGAATTATAATTCATCAGAAACATTCTTTTAGTAGAACTGGTAACTTAATTGAATCAGCCAAATGATATTAAATTCAGTTTTTAAGGTGAGTCTAGCGAACTACTGAATTTGTTAATGTCTCAGTAGTATTTTAAATGACTTTGAGGGTGGGAATCCTTGTATATATGAATAATTTTTTCTTTACATTGAGGCTGAAGTGGAAATATGCTTTTGCTATCTCTTTGAGTAATTCTGTTTGAGAAGGCTTCACTTTTGTGGCCTAACAGTGTGTAAACAAGCATTTGATAATTTTTGAAGTAAAAGTCTTCTATAAATCTTGCAAACTTATCATGTGGTAATTACTGTGTATTTACTGTTCACTTGTGAACACGAGAATACTTTGTAAGTGCGAATTACTACTTTCCGATATTAACATTAACCTTATTTTGCATATGAACATACTAAATGCAAGTGTATTTAAGTAGTCTAAGGGCAAACAATTAAAGGTGGAGGTAGCATTAGAATATGGTGTTTTAAGGATACGCAGTAGGGAAAGTATGGGTGTATGATAGCACTATTTAGACAAGCAGGATGACATTTCATTACTGTGTTCAGACTAGCAAATAGTGATTTTGCAAGAGGAATGTAATGAAAGGTTTTGCTTCTACTCAAGGGCCTAATTATTCCTTTCCCATACAGGAAGATTTTCAGTCAATGACTTATGGATTTAAAATGGCTAACAGTGTGACAGACCTTCGAGTTACAGGTAAAACATTTATAAGATGATATACAGGTTTTGTATTTGTATTTGTTTCCTGTTTAAACTCATTGTCTCTCTTTCTAGGCATGCTAAAAGATGTGGAGGATGACATGCAAAGAAGAGTAAAGGTAGATTTCTTTTCTCTTTGTGTAGGGAGGGCCACCAACTTGCTTTATATATGCTCTGCCTTTTTTGCAATTAACTTGAAAACAGCTACAGCAGTTGTTTCTGGTGAATTAATGTCCCTTTCAAGTACTGAAAATTTAACCTTGAAGATTTTTCAGTATTTTTGCCAGTGTTTTAGAATTATAGTATGCTCCTTTAAGAATAGCAATAATCTGGAATTTTAAGTTCCTCAAAGGTAAGGACGATCTTCTTCAACAGCTATTACAAAGTCTGCAATACAGTAGACGACCTCAGTATCCCAGATCTGGTGAAAGACTTCTATGAATGATGTCCTTCAGCCAGATGGCGCTAACAGTTTGGTTCTCACGGAGATTTTTTAAAAAGGGGAGCAGTTATATTTCTGCCGTTCCTCTGTGCTTGGATAACACAACATGGTTGTCAAAGCAATTTTATATTATTGCCTTAGCTGATATTTATAATTAAGCAGTGAATTAGGCAATAAAATGTACTCAGTGCCCTAGATTTAGGTGAGGAAAATAGAGCTTAAAAGAGTTAAGTAAACTGAGTGTACTGAAGGGCATGCCACTAGGAATGGCAGCGCAGGGCTAGAACCCAGGTCTTCTGCTGTATCTTGTTGTAGTAACTGCCCTACAGTTGTCAGAATCGTCAGTCATATTGTTACTCATGCAAGAAGTTTTGTATATTAGTATAGAACAATCTTATTTACAGTGTGACTTTATGATGTGATTTGTGTAAAGGTTACTATTTTTTTCTAACAGGGTTAGTTTTGAGAGCTTCGAGACTTTCAATTAATACATCCTTTTTAAAAAAGCAGTACCATGTGCCATGTACTTATCTTATTTCATTGTTTTGCTTTTGCAGTTTTTAATCCCTTTTCTTCTGTTTGATCCTAATAATTTCTATCAAAATGGACTTTTTGTATATAGTATTAATAGGAAAATAAATACTAGATACAACTTTCTTCTTCCAAATATATTTCTTAAAAATGGATTCCTATGTACTCAAAAAATTGATTTAGCACTTTGTATATTTATAAGCTAATATTTTACAAGTTTGTGTTTATTTTAATTCACGTTTTTTAAAATTTTAGAGTACTCGAAGTCGACAAGGAGAAGAAAGAGATCCAGAAGTTGAACTAGAAGTAATTGAACTTATTTTCTGGTAGATAATATCAGAGAAGTCTACCTCTTAATGTTGTAGTTTTATGAACTGCGTTATAATTTATGGAAGCCCTTTTTAAGGTATTTCTTTAAAAGTTGGACATTGCAAGGGATTTTATTTCCCTTGTATTTGTTTTGATAGAATAATAATACTTGATTTCAAAGCTCTTCAATATTCCTGTGAGGTAGGAAGAAAAATTATTTTTTACAGATGGTACATCAAAACGTGGCAAAACTCAAGAGCTTGGACAATATGAAAAGTACTAATCCTTTGTCGAGAGCCTTAATTTTCTGACTCTGCTTAAAGCATCTTTTCATCAATTCTGTTTAAAATGCTAATTAAATTAGTTTTTGAGATGATAGTCTAACTTCTTACTTAAGAAAAAATCCATCCCATTGATATAGGAGCTTTACTTTTTATTTCTATTTCAGTAGAACAGGCTTTGTTTTATTTTCTGCAGCTCATTTTCAGGCATTTAAAAGACTGTAAGTGAAGGTGTTTGTAATATAGTAAGTTATTAACATTGAAATTTAGGACTTAAAATACTATATTTTAAAATGAAATTCCTTTGACAGACTTTGCATCTTTTAACTTTTAGTTCTTTCTTATTTTTTAGCACCAACAGTGTTTAGCCGTATTCAGCAGAGTGAAATTCACTCGAGTGTTACTGACCGTGCTTATAGCCTTTACTAAGAAAGAGGTAAGAGCATTTAATCTATTTCAGTGGGCTTTTGGTGGGGGGCAGGACATAGTGTGTTATTGAACTAGTTCTGAGACTTTTCCAGTGAAATGCCTCCGATCACAAATATACAGCATTCAGCATTTGGTATATTTTATGTGTATTATATTAGAGATATTTAGAGTTATTAGAGATATTTATGTATATTAGGGGTATTAGATAATTTCTCAGAAAGTCGCATGAATTTACATTCTGCTCCATAACATATCTGTGTCTGTTGTTGAAATAGAAAAATATTTTATATTACTTACTAGTGGTATAATAATAGAAACTGAATTTGCTTGTATGTACTCCTGTTTTGTGGATTGAAAAGGAGAAAGCAAAAATGGGAATTTTAGGTAGACCTCTTCTTTCATTCAGTTCAATAATTAACTGTTGGATTTGTGTAGAACCAAAAAGCCCTAGATGGTAAATATTTCCTCTTCATGTGTATTTGCATTAATTTAAGTCAATTACAGACTAATTTGTGGATAATTAGAAAGTGGTGAGTAGAAATCCAACCTTTACCATTGATCTAACTTCTAAGTCTCTTTTTTCCTGTTTTTATTTTCACATTTATGAATGGCACAGTACAAATGTTGAAATTTTCCAGTTGACTGCAACTCAGCTTTTAAACTATAAGATGAACAGAACAAGCTAGAAATGTTTCCTATCATTTTTTAATGGCTCTTACAAGACCAGAAATGGATTAAAAAAAAATTTCTATCCTAACAGGATCTGAGCATCTTGTATTAAGTGAATAGGTTGTGAAAACCAATGTCATTACGATATTTAATTTCATTATTGTTTATAGGATTTTCCTATTTAATGTATATCTTTCAGTGAAAGAATATGTAAGAATGTTTTTGGTGATTTGTTTGCTAGACCAGTGCTGTTGCAGAAGCTCAAAAATTGATGGTTCAAGCAGCAGATCTTCTTTCTGCCATTCATAATTCATTGCATCATGGCATCCAGGCTCAGAATGATACTACAAAAGGAGGTAATTGTCTGTTTTAACTCCTACTCTTTTTCCTTACCCATCCAGATTATATAGAGTTTGGTTTGTTCTCAATTCATGTGTCAATCCATCTGTTTGGACCTTGGAATGTTTTACTCCATAAACTTATATAGTGTTTACGCTTTCTTTTAAAGATATTATAGACCAAAAATTGTACTATAAAACTTGACCATTTCCTGTATCTTACTGTTTAGGCTCTGAATATTTACTGTCAGGTGATCATTCTGTGATGTCAGCAGTACATTCTTTTTTAATCACCTCTCTCCTTTACTCCTTTGAGAGATCATCACCTCAATTACACAATATCCCCTGAATACTGGGGCTATACCCTCTGTGGTCTCCTTGCACTCATACCTCTTATTACAGAATTTTTTAGTACATCATATTGTAGTTGTTTACCTGTTTGTTTTTCCGTGACAATATTTTAGGCCAGAAACTGTCTTATTTGTGTGTCTCTATGGTGCTTAGCACATTGTTGACGGTAGATTTTATTCATGAAATTTTTTTTTTTTAAGATTTTATTTATTTGACAGAGAGAGAGAGTGATCACAAGTAGGAATAGAGGCTGGCAGAGAGAGAGGAGGAAGCAGGCTCCCCGCCGAGCAGAGAGCCTGATGTGGGGCTTGATCCCAGGACCCTGAAATCATGACCTGAGCCAAAGGCAGAGGCTTAACCCACTGAGCCACCCAGGTGCCCCTCATGAAATATTTCTTAAAACGAAAGGAATAATGTATGTTTGTTGTAGAAGTTGCTGAGTTAACATATTATTATTTTTCTTTTTAAATATTTTATTTGAGTTAGAGCACAAATTGGGGGAGGGGCAGAGAAAGAGGGAGAAGCAGGCTTTCCACTGACCAGGGCACCTGACGCAGGGCTCGATCCCAGGATCCTGGGATCATGACCTGAGCCAAAGGCAGACACTTAACTGACTAAGCCACCCAGGCATCCCCTGAGTTAACATTTTAACTCATATGTAACAATTGTGATTCTTAAAACTCATTATAATGAGGTATTTATATTCTCTAAATTGTACACTTTTAATAGATGAATTGAATGTTAATTATATCTCAGAGTTGTCAGAAGATATAGGATGGTGGAATGGATTTAATAAAAAACAAGATCCAGCTATATGCTGTCTACAAGAGACTTGTTTCAGACCTAAAGGGGCCAGACACATGCAGACTGAAAGTGAAGAGATAGAAAAATACTTATCAAAATGGAAGTGAAAAGAAAGCCAGTGTATAGCAGTACTTAAATGAAACAAAAGCAACTTTTAAAAAAAATATTGCAACAAGAGCCAAAGAAGGATACTACATAATCATGTAAGGAACAATCCAACAAGAAGAGACAACGATTGTAAATATTTATGCACCCAGTGGGAGCACCTGGAAAACATAAAGGAAGCAATCGATAGTACTGTAATAATAGGGGACTTTAACACCTCACTTACATCAATGGATAGATCATCCAAACAGAAAATCAACAAGAAAACAGAGGTTTTGAATAACACTTTGGATCACATGGATCTAACAGATATATTTGGAACATTCCTAAATAAGCAGAATGTACATCCTCCCCCCCCCTTTTTTTTTCTTTTTTAAAAGATTTTATTTATTTGAGAGAGAATGAGTGAGCAGGGAGGAGAGGGATTGGGAAAGGGAGAAGCAGGCTACTGGATGAGCAGGGAATCTGACATGGGGCTGGATCCCAGGACCCTGAGATCATGACCTGAGCCAAAAGGTAGATGCTTAGCCTACTGAGCCACTGAGGTGCCCCAGAATGCACATTCTCTTCAAGTGCACATGGAACAGGATCACGTTAAGCCATGAAAAAAAATCTCAACAAATTCAGAAAGATCAAAGTCACATACCATGCATCTTTTCCAACCACAATGCTATGAAACTAGAAATCAACCACAAGGAAAAAATCTGGAAAGAACACAAATACAAAAAGTTAAATAACAGCCTACTAAACAATGACTAGATCAACCAAGAAATCAAAGAGAAATTAAAAAACACATGTAGAAAAGTGAAAATGAAAAAAAATAGTCCAGAATCTTTTGGATGCTACAGAAGTGGTTTTTTAAGAGAGAAGTTTATAGCAATACAGCCCTACCTCAAGAAGCAAGAAAAATCTCAACCCAACCTTACACCTACAGGAGTTGGAACAAACAAAACCCAAAATAGTAGAAGAAAGGAAATAATAAAGGTTAAAACAGAAATACATGAAATAGAAACTTTAAAAAAAATGATAGATTAAAGAATGTAGGAGCTGGGTCTTAGAAAAGGTCAACAAAATTGATACACCATTAGCCAGATTCATCAAAAAAGAGAAGGGACTCTCAAAATCAGAAATGAAAGAGGAGAAATAATACCACAGAAATAGAAAGGATTATAAGAGAATTATATAAAATTATATGCCAAAATATTGGGACAATCTAGAAGAACTGGATACCTTCTAGAAACATACAAGCTACCAAAACTGAAGCAGAAAGAAATAGAATATTTGAACAGATCAGTTACCAGCAGTGAAACTGAATCAGTAATCAAAAAGTTCCCAACAAAGAAAAGTCCAGGACCAGACGGCTTCACTGGTAAATTCTATCAAATATTTAAATAAGAGTTAATACCTATCTTTTCAAACTATTCTAAAAAACAAAAAGAGGAAGGAAAACTTCTGAACTCATTCTATGAGGTCAGCATTACCCTGATACCAAAACCAGATAAACATACTACAAAAAAAGAGAATTATAGGCCAATATCCCTGATGCAGCATAGATGGAGAAATCCTCAACAAAGTATTAGCAAACTGCATTCAACAATACATCCAAAAAAAAAAAAAAAATTCACCATGATTGAATGGAATTTATTCCTATGCTGAAAGGATGATTCAGGATTCCCAAATCAGTCAGTCTGCTGTATTACATCAATAAGAGAATGGAAAAAAACTATAGAATCATTTTAGTAGATGCAGAAAAAGCATTTGACAAAGTACAACATCCATTTCATTATAGAGACCCTCAAAAAAAGTAGGTATAGAGGGAACATATCTCAATATAATGAAGGCCAGGTCTGGAAAATGCACAGCCAACATACTCAATGGTGAAAAATTAAGTGTTTTCCCTTAAGATCAAGAGCAAAACAATGATGTCCACTCTCACCACTTTTATTCAACATAATACTGGAAGTCATAGGCACAAGCAATCAGACAGGAAAAAAAAAGATTTATTTCTTCCTTGATAAGGAAGAAATAAATTTTTCACTACCTGTAGATGGCATGATACTATATGTAGAAAACCCTGAAGACTCAACCAAAAAACTGCTAGAACTGATATATGAATTCAGTAAGGTGAAGGGTACAAAATCAATATACAGAAATCTGTTGCATTTCTATACACTAATAATGAAGTAGCAGTAAAAGAAATTAAAACTATTCCATTTACAGTTGCACCAAAAATGCCACCTAGGGATAAACTTAACCAAGGAGGGGACAGACATATATTTTGAAAACTATATAAAACATTGATTAAAGAAATTGAAGATGACACAAAGTGAAAAGATATTCCATGCTCAGGGATTAGGAGAACAAATATTAAAATGGAGCCATAATACCCAAATCAGTCTGTTGATTTAACACAATCCCTATCAAAATACTAACAGCACTTTTCACAGAGCAAGAAAAGAAATCGTAAAATTAATTAATTCAGTATTTTTTTTTAAAGATTTTATTTATTTATTTGACAGAGAGAGATCACAAGTAGGCAGAGAGGCAGGCAGAGAGAGAGGAAGGGAAGCAGGCTCCCTGCTGAGCAGTGAGCCCGATGCGGGACTCAATCCCAGGACCCTGGGATCATGACCTGAGCCGAAGGCAGCGGCTTAACCCACTGAGCCACCCAGGCGCCCCAATTAATTCAGTGTTAACTCTTCTTTAAAAATCCTAAAATTTGGTTGGAACCACAGAAGTCCCTGAATAACCAAAGCAGTCTTGAAAAAGAAAAAAATTGGAGGCATCAGAATGCTAGATTTCAAGGTATACTACAAAGCTATAGCGATCAAAGCAGTATGATACTGACACAAAAATAGACATAGATTAGTGGGACAAAATGGAGAGCCCAGAAATAAACTCAACCATTATGTGGCAAATTAATCCTTGAGCAAGGAAGCAATAATATGCAGTGGGAAAAGTCTCTTCAACAGATGGTGTTGGGAAAAGTGGATAGCTACATATAAAAGAATGATTCTAGACCACTTTGTTACATCATAAACAAAAATAAATTCAGAATGGGTTAATGAATTAGCCATGAGACCTGAAACCATAAAAATCCTAGAAGAGAATTCAGGTAGTAATTTCTTTGACATCAACTGTAGCAACATTTTTGTGACTAGGTCCCCTGAGACAAGGGAAACAAAAGCAAAAATAAACTATTGAGACTACATCAAAATTAAAAGTTTCTACACAGGAAGGGAAACAATTATCAAAATAAAAAAGACAACTTAATGGGAGAAGGAATTTGCAAATGATGTATCTGATAAGGAGTTAGTATCCAAAATATATAAAGAACATATATAGTTCATCTAAAATAATAATAATCCAATTTAAAATGGGCAGGAAATACGAACAGACATTTCTCCAAAGAAGACATCTGGATGGCCAGCATGCACTTGAAAAGATGCTCAGTGTCACTCATCATCAGGGAAATGCAAATCAAAACCCCAGTGAGATGTCACCTCAAACCTGTCAGAATGGCTAACATCAAAAACACATGGGACAACAAGTGTTGGTGAGGATGTGGAGAAAAAGGAACTCTTGCATGCTACTTGTTGGAATGCAGACTGGTACAGGCACTGTGGAAAGCAGTATGGCAGTTCTTCAAAAAAATTAAAGAATAAGAGTTATCATATGACATAGTAATTCCACTACTGGGTATTTATCTAAAGAAGAGGAACACTAATTCAAAAAGATATATGCACCCCTGTGTTTTATTGCAGCATTTACATTAGCCAAAGTAGGGAAGCAGCCCATGCCTATTGATAGATGGAGTGGCTGAAGAAGATGCAGTTTTATACACACACATATATACACACTGGAATATTACTTAGCAATAGAAAGGAATGGGCCCTTGCTATTTGCAATGACATGGATGGATCAAGGGTATAATGCTAAATGAAGTCAGTTGGTTGGGATAGACAAATACCATATGATTTCACTCAAATGTGGAATTGCTTTTTTTTTTTTTTTTAAAGATTTTACTTATTTATTTGACAGAGATCACAAGTAGGCAGAGAGACAGGCGGGGGTGGGGGGTGGGGGGGGAGCAGGCTCCCCGCTCAGCAGAGAGCCCAATGTGGGGTCGATCCTAGGACCCTGGGATCATGACCTGAGCTGAAGGCAGAGGCTTTAACCCACTGAGTCACCCAGGTGCCCCGTGGAATTGCTTTTTAAAGACTTTATTTATTAGAGAGGGAGAGTGAGAGAGTGAGTAGCAGGAAGAGCAGAGGAAGAGGGACAAGCAGACTCTGTGCTGAGCACAGAGCCTGACATGGGACTTGATCTCACCACTCTGAGATCATGACCTAAGTTGAAATCAGGAGTTGGACACTTAACCAACTGAGCCACCCAGATACCCCTCTAATGTGGAGTTTAAAAAGAAATAAAGGAAAAAAAGAGACAAATGAAAATCAGACTTTTAAGTATAGAGAACAAACCTGTGGTTACCAGGTTACCACTGTGGTGGGGGGAAATGGGTGAAATAGATGAAGGGGTTTAAGAATACATTTGTCATTAGCACTGAGTAATGTATCAAATTGTTGAATCCCTGTTGTACATCTGAAACTAATATAACGCTGCATGTTAATTTTACTGGAATTAAAAAAAAACAAGCTTAATCAAGAAAAAGGAAAGCAAGGAATTTGGGGAATATGGGAATCCAGCATGAAAGAATAATGAAGAAAATCCCCAAGGTAATTATGCACTGAGGTTACCAGATAGTAACTCAACACTGTACTTGAAGGGCAAGCCCAGCTTGGAGAAGGTCATAGACTTTAGGGAAAAGTCTTGAAGTAGATATAAGACCTGTTGTCACCAGTAAAATTAATACGGTAGCTATTGTGTTTTATGTAGTAAGAGGTTTAGAGGATTGGCAAAGGATTTGGGGTTGAATTATAAGACAGTGATTAATTTCAGAATAAATCAAGAAGTTATTTCCATGTTTGCAAAGTTTTCCATGGTCCAGATAAGAATATCATTTATGTAATGGTGCACATGCCTGAATATTAATCATAATAAAATTGTGATTTAGCTGTATTAGAGACTAGGGGACAGAAGTGTATGTATGCATATAATTTATACATACTTATAGTATACATGCATATCTCTGGCGTCTTGAAGGAGTAAATCAGAGATAATGTGTAAAACTGAAAAAGTATGAAGTAGCACTGTAAGCTTGTTATTTGTTGACAGGGTGGCAAATTCCAAAAGAAATAGTTAAGAGGAAATGGAAGAGGTACCTCATTTGATAATATGGTAGCTTTAACCTCCTGAGGACTGAGCTTGCTGCTGAAACAGAAATTTTGCTTCCTCAATCCAGTTGATTTTTTTTTCAGTGGGCAGTATACAAGAGAAGTAGGAGCTGACTTTATTTTAAAATCACAACCCATTAGAGAGGCCTATCCCATGAGATACTTGTGCCAGAAACTTGAGTTGTTTACTTTTTTTAAAATTGAGATGCAGTTGTTGTATAACATTAGTTCTAGTGGTATATCATAATGATTCAAAATTTATATTACTCTTTTATTTAAAGGGTTTTTTTTTTTCCTTAAACCCATATGTGAGGGTCTTTTTTTTTTCCTTCAAAAAATCCAGAAGATTGTGGATGTCTTTAGATGGTAAAGATGTCTTTGCTGCTTTTCCTCTATATAACCAATTGAAAACTGTAAAGAACATGCGAAACAGAATCCTCTCAACTTTTAAAAAGAAATAGAAAACCCTTATATACAAACAAAAGTAGAATGGCCAAAAAACAGAAGAGCTGCTAAACACAGTAGGAGTCTCCCAGATGACGGAGACATTAAGAATGGATTCTAAGATTTCTTGGCATAAACATAAATGGACCAGCAAAGCACATTTTTCAAAGTAGTTTGTGTAATCTGAAGGACAAAACCAAGGATTCTTTTGGAATAATAAGTAAAAGTGGGGTATTCAAGTTGGCTGTGGGAACCTGTCTGTTTAATATCCAGGAGATACAAAGGAGGTAAGGGCTCCAACAGAGGCCATGCAAATGCACTATAGATGTTACTCCTGCAAGATAGGATACTAATTATCAGTCTAGCAACTGGTAATCTTTGTTTAGTAAAGGAGATAGAAAAGTAGGAATTTCTTTTGTTTGCTCACACATGCACATCATATGGAGCTTAAGTGCAAGTCAGTGAGGCTTCCTGTTAGTCTAGAATACTCTTCTAACATCTCAGCCATATAATCGATTCAGGAAGCACTCACTACATGATGTAATATTTAAAAAGCAACAGTACAAGGACACTTGGGTGGCTCAGTTGTTAAGCTGCTGTCTTCGGCTTGGGTCGTGATCCTAGGGTCCTGGGATTGAGTCCCACATCTGGCTCCTGGCTCAGCAGAGAGCTTTCTTCTCCCTCCCACTCTGCCTGCTGTTCTCCCTGCTTGTACTCTCCCTCTCTGTTAAATGAATAAATAAAACCTTAAAAAATTTTTCTTAAAAAAAGCAACAGTACAGTATTTATACACAAATATTCCAGAAAATTAATAAGCAGGCAAGAAAAAAGGCAGGTGAGAAACATAGACCACAACATTTTTTATGCACAGTCTCAATGAATTTATTAAAAAATTAAGGAACTTCTATAAAACAAGATCACAAAGCAGAAATATTATGAGTGAAGTAAGAAGTAATAAAAAAGTACAAGGGAGCAGGCAGAGTTCAGGTAAGGAGAAGAGAAAAATCCTGAGTGAAGACCTCACTGAAAATAGTAAAAAGTATGCAATGCATTGCTGAAAAGTTGTAAAGGACATGGAGATCAGGACTGAGTTAAAAACTAAGCAAAATGGGGGTGCCTGGGTGTCTCAGTGGGTTAAGCCTCTGCCTTCGGCTCAGGTCGTGATCCCAGGGTCCTGGGATTGAGCCCCGTATCGGGCTCTCTACGCAGCAGGGAGCCTGCCTCCACCTCCCTCTCTGCCTCTCTCTCTGCCTACTTGTGATCTGTGTCTGTCAAATAAATAAATAAAATCTTTAAAAAAAAATTAAGCAAAATGGAAGTGAATAAAAATATTTGAAGTATTAGAAAATAGTGGCCAAAGAGGACTCAGCATACTTACAATTGGTGTCCCTTATGAGGATAACCAAATAACGGAACAAGAAAGAAAATGATAAACATTTCTAGAAAGAAGCAGATAGGATTAAGTCTACAGGTTTAATTGGAAGGCGAGAATGTGTCCTCAGCAAAAATTGATAAAGAAGTATGTCCTAGTAAAATTACATTAGGTAAAAAGCCACAGTTATGTGTGCAGCCTGACTTCAGAGTCCTTCACATGAGCATTGAACACAGAAACTAGAATAGTACCTTAAAGTTTTTGGGTAAGGAACTGTGATCTAAGAATTTTATCTCTCACGTGATACTTAAGTGATATCTTAAGTAATATTGACAGGTTTTTAAATGGACACATTTTTTTTCTGTGACTTTCCTGGAGGAAAAAGATTGTAATAATGAATGAAATTCAGCTTACCGAGTCATAAATGGAAAAGCTATGGCACAAAGGGTAGGCAGTGAGCATTAAATCCATTTCATTGTAGAACTGCAGTAAAAACAGCTATGGAAATTGATTTTACTAAATATAACTTGTGTCATGAACCTTGACAATATAGAAGTAATCATTTAACAAAAGTCAGGAGGTAAAGGGGAGGAAGAAGACTTTTCATATTTTTTGTCCAAAGATAGTTTGAGAGTCAATAAATCTATTATTTAAATAGATATTTAAATATACAAAGGTAATTGATAATGATGGAAGTAATTTAAATCTGGTGGGTAAAGGCAGTTGAAAATCATTGATTTTTTTTTTTTAAAGATTTTATTATTTGAGAGAGAGAGAGAGCATGAGAGAGAGAACATGAGAGGAGAGAGGTCAGTGGGAGAAGCAGACTCACTGCTGAGCAGGGAGCCCGATGTGGGACTCGATCCCAGGACTCCAGAATCATGACCTGAGCTGAAGGCAGTTGCCTAACCAACTGAGCCACCCAGGCGCTCCAAAATCATTGATTTTTATAGGTGAGATTAATAGATACCTATCTGAAGATATAGAACCTTGGAGATATTCAGAAACTTAACAGCTATAAAATTAAAACTTCTCAGTTATCAGAAGGAAAATGTACCAAAGTAAACTGTAGTGAAAGAAAAAGTCAAAAGCATTTCAGAAGAAAGCATCTATTTCCTGTGAAGTAGGAACAAAAGTAAGATCTGCTTCTTGCTGTTCTTTCTTTCTGCTCTTAAAAAAATCAGTCCTGAAGCCATGAAGTTGGTCTGAACAAGCTGGGCCTCAGTACCAGAGCAGCATGTTAGAACATGACCCAGTATTAGAATGGTGTCCCCAAAGGGAGTAGGGGTGGCTTGACACAGTGTGTTGCAGCCATGTGGGTAGGAAGGATGTCATCGTAGCAGGGTATTTCTCAGGGCCATCAAAGCCTGTGTGGGGTGAGCATATGTCCGTGTTAGAATGGTAGTTGAGTGGGGAGGGGATCTGCAAAGAGGTGGGCCTGGAACAAGATTCTGCACGTAAAGTGGCTTGAGGAGGGCATCATCATAATGGGCTGCCTGGCTAGATTCACGGCTGCTTAGGTGAGGTGAGAAGTGTACCTGCACAGGAGGACAACTGACCTTGGTTCCCTGAGCCTAAGCAATATCAGGAGGACAACCATCTGGGAGCAACTTGGTTATATGTATCAAAAGCCCAAATAGGAGGGGTGCCTGGGTGGCTCAGTGGGTTAAAGCCTCTGCCTTCAGCTCAGGTCATGGTCCCAGGATCCTGGGATCGAGCCCCATATTGGGCTCTTTGCTCAGCAGGGAGCCTGCTTCCCCTCCTCTCTCTGTGTCTGCCTCTCTGCCTACTTGTGATCTCCATCTGCCAAATAAATAAATAAAATATATATATTTTTAAAAGCCCAAATAGGATGAGGAGAGTGTGTCTATGGGAAAGCAGCATAGGGCAGGGTTTTATAGCCTAAAAGGCATGTGGGAGCCCAGACAGGGCGAGGAGGGCATGTGAGTGTCACCTGGCCTGGGGTGCTAGAACCTGAGGCAGGTAGAGGTATGTCCCTGTAGAGGTAGCTGTGTGCCTAGCTGTTGGAGACTGTGCAGGGGGAAAAGGGCATCTGTGTGTGGAGGTGGCCTGCTGTGGGGTTTCAGAGCCTATGCATATTGAAGAAGCTGTTTCTGTGGAAAGGTGCCCAAGGGCAGGATGTCAGATTAGAAGCGGGGTGTAGCGAGCCATCTGCCCAGGAGGATAGCCCAGCACTGAATATCAGCCTAAGCAACAAGATGAGGGTGTCAGAATGGAAAGATGGCTCTGTGAAGTGTTGCAGCTGAAGCCAGTCGAGGAAGGTTATCTGTACATGAAGGTGGCCTGGCATGGAGTTTCAAAGCTCAAAAGGGATAAGAAGGCATCTCTGGAGGAGTGGCCTGGCCTGAGGTATAGGAGCCCAAACAGGGTAGGCATTGTAATGGCTTGGCATGTCAGAGCCTAAATAATACAAGAGCCCATCTATGTAGGGGAGGTGGTTGTCACTGGTAGGAGGTAGTAATGGGCTGAGTGATAGCCTAAAGCATCAAAGCCCTAATTCTCGGAACCTTATATGTGAACAAGTAGGGATCTGTTGATGAGATAATCTTGGGTTATCTGGTTGGGCCCTAAGTGCTATTAAGTGTCCTTCTTAAAAGAGAGGCAGAGAGGGATGGGGTGATGTACACAAGAGGAGAAGACAATGTGAAGACCAAGATAGAGATTGGCATGAGCAGGCCAAGAAATTCTAGTAGCCACAGAAACTGGAAGAGGCAATGAACAGACTTTCCCTTAGAGCCTTTGGGTGGAGTGCTGCCCTACTAACACCTTGATTTTAGCCCATGAAAGTGATAACTGAACTTACGGCTTTCAAAACTGAGATAATAATGTTGTTTTCATCCAATTTGTGATAATTTGTTAATAGTTTTAGAAACTAATACAAAGATTGATTACATAGAGTGGAATTGATCATATTTAAAAATGTGTTGAGAATTGTGCTCTGCCCCATTTCTCAGAGTTAGGGAGTTATGCTAATTTCTAGAAAGGTAGAAAACTATATTGAGCTCTGTAGTATTGACTTGACATTAAAGATGTGGGAATAAATTCATAATTTTTAATATATATAGATTGATACAGAAATGTAGATATAAGTGTGGATATCCATGAATATGTGTGTGTATGTAGGGAAACACACGTACATATATGTCCTTATACATACATACATTTTCTGGCTCTATCATCTGGAGAAAATGGGAGCAGTGACCCTAATAGCAGTGAAAACACCCAACACCCAGATCTTGCTTCCTAAGACCATTGTCCACTAAAATGAACTGGGGGGTGGGAGTTGACCAAGATGATGATGTAGGAGGGCTCCCTTCCCATGGACATACTATTAAATAAATGTGCAGCTACACATGGAACATCTCTCTGTATAAGATCTGAAAACCAGCTGAGCAAATACTACACATCAGACATGAAAAAATACATTAAAATGGGTAGGAAAGGAGACACCTCGGTGGCTCAGTCAGTTGAGTTCTGACTCTTGGTCTTGGCACAGGTCATGATCTCATGGGTGGTGAGATCACGCTCTGTGTGGTGCTCTGTGCTTGGTGGGGAGTCTGCTTGAAGATTCCCTCTTTCTGTCCCTCTCCCCTGAGCACATGCATGTGCACTCTTTCTCTCTCAAGTAAGTAAATAAATCTGGAAAGGAAAAAAAAAGGTAGTAAATACTGAGACACAGCCTCACCATAATTCCCATTCCTAAAACACCATAATATAGTTGGGAGAGCATCCCCAACTCCCAGCCTCTACCTGAGGAATAAAAGATTTGGCCCTCACATCTAGCAACCCAATTTTTAAGACTCCCTCTGTAGGGACAACCACCTAAAATACCTAGCTTTGAAAGCTAGCAGGTCTGGTGCCCATGAGACCCACAAGGCTATAGTGAACAGAGAAGCAGTTCTTAATAAGTGTGTGAAGTTTATTTGTACTCTTTAAAAAAAGTTGCCGCCTAAAAAAACTTTTAAAACTGTCTCAAATGGAAAAATAATGGCTATTGGAAGTGTGATCCACAAGGTTCATCTTCATGATACCACTCTGTCAAGACTGGGAAAGGTGACATTTTATTTAATGCTCTGAAACCAAATAGTCAAGGAAAATGAAGAAACAAAGGAATATGTTCTAAACAAAAGACCAAGATAAATATCCAGAAACAGATCTTAAACAGAAATTAGTGATTTGCCTAATTGAGAGTTCAAAATAATAGTCATAAAGATTCTCACCAAAGTTGGGAAGCAATGCAGGACTAAAGTAAGAATTACAGCAAGGACAAAGAAAATATATAAAGTACCAAAAAGAAATCACAGAGCTGAAGAATACAATTACTAAAATGAAAAATTGAGTAGAGGCATTCCAAACAGACTAAATTAAGTGGAAGAAAAGATCAGCAAACTTGGTAGGTCAGTGGAATTCATCCAGAGAGCAGAAAGAAAAAATTGAAGAGGATAGCTTATAGGATTATGGGACACCATAATAAAAGCAGACCAGTTTATACATTATAGGGATTCCAGAAGGAGAAGAGAGCAGAAAGCTTATTCACAGAAGTAGCAGCAGAAAACTCCTACACTGGGGAAAGTAACTTCCAGGTCCAGGAAGTCTGGGTAGTACTAACAAGATAAATCCAAGGAGACCCATACCAAGACACATAATGGTTAAATTGTCAAAAGTTAAAGATGAGTAACAAATCTTGAAAGCAACAAAAGAAAAGCAACTTGTTATGTTAAAGGGAACCCCCATAAGACTGTCAGTAGATTTTTTTTTTTTAAGATTTTGTTTATTTATTTATTTGACAGACAGAGATTGCAAGTAGGCAGAGAGGCAGGCTGAGAGAGAGGAGGAAGCAGGCTCCCCGCTGAGCAGAGAGCCAGATGCGGGGCTCGATCTCAGGACCCTGGGATCATGACCTGAGCCGAAGGCAGAGGCCTTAACCCACTGAGCCACCCAGGCGCCCCGTGTCAGTAAATTTTTGAGCAGAAATCTTCCTTACCAAAAGGGATAAAGATCGAATATTTAGAGTGATGAGCAAAAAACCTTCCGACCAAATGTACTTTACCCATCAAAGTTATCATTCAGGATTGAGTGAGTTTTCCAGATAAGCAAAACTTGGGGGAGTTCATCATTCCCAGACCCACCCTTACAAGAAATGTTAAAAGGAGTTCTTGAAGATGAAATGAAAGGTTACTAATTAGTATCAGGAAAAAAATGTATGAAAGTTTAATACTGGTAAAAGTAAATACAGTTACATTCAGGATACTCTAATGTTGTAATGGTGGTGAGTAAATCACTTATAACTCTCGTATGAAAGTTAAAAGACAAATGTATTAAAAAATATCTGTAACTACAGCAATTTAATGGATACACAATGTTAAAAGATGCAGATTGTGATAACCAGAGCAAAATAAGGGGAGAGGAAGCTTTTGTATGTGTTTGATGTTATTATCAGCTTAAAATAGATTTATAAATATGTTCTCATGCAAGCCTTGGGATAACCACAAAACAAAAACCTGTAGTAGAAATGCAAAATGTAAAAGAAAGGAATTTAAAGCATACTGCTATAGAAAATCGCAAAATACCAATGAAGGAGAGCAAGAGAAGGAAAAAAAGGAACACAGGAATTAGAAAACAACCAGAACACAGTTAACAAAATAACAAATGGGAGGGGGTGCCTGGGTGGCTCAGTCCATTATGATTTTGGCTCATTTCATAATCTCAGGGTCATGAGCTCAAGCCCTGCATGGGGCTCAAGAAACTCTTCCTCTCCCACTGCCCCTCCCTCCTCTCTTAAAAAAACAAGGCAAAGATGGGCGCCTGGGTGGCTCAGTGGGTTAAGCCTCTGCCTTCGGCTCAGGTCATGATCTCAGGGTCCTGGGATCGAGTCCCGCATCGGGCTCTCTGCTCAGCAAGAAGCCTGCTTCCCTCTCTCTCTCTGCCTGCCTCTCTGTCTACTTGTGATCTCTCTCTGTCAAATAAATAAAATCTTTAAAAAAAAAAAAAAAAAAAAAAAGGCAAAGAAAAACCAAAATAAATGTTAAACCCATACCTATCAGTTTTTCTTTAAATGCAAATGAATTAAAATCTCCAATAAAAAATGGATTGTAGTTAAAGATTTGTCCATTTTATTTATCTTTTCTAAAACCAATTCTTAATTTCATTCATCTTTCCTATATGGGAGGGAGTCGAGTCTCCATTTCCGCTCTGATCTTTATTTTCTTCCTTCTGCTAACTTTGGACTTAATTTGTTCTTCTCTAATTCCTTGAGGTGTAAAGTTAGGTTCTGTATCTGAGATCTTTTTAATTTCTTAATATATGCATTTATCCTTTTAAACTTCCCTCTCAGAAATGCTTTAGCAGTATCCTATAGGTTTTGGTATATTGTGTTTCCATTTTCATTTGTTTCCAGGTATTTTTTGATTTCCCTTTTGATTTCTTTGACTCATTGGTGGTTTAGCTTCCACATATTTGTAAATTTTCCAGCTTTCCTCCTGTTGATTTTTAGTTCATACTGTTGTGGTCAGAAAAGTTACTTGGCATGATTTTGTTTTTTCTAATTTGCTAAATGATTTGTTTTGTGACCTATTATTTGATCTGTCATGGAGAATGTTCCATGTTCACTTAAGAATAATGTGTATTCTGCTACTGTTGGTTGGAATTTTCTATATATTTCTTGTTAAGGTCTGTTTGTACTGAAGTACAGCTCAAGTACTCAGTTTCCTTATTGATTTTTCTTCTTTTTTTTTTGGTCTGGATGATCTATCCATTGTTAAAGGTGGATATTGAAGTGCCCTGCTCTTAATCTGTTGTCTGTTTCTCTGTTCAGATCTGTTAATATTTGTTTTATATATTTAGGTGTTGTTCTTCTAAGTGCATAAATAATTATAATTATTTTCTTGATGAATTAATCCCTTTATTATATATTGACCATTTTTGTTTTTTATTATAGTCTTTCGCTTAAAGTCTATTTTGTGTTAAAATAAGTATAGCTAACCCTGCTTTCTCCTGGTTTCCATTAAACCTTTCTTCAGCATTGCTTACAATAGTCAGTGTATAGGAACGACCTAAGTGTCTTTTCATAGATGAATGGGTATGGAAAATATGGTTTACATACATATACACACACACAGTAGAATTCAGCCCAAAAAAGGGGAGATATTATAATTTGTGACAAAGTGAATAAATCTGGAGGGCATTATACAAAGTCAAATAAGCCAAAGACAGACAAGTGCTGTGTGGTATAACTTATATGTGCAATCCAAACAAAAACAAACTTGAATTCATAGGAACAGTAAAAAGATGGTTGGAGGAGGCCTGGGGAAATATGAAGAGGTTGGTAAAAGGGTCTAAACTTTCAGTTGTAAGGTTTGAACCTTACAGTGTATGAACATGGTGACTATAGGTTATAACAGCGCATTGTGGCTCAGGTGGTTAATGTCTGCCTTCAGCTCGGGTCATGATCTCAGGGTCCTGTGATCGAGCCCCACACTGGGCTCTCTGCTCAATGGGGAGACTGCTTCCTTTCCTTCTTTCCTCCTTCTCTGCTTGTGCTAGTGCTCTCTCTCAAATAAATAAAATCTTTTAAAACAAGAAAAAAAACCCCAAATCCCACTGCACTGTGTATTTGAAATTTGCTAAGAAAATAGAACTTAAATGTTCTCATCAGAGGAAATGAATAGTAAATATGTGGGGTGATAAATGTAATAATTGACTTGATAGGGGGTGTATCTTTTCACAGCGTATACATAAATCAAACTGTCACGTATACATAAATCAAACTGTCACATTGTATTATCTCAGTAAAGCAGGAAACAAAACAAAATAATAAAAGAAACTAGCACATCTTGGAGAATTGGTGGTTCCAGGGTTAGGGTAGGGAAAGAAGATGATGAGCTTACATGCTAAAAGTGCGTAAAGTGTTGAAAGAGTGATAGGGACATGTCAGTTAAGTTGAAGGGTAGTACACAAAATTACTACCATCTAATCGTCCCTGATCTTATCCAGTAGCCACTGCCCAGCCTCAAATCCAGGCTATGAGGGCTCATGTGTGTGCCTCCCTCAGCTACTGCAAGCCCTAGAACCTGCAGAAGGCCACTTTATGGAACTTTTCCTGAGTTTAGAAGAATTGTAATTGCTTCTTTGCTACTTTGTATTTTGGCTTAAATTTTATCTTTGAATATTTGGCCTCAGGAAAGAGGCACAAGGAGGGCCAGGTTCCTGGTCTTTCCAGCTTGGAAGAAGACTAAAAATCAAAATTAAATGCATCTTTTGGTTCTGACATAGATGTGAAGAACATTTTGGAATAGTTTGCGAAACTTGAATGAATTCTAAGGATTACATGATGATAACTGGTCAATGCTATTTTACTAATTCTGGTTAGTGTATTGTGAATATATAAGAGTATATATTTGTAAGAATAACACTCAGCATATTCGAGGGTTATTCAGTATTGATTGTACTCGCAACTTTGAGAGCGTTTCAAAGAAAAAAAATTCATATTAAAAAACAGTTGAGGGGCGCCTGGGTGGCTCAGTGGGTTAAAGCCTCTGCTTTCGGCTCAGGTCATGATCCCAGGGTCCTGGGATCGAGCCCTGCATCGGGCTCTCTGCTCAGCGGGGAGCCTGCTTCCTCCTCTCTCTCTGCCTGCTTCTCTGCCTACTTGTGATCTCTGTCAAATAAATAAATAAAATCTTAAAAAAAAAAAAAGTTGAAAGGGGCGCCTGGGTGGCTCAGTGGGTTAATTTTTTTAATTAATTTATTTTTATTTTTATTTTTATTTTTTTACCTCTGCCTTTGGCGTAGTTCATGACCTCAGGGTCCTGGGACTGAGCCCGGCATCAGGCCCTCTGCTCAGCAGGGAGCCTGCTTCCCCTTCTCTCTCTCTGCCTGTCTCTCTGCCTACTTGTGATTTCTCTCTGTCAAATAAGTAAATAAAATCTTTTTTAAAAAAACAGTTGAAAAAAGATCAGCGTGTATAATATTTTGGTGTTTTTGTTAAAGAAAGGAATATATGTGAATGGACAGATAATGGCATATCCATATAATGAAATACTTCTTAATAATAGGAATGAAGTACTGATATACTCTACATAGTGGATAATTCTTGGAAACATGCTAAAAGAAGCACAAATCGTGGGCGCCTGGGTGGCTCAGTGGGTTAAGCCTCTGCCTTCGGCGCAGGTCATGATCTCAGGGTCCTGGGATCGAGTCCCGCATCGGGCTCTCTGCTTAGCAGGGAGCTTGCTTCCTTCTCTCTGCCTGCTTGTGATTTCTCTCTGCCAAATAAATAAATAAAATCTTAAAAAAAAAAAAAAGGTGCACAAATCGCATGATTCTCTTTGTACAAAAGTAGGAAAGACTAGTTAACCATAGAGTTAAGGGTCCATTTCTGGGCTCTCTATTCTTTTCCATTGATCTGTGTATCTATTTTTGTGCCAGTACCATACTGTCTTGATAATTATAGCTTTGAATAGAGCTTGAAGTCTGAAATTGTGATGCTGCCAACTTTGGTTTTCTTTTTCACTGTTCCTCTAGCTATTCAGGGTCTTTTCTGGTTCCAAATAAATTTTAGGATTATTTGTTCCATTTCTTGAAAAAAATTGATGGTATTTTGATGGGGATTGCATTAAATGTGTAGATTGCTTTAGGTAGCATGAACATTTTCACAATATTTGTTCTTCCAATTCATGAGCATGGAACGTTTTTCCATTTCTTTGAGTCTTCTTCAATTTCTTTCATGAACTTTATAGTTTTCTGAGTACAGATTCTTTGCCTCTTTGGTTAGATTTATTCCTAGGTATCTTACGGAATACTATGCAGCCATCAAAAAAATGAAATCTTGCCATTTGCAATGACATGGATGGAAATAGAGGATATTACACTAAGCAAAATGAGTCAATCAGCAAAAGACAATTATCGTATAATCTCACTGATACGTGGAATTTGAGAAACGAGAAAGGATCATAGGGGAAGGGAGGGAAAAATGAAACAAGATGAAACCAGAGAGGGAGACAAACCATAAGAGATTCTTAATCTCAGGAAACAAACTGAGGGTTGCTGGAGGGGAGTAGGAGAGGGATGAGCTGGCTGGGTGATGGACGTTGGGGAGGGTATGTGCTATGAGGAGTGCTGTGAATTGTTTTAAGACTGATGATTCACAGACATGTACTCCTGAAACAAATAATACATTATATGTTAATTTTTTAAAAAAGTAGGAAAGACTAATCTTTATTGAGAGAAGGAGTTCCATAATTTCTGGGCATGGGAGGAAGTAATTGCCTGGGAGTGGGCACTGGGAATATTTTGGGGAGATGGAAATGTTGTATACACATTGATTGGTAGTGAATTCATGGTTATGTATATTTTTTAAAATAGTGAATTGTAGGTAAATATTTACAGTCAATTGTATGTAAATTATATCTCAGTAAAGTTTTTTTTAAAAAATGGATATGTGTATGAATACCCACACGTTGAAGAAACTTATGGTTAGTTCTCAAGAGATTAACTGAGAGACACACGTGGACAGGAGACTTGCTTTTCATTGTATACCTTTTTGTTTCATTTGAAACTTTTTTTTATCATTTGCATGTATACCTATTCAGAAATACACACCAAAAAATTCAAAATATATAGACGTGCACATAATATTGCACAGTAAGTTATTCTGATCAGTGATTATGATAGAATATTCATTGAGGCCATGCCTTTTGAATTGAACACTTTTGGTTTAATGCCTTTTTGTAGGTATTTTTATTGTGAAATATACATGACATAAAATTTGTTGTTTTAACCATTTTTAAGTGTGTAGTTCAGTGGCATCAAGTACATTCACATTATCCAGTAACTATCAGTATTATTCATCTCCAGAACCTTTCATTTTCCCAAATTGAAACTCCATACTGATTAAACAATAACTCCTTCCTGATTTCCCCTTAATCCCCAGTAACCAATGATGTACTTTTTGCCTCTGAATCGGGCTATGCCTTTTTTCTTTGTCTTATTTCACATAGCATGATGTTAAACATTTTTATTTTATTTTACTTTTTTAAATATTTCATTTATTTGTTTGATAGAGAGCACAAGTAAGGGGAGCAGCAGGCAGAGGGAGAGGGGAAACAGACTTCCTGCTGAGCAGGGATCCCAACTCAGGGCTCCATCCCAGGACCCTGGGATCAGGACCCGAGCCGAAGGCAGCCACTTAACAGACAGACACCCAGGCGCCCCTGTTAAACATTTTATAAAAGGAAATAATGTAGCCAAGAAGTATGGAATCACTAACAAATCCTTAGCAGCTTCTGCATTGGTTTCCAGAATTCCTTCTAACTTCAGAGCATCCAAAACTTGTTATTTCAATAAATATAACTGTAAACTGCCTATGTAACCTTAGGGAGAGATGTTGTCTGAAAATAATATGTCCTATCTCTTGATAGATTTTTGGATCTTTAATTTTGGCATCTAATCAATTTTAATAACTTTGTTTGCTAAGTTAAATCAAAATACATTGTTACTGTAAATCTTATATCCATGAGCCTTGTACTATTTTGTAGGACTTTCCTGTTGTTAATAATGTTAAATATAAATAATGTTAAAAATAAACCAGTTGTCTAACAAGAATTTTAATAACCAAAACACTCTAAACCTGTTTGCTGTATAAAATGTTTTAGAGAATAGTAATTATCATTTATATTTATTTTTATGGGTTTTTTTTTTTTAAGATTTTATTTGAGAGATAGCACAAGCAGGGTGAAGGGCAGGAGAAGCAGACTCCCCACTGAGCACAGAGCCCAATGTGGTACTCCATCCCAGGACTCTGGGATCATGACCTGAGCTGAGGGCAGAATCTTAATCAACTGAGCCGCCCAGGCACCCCAATTGTTTTATTTTTAAAAGAATGCTAGCGGGAGGGGGAAATCCTCTTATTTGACATTCTTGTACTAAGAAGTATATTTGAAGTATTTTAACTCGAAAACCAAGATAATACCTCTACAGACTTGGAACATGGGAAGAAAGTCTAGAAGTTAATCTTGTTTGAGCTGTGTGTCCAATTCAGGAAAACTCAATTAAGCACAGCTCACACTGGGTAGAAAGTAATAGGAATTCTCGACTTTTCAGACTCATTTCGTAAGGGCTCTTCAGGTTATTTTAACAGCAGACAGTCTGTAGTAAATTGTGTGGTAGAGAAGATAACATGAAGTATAGGGGAGAAAACCATTAGAGCAGTTTATTCCCAGAGGGATCTGGGTGTGATAAAGCTTCTTAGAAGGTTTCATACTTTATGTTGCCATGAAACCGAAGCAAACTTCTGCCTTGCTTTTAGCCCCTCTCCTGCTCAGCTACTCTCTATTCTGAGCAACTCCTTCAATCTCTCTTGCCTCAGCTCTTCCCTCATCTCTGCTCAGAAGGGTTATGATGTCTTATACAGAATGCTTAGAGTTCTTATGTATGAGATTCAGCAACAGCTGAGACTAAAAAATAGTTACTAGGAATAACTTTAACCATTAACAAGGATTAGGTTCAGAGAAATGTTGGGGGGGGTTGCGATTTAAGTATATCTGGGGATTGGAGAGAAGCATACAGATACCTTCTAACGTTATGCATAGGGACTTTGTCCCCATTTTATTTATATGCATATATTTTTACTTCCTGAGTTTGGAGAAATTATGATTTGGAAAATTGGAGCTCTTTATGAAAGAAAAGGAACCATATTCTCTATCCTCTAGGCCATTGATACGCCTAGAATACTTTTTCCTGACCAACATATTACTAACTTCTTATCATTTGAGTCTTTCCTTAGATTTCACTTGTCTGTCTTTCATCTAATTTTTCCATAGTTCAGATGCTCTTGTTACATTCTGAGGTTATCCACACTGAATTAAAGTTGCTTATTGTATTTGTCTAGACCGGTGTTTCTCAGCTGGGGACTCCCAGGGACATTTGGCAATGTCTGGACCCATTTTTGGTTTCACAATTAAGGGGATGCTGCTGGCATCTAGTGGGTGGAGGTCAGGGATGCTGCTATAAACCCCTGTGGTCTGCAGGACAGCTGAATTAGTTTCAGAAGGTAATACTGTTTTATGTTGCACTTTTTAAAAAGATTTATTCTTTTATTTCACAGAGAGCCTGTGAGAGTTGGGGGAGGGGTGGAGGCAGAAGGAGAGAGAATCTCCAGTGGATTCCATGCTGAGTTCGTGACCAGAGTCGAAATCTAGTCAGGGCTTAACCTTTTGTGTTGCATTTTTAAATTTGTATAAAAATGTAATGTAGATGGGCGCATGGATGGCTCAGATGGTTAAGCATCTGCCTTAGGCTCAGTTTGTGATCTTCGGGTCCTGGGATTGAGCCCCCAGCTCAGCGGGGAGTCTGCTTCTCCCTCTGCCTCTTCCAGTGCTGGTGCACTCACGAGCTCTCTCTCTCTCTCTCAAATGAATAAACAAAATCTTTTTTAAAATGTAATGTAGAATATATTGTATTTGATATGCATTTCCCATTAATATTTACTTCTTTTCATGGTAATACAGATTTTCATGAGTGGCCGTATCTCCTACTTGTGGTTTAAAGCCTTAAAATATGTGTATTAAGAATAAGAGAATATTTCTGGGTAATACTTTTAAATGAAAATTAGAATGCTTTCAGGGAAAATAAGGATAATGTATGATTCTGTGCATTTATCATTAAAGCCCAAAATGTATTCATGTTGGTATGGTACAGTGTCCTCTCTACTACATTTACCTTAAATGCAGTGTTATTAATCAGAAATTAAAACTGTTTTATTATACTGGTAACAATCTTTCATTTTATTTTGAATATGTCATTCACAAAACATGTATCCAGTGCTTGTAATGAGCCAGGCCTTTAGGTGTTTGGGACACCTGAGGGAAGAATGACATAATCCCACATGGGCAGTGTAGCAGTGAATATACACAGTACCTGGGGGAGGGCCAAGCATGAGAGGGAACCCAAGCTGTAGCAGGTCCCAGGCTGAGAATAAGGGGTAGACTTTATAGGCAGGAAGAATAGTCCGTGTATAAGTATAAGGAGGCATAAGAGAAAATGATATTTTTTTAAGTCTGTGCTTGCTTATAGCTTATGGTGCTTAGAGAATAGAGCATGTTAAAAGATGACTTTCAGAAAAAAGTAAAAACTGTGACTCCTCATATGGATGTAAAAATGAACATGTGTTAAGGATTTTGTTAAACTGATTTAGTGAAATAACTAGACGTAAGTTTTAAAACATTCAGATTTAGGGGTACCTGGGTGGCTCAGTCAGTTACGTGTCTGCCTTTGGCTGAGGTCATAATCCCATGGTCCTGGGATTGAGCTCTGCATTGGGCTCTCTGCTCACAGGGGACCCTGCTTCTTGCTCTGCCCCTCCACCTTGTGCATTCTCTTTCTCTCTCAAATAAATAAATCTTTTTTTTTTTTTAAGATTTTATTTATTTGACAGACAGAGGTCACAAGTAGGCAGAGAGGCAGGCAGAGAGGGGGCAGGGAAGCAGGCTCCTGGCTGAGCAGAGAGCCTGATGCGGGGTTTGATCCCAGGACCCTGAGATCATGACCCAAGCTGAAGGCAGCGGCTTAACCCACTGAGCCACCCAGGCGCCCCTCAAATAAGTAAAATCTTGAAAAAAATTTAAAATGTATATGGAGCATTGGAATGTTGAAATAAATGGAGGCAAAACTCTTCTGTAGAGTTGGGAGGAAGTCAGGTGACTCTCTGCCAGGACAGAATTTGCATGTCTTCTGTCAGTTACCTACTATTTGTAGGTTTGTCAAATAGTCGCCTTGAATCAATCTGACAGTATATAGTTTTCCATTAGAATACAGATTTTTTTTTTTTTTCTACAAGAGTGGCAGGAAATTTAAAGTACCTTCTGGTACCCTACCAGAGACTTTGTACTTTATGTAATAGAGAGCTGACAGAATTTTTCGATTAAGGAAATGAAATTGAGGTTGTCATTTAGATAAAACAATTGAGGGGGCAGTATACAGGATTAATTAATGAGGGAGTATTCAGTGTAGGGAAATGAGTTAGGCTTTTGCAGTGGCAGTAAGAGTGAGGGGGGAGGGGGACAGTCCGTGGATGTTAGGATGTGGAATACTCAGCATTGATTACAGTGGACAAGAAGGTTTCTGGTGTAAGCAATTGTAAAGTTAGTGGATCATTTTATTGAGAAAGGGAATATCAGAAGAAGCAGTGTTTGGGGCAAGATAATGGCAGTTTTTGGATATGTTCCTTTTGAGATGATATGGGGTACCAAGGTAGAAATGTCCATTATGCAGTTAGAAATCCGGTTTGGAGCTCAGAAGAAAGATGGTGGGCTAATGATTTTAGCCTGGAAAACATTAGTTAATTGGAGTTTTTATACAAATAAATAACTTCAACCAGGGAGCACTTAAGTATGGAGAAGAGGAAGAAGGCCAGGAACCTTAGAGGACATCTTTATTTGCTTGATCTTCAGGAATAATTACTTATGTTATAGGAGCATTATTATAATTTGATTAAATATCAGTCTTTTAATTCTTTTTTTTTTTAAGATTTTATTTATTTATTTGACAGAGATCACAAGTAGGCAGAGCAGCAGGCAGAGAGAGAGGGGAAGCAGGCTCCCTGCTGAGCAGAGAGCCCGATGCGGGGCTCGATCCCAGGACCCTGAGATCATGACCTGAGCCGAAGGCAGAGGCTTTAAACCACTGAGCCACCCAGGCGCCCCAGTCTTTTAATTCTTAATAATGACACCAGCTTAATTTGGGGGGGTTCGGGAGGGGCACAGGGAGAGGATCTTAAGCAGGCCCCATACCTAGTGTGGAGCCCGAGGCAGGGCTCATTCTCACTACCTAAGACCATGAGCTGAGCCGAAATCAAGAGTTCGAACGCTTAACAGATGAAGCTGGCAGAGGGTCCTAGCCTCCCATACTTAGCTTAATTTTATCTTTTATTTAACACCCGAAGCTGTTCTATTTATTCTTGATTATAGCCTGTTTGTAGTACAGCAAGAGATCCGATTCCCAAATTCTTAATCACTTCTCATTTCGTATATACTTCCTATTTTAGATTCAGGTTGAGAGAACTAGTTTGGGACCTTGCACTAGTGTGAAAAGTGAGGTCACAGTGAGCAGAGAATGGAAAAGAGGAAGTCACCCTTAGGTCTCTTGTAGAAGGTTATTTATATTTTAAAGCACTCTGAATTTCTATAATTAATGTCAGTATGAAATGTATTCCATACTTGGGGGGGGTGGGGGTGGTGCGGCACTGTTCTCTGTTTTGCATTATTAGGTAACTAAATTTGAGTTGATGCTACTGTTCAGTAATTGAAGGGAAGACAGCTTCAATTTGTATTCCCATTTTACCTCCACCCCAACAATCTCATTGTTAATACAGCATTGCTTTCCTTTTTTTTTTTTTTTTTTAAGGGAATATATTAACCCTGTTTTATCCCATTCTTGGCTAATGGGTAATTGGGAGGTAGCAACCCCTTTCTGTCACTACTTCCAGTTCCATGTAGTGGGAAGTACTATTTTTTGGGCTATTAAATCTGCTTATCTCCTTCAAAAATATATAGAGATGTTTTGTAAATTATAAAATTTGTTTAGAGAATATTGTGACGAATTTGGAGATGCTTTTTGAAATTGGCCTTTCTTTTTTATATTTATTAGTTTATTGAGGTTTTAAGTTTCAGCAAAACATGAAAATCTTAACTTTTTTTCCTTTTAGATCATCCAATTATGATGGGTTTGAGCCCCTTGTAACCAGAGGCTACTTCCACCTACCTTCCCTCGATATGCAAAAATAATTAAAAGGGAAGAAATGGTCAACTATTTTGCAAGATTAATAGATAGAATAAAAACTGTTTGTGAGGTGGTCAATTTAACAAATTTACATTGTATCCTGGTAAGTACAAATGTCTGTTCTGGAATATGGTTTTGATTGAACAACAGAATAGTTTATCACTTTTTAGAGGCTGACTGTCCCAAGGGTAAATAAAATTGCTTACTTGTTTTCTTTGATAGCTGGAGAATTAAGGTGTGTGTGTGTGTGTGTGTGTGTGTAGTGTGTGTGTCTGTATGTTGTATGTGTATTTGTTTTTGTTTAATTTATAAGGATTATATACTATCCATTTTGGAGATTAAGAAACTAAAGTTTAGATAATTCACCCAAGTTTTAAGAATGAGGATTTAAACCCTGGATTCTGTCTTCAAAACTTCTTATATGTAAATGTGTGTGCATATACACATAGATTTGAGTATGCATAAATAGATGTATATTTTTATACAAAAAATTAGATCATGGTATTTGTAGCCTGCTTTTGTCACTAATCTCTCTATCATGAACATCTTTCTTTTCATGTCAATAAATACACATTTTTCTACATTATTTAAATAGCTACATGGTATTCCGTTGTAAGCATATATCACGGTTTTTTCCAGTCCATTCATATTGAATTGTATTTAGGTCATTTTCAGTGTTTTACTAAAATGAGCATTTCTGTAGGAACCTTCATATCATCTGCTTCCTTCTTCCTTAAGATAAATTCCTAACCTTCATGAAGTTGCTGGGATCAAAGAGTATGTACATTTTACATATTTTGGATTAATCTTCTGTATGGGTTAAAATGTAGAAAAGCAATGTTTACATAAGGTTAGGGAGGTAGAAAATATGCAAAATAATACTGTCATTATTTAGACATAAGTACACTATTACACGTAACTCTGTATAGAGTACATAATTCCCAGCCCATGTCATTTTCTCTGTGAGGTCTTCCTTGTTGGTTCCAGGTTGCTTCTGTACCTGGATTCCTTGAGGTGATGAATTACCTTGCTTACATTCCTAGAATTTGAGCAGCAGCCTGTGGGGTATAGTTGATGGTCAACAAATATTTGGCTTTTGTTTATGCTCTTTCTTGTAATAACTTTATTTTCCCTTCTAATTCTTTGTCACTAACGCCCAGCTTAAGTCTTCATTCCTTCATGAAACTTTAACTGATTGTGTTTGTTACCTCTTTTCTATTTGCTTTCTTTCTAGTAGTTTTGTCCTTACTCTGTCTTAAGAATCATAGAATCTTAAAGGTAGAAAAGATCATAGACATAATTTTGCAATTTGCAGTTCATTGTATAGCTAAACAAAGTAAGGTTTAGAGGGCTTATAACCAAATTAAATGATTGGTTAGTGGCATATCTAGAATTAGAATAGAGACTTTTTTTCTTCTGCTGCATCTGCTTTTCTGATTCTTAATTGTTACATGAATATTTGTGTTCAGATTAAATGTAAGATTATAGAAGGCGATCAGTGTGAATTGGAAAAAGAAAAAAATAGTGCAACAGTTGGAATTAATATTCTGGCAGACGGTTGTGGATTGCCTTGTCAGGAAGGTGAAATGCTGACTGACATACCATACTAGTGAGGAGCTGGGGGAGCCAGGCCGGACTGCCAGCACTGGATGTGAAGAGGGCATAGAAAGAGAAGAGTCTGGATACCTGGAACACTTGTGACAAGAGTCGGTGGTGGTAGTAGGGGAGTGTGGCTAAGGCCAAGAATTGAGAAGATTAAAGTTAGAGAAAAGAGGGGACCAAATATCTGGTGGATCTGCATAAGAAACCTCTTCCTATTAGGATAAAGTACCAGATTATAAGGTGTGCTTACTACATACAAGACAAATCATCTCTGGAAAATTGGGAATGGACATGAGCACACGTGCTGAAAAAGAAGTAAATGTGAAAAATGCATACCTTTACTAGTAATTGAGGAAATGTGCTTTATCGCAACTTGATTGGAAGAATACAAAAAATTGTATTAAGTGTGTGGACGGCAGTAGTTTGCTCTCCTATAGTGTGTGGCCGTTGCTCTCAAAAGTCCCCCTAAAATGTGTACATCCTGACCCCCCTAGCAACGCCCCTTCTAGAGCTTTAAACCTAGAAAAACCATCTAAGATATATGCAAAGATGAACTAAAGAGGTATTTGGCTCGTCATCAGTTGTAATCTTGAAAAACTAGGAACAGGTTAAATACTCACTGGGATACTACCCATCCTATAGTATGGTGTAGAATATATGCCATACTGACATTAATAGCCTGACCGTAGGGAAGGGAGGGAAATCTGAAGCGGGAGAAATCATAGAAGGAGATTGAACCATGAGAGACTATGGACCCGGGAAACAAACTGAGGGTTTCAGAAGGGGGTGGGGATGGTATAACCAATAATGGTGTATTAAGGAGAGCGCATGTGGTGAGCACTGGGTGTCATACACAACTAATGAATCATTGAATACTGCATCAAAACATGATGTAATACACAGTGGCTAACTGACCATAAAAAAATAGCATGTTATAGGAAAATACTGACATAGGGAAATGTTATCTTTCAAAATAGATTATCCATTTTATACATTGTCATACACAGAAGTGATCATCAGAGACAGGTAAAATCAGTTTAACAAAGATTGGAATGTGATGAATGATATGATTCTTTATAATTTATGCTCTCCATATTTCTGCATTTTCACATTCAAGTTTTATGCAAGATCAATATGGGTGGGGTAGTTAAGTATCTGAATTAACAGTTTGCAGCCATGTGTGCTGCATTGTAGAGAAAACATGGAGGAAGGGGCCAGAGTAAACACAGGGAGATAAATTAAGAGACCATCATCACAGTCCAAGGGAGAAAGGATGGTAACTTCAGTTAGAAGGCAGGGAGATGATGTGGGTTGTCAGAGTTAGAGCTGTGCATGGACTAAAACTGATAGCATTGGTGTTGAATTAAACACCAATGTTTAATTCATGGAGCATGACAGAACTCTCAGGAAGGTCTCTGGGTTTCTGACTTGCAGATCTCGATACACACTCTGCTGTTCACCAAAATGCAGAAATTCCCAAAGACCTTCAGTCAGCTTACGCTCTTCATGAAGCTGAATTTGAAGTGCCTTTAAGATACTTATGCAGAGATATTGAATAGATATTAACTCTGTGGATAGAGTTTAGAAGTCAATGCTAGATATATAATTTTGGAACTATTACAGGTAGTAATTGAAGCATTGGTATGGTGAAGATTGTGAGGGAAAAAGTTTATGGCTTGAGAAAAGAAAATAGTCTGGAACTACACTTGGAACCTACTGCACAGGCCGAGAAGTGGCAACAAAGGACGAAACTCGTGAAAGTCATTTAAAAGCTTTTATTTTACCAGAAGGAAGTCCTGTCAGATACTGAGAGGTCAGATGAAAGAAGTGAATTAGGTCCAAGACAAATGTCAACTGGATTTGGTGTCATAGGACAGTGGTGACTAGAGTGAAAAACTAGGCTAGTGTGTGTTGATGAGAAGGGGCCATTGAATAAGTAGAGATGGTTAAGTCCTCTCTTTCAGAAAGTTTAGCTGAGAAGGCAGCAGTTGAGAGAGAACTGTGGAGCATGTGACAGTTTCTTTTTAAAGATGGGGGGAAATTGACCGCTTAAATATGAACGGGGAGGATCTGGAAGAGAGGGAGAAGTTAAATATGTAGGACAGACAAGGATGGATTCTTGACATTGTGTAATGTTCCTGAAAAGACAGGAGGGAATGGAGTCCGTAGTACAAATGGAGGGCTTTCATTGTTAAAGTGGGCAAGGAAGGGATCTGAGTACAAATGTGGGTTCAGTTTGATAACGTTTAGAGGCTGAAGTGGAGGGATTTCCTGTTGATAAATGACTTAGTTTTCTTTGTAATGTTAAATGGGAGGACATCTATAGCAGAGAATATTTACTTTGAGAAGTGTGAGGAAGGTATGAAAGTTAATTGTGAAAAAAGTGAATTGACTGGAGAAACTTGGTAGGTTTTGGCAGAACACTCATTTAAATTGAGGATCATGAGTCTGGAAAACACAAAAAATAGGAAAATTATAAATAACTACTATCCTATAATATACAGAAGCTAACATTGTAGTGTATTTTCTTACCTTTTCTCTTTTATCTATGTATAAACCCATATGTAGTTTTTCTAAGCATATCTTTTGGATGTCGAAAAAAATCAAGAAGTCTGTTATATAAATCCAGTTGGCCTGGTTACTTGGTATTTATTTTTGTGAAGTAGGAAGTAAACCTCTGCTGTTAGTTAGCATATTATTATTAATGCTGTTAATTTTCATGGTGTGCAAATTCATTTGGATCCACACAATTCTACTGGTCAGTTAAAAAAAAAAAAAAGTCTCCTAAATCATTTATTGTCCCATTGATACAATTAAGACAGTTCCAATAGACATGATCCTTAGCTCTCTGTCATTTTTTAACTCTGGTAGTATATATATCGCTTCTCGGCCTTTTGGCTGAGATCAAGTGTAACTCTGGTAGTATATAATTTGCAGAAGGTTCTGGTAAAATTACATGCTATATACAGACATTTCCAGCTTTTATTTAATCTATTAATGACCTTATTTTTTCTCTGTGTATCAGGATTTTTTCTGTGAATTTAGTGAACAATCACCTTGTGTTCTTTCAAGATCTCTATTGCAAGTAAGTTCTATTTAGTATTGCAGTACTTCTTTAAACATCAAATTTTATATGTGTTGACAATGCTTTATTGATTGCTAGAACAAAAGTAGATGCTCTTAAAGGATATCAACAGTTAGTGTTATATTTTTGTGATAGAAGTATTCGAATATTAGACATTCATTAAGATCATATCCTGGGCTGTAAAACAAACCTTAATAATGTAAAAACAATTGAAATCATACAAAGTATGCTCTCTAAATATTTTGGAATTAAACTAGTAATCAGTAACAAAGATATTTGGAAATTTTCCAAATATTTGGAAATTAACACACTTCTAAACCAAACTCAGGATCCAAGAGGAAGTCTTGAGGATAATTAGAAAATATTTTGAACTGAATGAAATTGAAAATAAAACCTACAGAATCTGTGGGATATAATCAAAGCAGTGCTTAGAGGAAAATTTATAAGATTAAATCTTTATATGAGAAAAAGAAGAAAGTGGTTGCCAGAGGGATTGGAGGTGGGGGTGGAGAGTGAAATAGGTGAAGGGGCTTAAGAGATACAAACTTTCAGTTATAAAATAAATAAGTCACAGGAGTGAAAAGTACAGCATGTGGAATATAGTCAATAATATTGTAATAACTTTGGTGACAGATGGTAACTACACTTACCATGGTGAGCATTTCACAGCGTATGGAATTGTTAAGTCATTGTGTTGTATACCTGAAACTAATGTAAGACTGTATGTTAACTATACTTCAGTTAAAATTTTTTTAAAAGAAAGGTCTGGATAATTTAAGGTTCTACTTTAAAAAAAAAAAGCAGATGAAACTCAAAGCAAGCAGAAGAAAGGAAATACTAAAGATAAAAGCAGAAATCAGTAAAATAGGAAACAGTACCAGTGAAGAAAATTGATGTAACCAAAAACTTCGTTCTTTTGAAAAGATGAAGGGGGGCCTGACTGGCTCAGTTGGAAGACTGTGTGACTCTTGATCTCAGAGTTGTGAGTTTGAGCCCCACGTTGGGTGTAGAGATTACTTAAATAAACAATACTTTAAAAAAATTAACCGAGCCTTAAAAAAAAAAAAGAGAGAAGAGATCAATAACATTGAAGAACCTCTAACCAGACAAAAGAAGAAAAGAAGATACAGATGAATAGTATCAGGAATGAAAAAGTATTACTACAGATCCCAAAAGGGTCTATAAAAGGTTATATGGGAAATATTATAAAGAACTCATGTCCATAAATTCAAAAACATAGATGAAATGCATCAGTTTCTTGAAGGACATCACCAAAACTCACAACAAAAGAGAGAACTTGAATGATCCTGTATCTGTTAAAGAAATTGAATTCATAATTTGAAAACCTTCCAAAAAGAAAATTCCAGGTTAATTCTGTATAGTCTGTTCCAGAAAATAGAAGAGCCAACAATACTCATGGTATAAAGCCAGCAATATCTCAGTAGCAAAACCAAAGACATTAAAAGCATGGAAAATTATAGACATATTATGAGCATAGACAGAACAACCTTAAAGTATTATCATATCAAATTTGACATTATATAAAAAAAGATAATACATCATGACCAAGTTGTTTTTTTTCCAAAAATGAAATCCTGGTTCAGCATTCAAAAATCAGTCAGTGTAATCCACCATACAATCTAAAGTCTCAGTAGATTCAGGAAAAGCATTTGACATAATTCATCCTCCAGTCATGATAAAAACTCTCAGCAAAACTAGGAATAGAAAAGAACTTCCTTAACCTGATAAAGGGAATGTACAAAAATATCTGCAGCTAACATCATACTTCATGATGGGAGATTAAATCCTTTCCTCCTAAGATTGGGAGTAAAACGAGGATATCTGCTTTCTCACTCCACTGTTTTTCAACATAGTACAGATGGTCCACAATTTAAGTGGGTTTGACTTAAGATTTATAAACTTTATGATGGTGTGAAAGGGATGTGCATTCAGTAGAAACCATACTTTATTATTTTGCATTTTGATCTTTTCAGTATGCAGTGTAATACTCTCTCATGATACCAGGCATGACCGGTGAGTCATAGCTCCCACTCAGCCACAGGATCATAAGGGCAAACAACTGATTTAACCATTCCGTTTTTCACTTTTTTTAGTATAGCATTCAATAAATTACAAGAGATATTAAGCACTTTATTATCAAATAAGCTTTGTGTTAGGTGATTTTGCCCCACAGTAGGCTAATGTTCTGAGCATGTTTAAGTAGGCTAGGCTAAGCTGTGATGTTCAGTCTGCTAGATGTATGAAATGCATTGCAACATAAGAGTATTTTCAACTTACAGTGGGCTTATTGGGACATAAGCCAATCATCAAAAGTTGAGGGGGAGCTGTACTGGAAATTTTAGCCAGTGAAAAAAGGCAGGAAAAAGAAATAAAAGGCATAGTTGAAAAGGGAAAAGATATGTTTTTACAGACAACATTACTTTCTATATAGAATGTCAGGGAATCTACAAAGAAGTTCCTAGACCAGATGGGTGAGTTTAAGAAGAACAAAGGGTATGAGGTCAATATCCAAAAGCAATTGTATTTCTATATATTTGCAGTGAGCAATGGGAAGTAAAAAATTTAAAAACAGTACTATTTGTAATAACACAAAAAATGAAACCCTTAGGTATAAATCTAACACCTGTTTATAGGACCTATATGCTAAAAAACTACAAAGTACTGGTGAAAGAAATCAAAGACCTAAATGAATGGAGAAATACACCTCGTTTGTGGATTGGAAGAATTAATATTTCTAAGATGTTAATTCTCCCCAGAATTTACCTACAGATTCAGAGCATTGTCAACAAGCTGATTCTAAAATTTATATGGGAAGACAAAAGAATTAGAATAGCCAGAACAGTTGTGCAGAAAAGCAGACTTAGGGAGCTATCTGACTGCAGGACAGGTATGGTATTGGCAAAATGGATCAGTAGAACCAGAGGAGAGTCTAGAAAAGTCCTATTCTTTAATTAGGCCTTTATTACATAGTACTGTATACTGTTACATAGTATTTTATATCCTTTTTATATATAGTACTGTATACTACATGGTCATATACATGGTCAACCGATCAGTTATTAATATGGTCAGTTATTTTTGACAAAATACAAAAGCAAATCAGTGGAGAAATGGTAGTCTTTTCAGCAGTGGTACAGGAAGAATTGGACAGACATATGCAAAAAAAATGACTCAGAATGCATCATAAATCTAAAAGGTAAAACTATAAAACTTATAAGAAAGGATAGGAGAAAATCTTTGTGACTTTAAAAGATGGAATTCTTAGGTATGGCATCAGAAACAATTCGTAAAACATGACCAATTTAGAACTTTATTTCTGTGAAGACATTGTTACAGAAATGAAAAATTCTGAATTCAGAATGGAGAAAATATGTGCAAATCCATGTGTGGCATAGGACTTGTATCATACGAAGAACTTTATAAACACAACAGTAAGAATAGACTACCGCTTAGTTTTTAAATGAGCAACAAATTTAAACACTAAAGTATGAAAATATAGGGATATGTAAATTAAAACCACAGTGAAATACCGCTCTCTTTTATAATATCTTCTTAAAAAGAAAAAAAAAGAAAAAACCTACGATAGCAAGTCCAGGTGAGGATGCATTTACTGATAGGAATGTGAAGTGCTGTGGCCACTTATAAAACAATTTGTCAGATTCTTATAAAATTAAATATACAAATCCCACTCCTGCTTAATATTTGCCTACGAAAAGTGAAGTACTGTGTTCTCCTGGAATCTTGTCTGCAAATGTTCATAGCTGTTTTGTTCACGATCACCCAAAACTGGAAACAACCCACATGTGTTAGGAAACCAAGGAAGGGATAGTATAGCAAATAATAAAATACACTGAAGTCATTAAGGGGAGAAACTTAAATGCAAATCATTATTAAATAATGTATTCTTTAATCATGAAATCTATTTTTCCAATTTCAGAAAGTGTGTATGTATTCCAAAACTTTCATTAGAGACAGATTATCAACTAATATTGATAATCATTTGCTGTTCCATATTATATGAAGCCCTCTTTCTTAGATACTAGCTTATTTGGCATACTCAGACTAGTCAGTTCACTGACTAGTTTACTGTCACTACCCTGGGCATGGGAAATACATGTTCCTGCACATTTTTTATTTTCCTTCATCAGAATACATCTTAATAGGGATTAATAAGTAATACCCATTGTTGAATTAGTGATTTATTGATTGACTGATTTCCACGAGGTTTTTATACTTTAATCTCTCCTTTAATCTGCAGTATTTATAAGAAATGTGTTCATGCCATAGTAATGACAATTATATGTATAATGTATTAAAATTTGATAGCATTACTAATATATAACATTTGTTTTAAGACCACTTTCTTGGTGGATAACAAAAAGGTCTTTGGAACCCATCTCATGCAAGACATGGTGAAGGACGCACTCCGGTCTTTTGTCAGTCCTCCGGTGCTCTCCCCAAAGTAAGTACCCTAAGACTTTTTATAGTGAATGTATTTTTTAAAAGCCCCAATTCTCTGTGCTTCTTTATAGCCAAGGCATAAAAACTATTGTAATCAAATCTTCATGTAAAAAAACCCAAAAAACTCAATCATATTAAAATTACTTGATTTCTGCTGCATATTATTTAGATTTAAACTGAGGTTTTTGTGAGGTTGACATTAGGCCCCATATGAGAAGAAAACCTTACAAAGAATTATCAAATTCAGTAAGTTGCATTGATTCTTACTGTGTGCAAAGCACTGTGTCAGGGAAGCACTTTGGGAATAATTATAAAAAAAACAAGATAAGGTCTCTTCTCAGTGATCTGAGTCTAGATAAACATAGAAAATACAAATAATTGATCCATAAATTAACATTAGAGCAGTGGCTCTACCAGAAACATGTTGCCATAAGAAGCTGGAAAAGATTTCATGCAACAAGAAATCATTACTTCTGTTGGCATTTTGGAAAATGAATAGAGCTTTTCCAAAGGAGACGGAAGAAATGCGCTGTTATTTCTCAGCAAAAAAACCAGCATGTCTGAAGACATGGGCATATGAATTATATATTTTAAGAACAGTTAGTGGTTCAGCATTCAATTTGTTGAGTAAATCATGCCACGTCTCACATAAAACTTTTTCCTCTCTTAACTTGGGTTTCCCAAAAGCAAATCCTGAGACAGTTCATAAAACCTTAGCAAGTATTCCAAGGAAAAACCAGTAGGGTTGTGGGCAAGTGGGACATAAAAAGGAAGAAAACCACACAGAGGTATACTTCATGGAAAGTAACTCTGATTGGGTCCTGTTGGGGAACTGTGGAGACAGTGTGGGATGCAGCTCAGAGTTGTCCTTGTCAGGGACAAAAACAAAGGGAGCCTGAGAACTTACCACACCCGAATCAGTTAAGGACTGTCTCAGGGAGGAGGTAAATTCCCAGGCATTCAGTGTTGGTTATATTCCCTGTTTCAGTCCCAATAAAAGCCAAAGCCCTTATGATTGAGCCTGGGAGGTCCCATATACTCTGGTCTAGACTCCTGTTCTGATACCTCTCCGGCTTCATCATCTCTTACCCCTCTCTCCTCATCTCCTTTGCTTCAGCCATTTTGCCCTCCTTGTTATTCTGGAAACATATAGGTTGGCTCGCACCCTGCAGCCTTTACACAGAGTCTGGGGTGGAGGGCATTTTACAGAAATGCCCAGGACTGACTCCCTCACCATCTTCAAGTCTGTTTAAATTCACATCAGTAAGGACTGCTTTGATTAGACTATTTAAAAAGTGCATCCTCGGGGGCGCCTGGGTGGCTCAGTGGGTTAAGCCGCTGCCTTCGGCTCAGGTCATGATCTCAGGGTCCTGGGATCGAGTCCCGCGTAAAGCTCTCTGCTCAGCGGGGAGCCTGCTTCCCCTTCTCTCTCTGCCTGCCTCTCTGCCTACCTGTGATCTCTGTCTGTCAAACAAATAAACAAAATCTTAAAAAAAAAAAAAAAAAACATCCTCCATGCTGCCTCAGCCCATCACTGCCTTTCTCTCTCCTATAACGACTTTCCTTACATTCTGTATAATTTACTTACTCGCTGTGTGAAGGAGTCTATATGTACCATACAGTTCTTCACTATGTTTATTTCTTTATTTTTTATGTTTTTTTTTCCCCACTATGTTTATTTTTTATTTCCCTGTCTCTTCCCTCCCACTCCCATTAGAATATAAACGCCACAAGGTCAGGGCAGGTGGTTTTGGCTCTTTGTTCATTAATGTATCACAGGTGCTAGAACAGTGTCTACAGTATGAATTGTCAGCACATGATAAATCTTTGTTGAATGAGTGAATAAATAAGCAAATGGGAGTTGGATGATTAAGATAGTTTGGGGTTAGACTTGAGAGTTGTGAATGGTTTGGTAAAATATGGTCTTTATTTTAGGGTCAGTGAGGAAGTGCTCAGGATTTTAGGAGGGAATTGGCATAGTATAGTATGTATTTTTTCATGGGAAACAAACTGATAATGGGGCAAAGTGGTGAGGTAGGCTAATTCAGAACTACAAGTGAGAAATGATGAAGGATTAAACTCTGAGAATATAAAGGAGAGGACAGATTGGAAGAACATTTCAGAGGTAGAATTAATAGGATGTGATAACTGACTCAGCAGGGAAAGAAAAGGAATAAGAAGGTAATGAAGTTGCTTTAAAAATTAAAAATTAAAAAAAAAAAGACATGTCTAGTGGCATTCTTTTTCAGGATTATCTTGGCTCTTCCCTGGTTAACCCTTTATTGGATATGTGGTTTGCAAATATTATCTCCTGTTCTGTAGGTTGCCTTTTTGTTTTGTTGATTGCTGAACAGGAGCTTTTCCCTCTGATGTAATCCCACTGTTTATTTTTGCTTTTGTTGCCTTTGCTTTTGGTGCAAAATCAAAAAATCACTACCAGCATCAATGTGAAGGAGCTTATCCCCTGTGCTTTCTTCTAATACACAGTTTCAGGTCTTACATAGAAAAGTATTTTTATGCTCTTTAATCCATTTGAGTCAATTTTTGTGCATGGTGTAAGATAAGGATCCAGTGTTTTTCTTTTACGTGTGGCTGTCCAGAATTCCCAGTATTTTTTATTGAAGGGACTGTCTTTTCCCCATTGTGTATTCTTGACTTGTTTGTCAAAAATTAAATGACCATATACAATTGCTTTTTTCCCCCTTGGCTCTCTGTTCTGTTTTATTGATCTGTGTGTCTGTTTTTATGCCCGTATCATTCTGTTTTGATAACTCTAGCTTTTTTAGTATAGTTTGAAATCAGGGATTGTGATACCTCTAGCTTTTTTATTCTTTGGGTATTCAGAGTGTTTTGTAGTTCTATATAAATTTTAGGATTGTTTTCTCTGTATCTGTGAAATATGCTATTTGAATTTCAATGACGATTGCATTGACTCTGGAAATCACTTTGGATAATGACATTTTAACAATATTCTTCCAACCAGGAAGCACAGAATATCTTTCCATTTATTTCTGTCTTCAGTTTCTTTAATCAGTATCTTACAGTTTTTAATGTATACATCTTTCACCTCCTTGGTTAAATTTACTCCTAAGTATTTTATTCTTTTTGGTGCTATTATAAATGGTGTTGTTTTCTTAATCTCTCTGACAGTTTATTATTATGTATAGAAATACAACATTTTCGTATATTGATTTTCATATATTGATTTTTGCAACTTTACTAAATTTATTAGTTCTAACAGTTTTTTTGATGGAATCTTCAGGTCTTTCTACATATAATATGTCATCTGCAAATGGAGACAAAAGTTATTATTATTTTTTTTTTTTTAAGATTTTATTTATTTATTTGACAGAGAGAAATCACAAGTAGGCAGAGAGGCAGGCAGAGAGAGAGAGGAGGAAGCAGGCTCCCTGCTGAGCAGAAAGCCCGATGTGGGGCTCGAACCCAGGACCTGGGATCATGACCTGAGCCGAAGGCAGTGGGTTAAGCCGCTGCCTTCGGCTCAGGTCATGATCTCAGAGTCCTGGGATCGAGTCCCGCATCGGGCTCTCTGCTCAGCAGGGAGCCTGCTTCCTCCTCTCTCTCTGTCTGCCTCTCTGCCTGCTTGTGATCTCTCTGTCAAATAAATAAATAAAATCTCTAAAAAAAAAAAATTTATAATTAAATATGTTAAAGATTCAGATGTATAAACTGACAACTACCTATACTACCATCCATTTTAAGCAACATTTTTACTTGGTTTTTATAAATTTCCTTTTGGAGGATTGATAAATACTTAATGTATATTTATGTGAATTAATAAATTTTATCAGTTCCCTTTTGTAATAAATACAGTAAGTTGGTACCTGGTATTGCCCAAACCTTGTTGGGTTCTAGGGGAAAGAAAAACATATCTCCTAACAGGGAGCTTATAGTCTGGTGGGAAAGACTGAACAGTAGACAAATACATAATGTGAGGTCATGGTAAGTGCTTTGTAGAAAGATAAAGGGATTGATGGATGTCTTAGGTATGATAGTTGTGGAAGACCTATTGCAGGTGATACATGAGAGTGAACTGAGGGAGTGAGCCATGCAGAATCAGGGGTGGGGCTTCCTGCCAGCAACATCTGTAAGGTCCCAGAGTAGGGCTGAGTTTGAGTATCAAGGAGCAGCTAGTTTAATGAATTAAGTTATTGAGATAACCTCTAAATGAGCAATTCTCAAGCATTTTTGTCATGAAACACCTTTACATTCTTAAAAGTAATAGTAAAGACCAAAATAGCTTTTGTTTATGTAGGTCATATATATTGCTACCTACTGTTTTAGAAATTAAAAGAATACTTTAAAAGTATTTATTAGTTTTTTAGTTTTTTTTTAGTTTTTTTTTAAGATTTTATTTATTTATTTGACAGAAATCACAAGTAGGCAGAGAGAGAGGGGGAAGCAGACTCCCTGCTGAGCAGAGAGCCCGATGTGGGGCTCGATCCCAGGACCCTGGGATCATGACCTGAGCTGAAGGCAGAGGCTTTAACCCACTGAGCCACCCAGGCGCCCCAGTAATTACTAGTTTTTTAAAAATAAGAGACCCATTACATTAATGTGAATAATATCTTTATGGAAAATAACTGTTTTTAGGAAAAATTAGTGATGAAAGTGACAGTTTTACATCTTTGCAAACCTCTTTTCTGTCTCTCTTAATAGAAGATAGCTGGATTATTTTGACCTTCTGCTTTCAGTCTGTTGTAATATTGCATGCCATGTATTCTGGAAACCACCACTGTACACTTATGAGAGGATGAGTACAAAAAGAAAATAACATCTTAATATTGTGAGAATAGTTTCGACCTTGTATTCCCCTGGAAAGCATCCCCAGGTCACCATCCCCAGCAGGGGAACCTGGGCCACATTTTGCAAACTACTCCCTGCAATTTCAATTCCTCCCTCCCCCATCCCTTCCTCCCACTCTGGTTATAGAGGTGACTACTGCACTACAGTTTGTGTCTCACTCTTATGAATGCTTGTATACCTCACCCAAATATGTGTATCTGGAAATGATACATCCATTTATATATTTTAAGACTTCACATAAATATCACACTGTATACATCCTTTTGCAACATGATTTTTTTCATTCAACATTAAGGTTTTGAAATCATCCAGTTTGATCCATGCAGACTTACTTTACTCATTAAAATCCACCCTTTGAACACACTGAGTTTGTTTTGTTGTTTCTCTACAGTTGGACATTTAAGTTGTTTCTAATTTATTGATGTTAAAAACAGAGCTGGGGGCACCTGGATGGCTCAGTTGATTGTGTGCCTAACTCTTGATTTTGGCTCAGGTTGTGATCTCAGGGTCCTGGGATTGAGCCCCATATCTGACTCCCTGCTCAGCGGAGAGCCTGCTTCTCCCTCTCCCTGCTTGTGCACTCTCGCTCGCGCTCTCACTCTCTCTCTCTCTTCCGCTATCTCTCTCTCAAATAAGTAAATAAAATCTTTCAAAAAACAAAACTGAAATTAATTGCTGATCATAGAACATGTACATCTTCAACTTTGCTAGTTTTGCTTAATTGCTTTCTGAAATAATTAAACCAGTTTGTATGCCAGAAGACAGTATTTATGAATTCTAGTTTTCCCATACTTTGTTTGGACTTTGTCATTATCAGACTTAAGAATTTTTGACAATTTGATGTATGTGAAATATTGTCTATGTCTAATTTGCCTTTTTTCCTTTTCTGTTTAACAACCTTCCTTTAGCACTTTTATTATTAGCCATTTAGGTTTAATTACAGTTCAACCTGCATTGTCTGAGGATTCTATATTTGCAAATCTTGCTTACTCGCTAAAATATATTTGTAACCCTCAGTGGGTATTTGCTCCACTCTTGCTGAATTTGCCGACATGTGCAGAACAGCAAAAAAAATCTGAGTCATCCAGTGTTGAACAAGGCAGCTCTGTAAACAGCTCCACTAGATGCCATATTCACATTTCTGTCCCTTTTTTGGTGAATTCATAGTTTCAGATGGCCTCCATGTGTAATTTTGTGCTGTCTGGTATTCTTTAGCACAAGAAGGCTGTAGCATGCCTTCCAGAGAGAGTATATGTCTTAAAGATAAGCTTCACTCAGGCCTGACTTTGCTAATGATTCAGCAATGGACATTACATAAGGCATCTTTAAAGTTCTTTAGTGATCAGTTGATGAAAATGGTGTCACCAGAGGCTGGCAGGAACCTAACCCTGTATTTTACCCTAGCTGCAGTGTTTCTGTGTTTAATTCAGTGTCCACCGCAACTGTAAAGAACAGAACTATCATGAGTACCAAGAATAGACTGCATATATAACAAAGTTCATTGCATGATAATCTGTAAATATTATTCCACTCATTTTTTAAAAGATTTTATTTATTTTATTTTAGAGAGGGAGAGAAGGAGAACGTGGGAATGGGCAAAGAAGAGGGAAAGAATTTCAAGCAGACGTCTGACTGAGCATGGAGCCCAATGTGGGGCTTGATCCCACAACCCTGAGATCATGACCTGAACCAAAACCAAGAGTGGGACCCTTAGCTGACTGAGCCACTCAGGCATCCCTGTTATTCCACTAACTTAAAATTCCAGTATTACAAATAAGAAAGGTGATCCTGAAAAAAAAAATAAACGTGATCCTTATCGGATTCTTTTTTTTCCCTTCACTAATGATTTGACACTCTCTTCTGGAAGATTATAAAGTTTCTTTTCTTTTCTTCTTTTTCTTTTTTGAGTTTAAGGGATTTACTGGAATGTACATCTGTCATTTTCAGCTAATCCTATCAGGAACTCAGTCATTAAAGCCTCAGGTCTTCCAATCAGTAATTATCCTTTATTATTTTTTATGTAATTATTGTTTCACCTTCATCTGTTTTTTTCTTAGAGCTCCTCGTATACTAAGTCCTCTAGATCTCTTCTCCACATTCTCCATACTTATCTCTTTTATTTATATTTATGTATATTTCTCTCTTTTGTTATTTTTGCCATGATGTGAGAAAGTTCTTCCTCTTGACCTTCAAGGTCTTAGTGTCTTTCTTCTATTGAATTTTTAAATTTGAAAATCCTAATTTTTGGATCCAGAAAACCTTTTTTTTTTTTTTTTTTAGATTTTATTTATTTATTTCACAGAGATCACAAGTAGGCAGAGAGTCAGGCAGAGAGAGGAGGAAGCAGGCTCCCTGCTGAGCAGAAAGCCCCATGCGGGGCTCGATCCCAGGACCCTGAGATCATGACCTGAGCCGAAGGCAGAGGCTTTAACCTACTGAGCCACCCAGGCGCCCCCAGAAAATCTTTTTTTAAGAGCTTTATCTTACAATTTTTTTTTTTTTAATTTATTTGACAGATCACAAGTAGGCAGAGAGGCAGGCAGAGAGAGAGGAGGAAGCAGGCTCCCTGCTGAGGAGAGAGCCCGATGCAGGGCTCGATCCCAAGACACTGGAATCATGACCTGAGCCGAAGGCAGAGGCTTTAACCCACTGAGCCACCCAGGCGCCCCAAGAGCTTTATCTTAATCACCTTTTCTCTTGCCACCACCTCTTCCAGGCATTCTGCTTTTTCTTTTCGCTTGGCTGCTGCATGTACTGTCATTTTCCATTGCATGATTATGGCTCTGTTATCTCTGATGCTCTGGTCAGATTATATAGTTATGGCAAACACTGAGGAGTAGTACGTTGTCTGCTCCTGTCCATGCACCAGGGGAGTCTTTGCTTTTCCCCATCTTCTTAGGTGCAAAGGACTACTGACCTCCCACTTCAGGGATGGAAAAAAACAATCTTCCCATCAATTCAGCCCCTGTATTTCCTCTAGGGCTAGGCAGGTAGCAGATCCTCCCAGACTGTGCTCAGGTGGGCTTTAGTCAAGAAGTGATGCTATTAACTGAGATAAGGAACACCACAAGGAAACCACTGCATGAGGAGAGAAGTTGAGGTACCAGAAATTTATAGGTGATGATTTTGGCCAGTGCTTGGAAATGTGGATACATCTTGAAAAAATTAGGATTCTGTATGGTATTTTCTTTGTAATTACTATTATGAGCACAGTCCCAGGAGAATGTCAGTTGTAGAAAAATAAATAGCATTGCAGTAGGGTTATAAAAAAGTGGCACTTTGGAATTTTTCTTCTCTTGTTAATTTCATCTTGTTGGATTCAACTCTGTCCAAAGATAGAGCTGAAAGAATTGGAAACAGTGTACATTTATGTGAATAACACAGTGATAGTGAAATATTTCCTAATCTAATGCTAGTTTTTTTTTTCTAATGCTAGTTTTTAATTTAGTAATGTATTTGATTCCATTTTCTCTTTTTCCCACCTTCTTTGTTGGTAGCACTTATAGTAATCACTGCTGCTTTTTGTAGGCCAAATAGTTTGATTTTAATGAGTATTATCTTAACAGGTGCTGCCTGTATAATAATCACCAGGCTAAGGACTGTATTGACTCCTTTGTTACTCACTGTGTTCGGGTAAGAGCTACAATTTTGGACCATTATGATGGATACTTTAAAAATTGTGGGGTGTAATTCCTTCAGTAGCATTAATTTTTGTTATTTTTTTATCTGACATTTCTTACTTGTTTTCATTGAATAAATAAATAATTTCTGTCTCCTCTTATACTCAAGTAGATAGCTCTTTAACCTGAAGTCTTCCTGGCAGGTTATTAGATACTGAGGCACTTTTGATGTCTTCACTATAACCCCCAGGGACCACAGGATAAGTTGTACACATTTTTTGTAAATGGGTACAAAAACTACTTATTTTTGACCTTTTAAACAAGGAATGTTTGTAAAAGTTCCAGATACCTTCTCTTTGTAGTACATTAATGAACAGGATTATAGTAAAATTAAAATTATTGATGTAGACAAGATCACAAGTTTATTTCAAATCTCAGGGAATTAGAAAAAAAATAACAAATCTTGTAGTGGATTAAATTAATCATAAATCATTTTTATTTAATTATATAAACATTTCTCTTGGAGAACTGAAGCAGTCAGTTTTGGGTACCTAATTCCAGTTATTAAAATATGTATATACATACATATAAGAAGGCAGCATGGGATGGTGAAAGAACTAAAAGGCCAGATTTCATTTTTATCATTAATATTTTATCATTATCATACAGGTCACTTTACTTTTCTATACACTTCCCAGTCTTTAAACAGTGAGGTGTTAATACTGCCCCTGTACTTCTTAGAGGCTAGTTATTGATCAAGTGAGATAATATCTGTCAAACTGTACAAATTTAAAATGATACCTTCTAATTCATGCTTCTTAGAGCATCCTACCATTCATGTGTACTGTCTGATTAGTGAAGTATTATAGTATTTTATTATGTAGAATAGGAATAGAAGTTTCTAGAGAACAATTGACCCTTGAACAACACGGATTTGAACTGTGCAAGTCCACTCATACACAGATTTTCTTCAATATAGTAACAGTACTATAAATGCATTTTGTTCTTCTTAGGATTTTCTTAATAACATTTTCTTTTTTCTAACTTACTTTATTGAAAGAATACGGTATATAATACAGACACAAAATAGGGGTTAACTGACTGTGTATATGTTCTCAGTAAGGCTTCTAGTCAACAGCAGGCTATTAGTAGTTAAGTTTCTGGAGAGTCAAAGGTTATACATGGATTTTTGATTGTATGGGGTGTAAGTGCCCCTAACGTTTGTGTTATTCAGGGTTCAACTGTATTAGCCCTTATTCGAGCCTTATAATTGTTCAGGTGTGTTTAAAGCAGCACAGAAATGTCACCTTTGAACGTTGGCTTATAGCAGGAAATAAGCAGAAAAGAAATTATTCTCTTAAAATCTAACGATCAAAGTAAGATATTTTTGCCATATGAAAACAAGTTTCATTAACAGCTACTTTCTTCTGGCTGTTGATGAATTCTCATGTTGAGTTTCCTTAAAAAGAAATGCCTGTGAGAAATATGCCTGTGTAAGAAATATGCACAGTCCTGATTCTTAAATCCACAGTACTTTTTCCCCCCTTAAACTCCATTTTGAAAATTTGGAATGTTAATTTTCTTTAGTGCCAAGTAGTTTTACGTTGCCAGTTAACAAACTACATGTGTCTTACAGCCCTTCTGTAGTCTTATTCAGATCCACGGACATAATAGGGCTCGACAGAGAGATAAGCTTGGTCATATTCTTGAGGAATTTGCTACCTTGCAGGATGAGGTAAGAGCCCACAAGTTGTCCTCCCTTCCAGAATTAATATTCAGGTACCTTGTTCAGATTTTTAAAAAATAATTCTTTGGGATGATATTTTGACTGTTTAATTTTTCAATGTGATGATTTTATTTTTAACTTCAGTGTAACAATTTCATGTATCAAAGAAAGAGTTTACAAAAAGAGAAAATAATCCAAACTGAGAAACATCTTAAATTATTTCTTGGGTAATCAGAATAAATTATAAGATATATGTAGAACTATGGTTTTACAACAGGTTCACATTCTAATAAAATTTTTAACTTGTAAGCAACAATATTAATTGGTAACATAACTTAAGACCTGAAGTCAATATTTTGCATTTTTGTCTTATAAAGTGTCTTTTTAGTTTAAGGAGTATTTACACAAACGTTATCCACTGTGAAATGGAAGTTTAAATCTAACCAAAAATGTTTTGAAAGTGCAAGTTCTTTATGTGACAAGTTTTACATTTTCTGCTTAAATGCTATCTTAGCTGGTTTGTTTTTGTTTTCGTTTTTTTAAATTCTCTCATTACCTTGAAAAGAAAGTCAATGTTACAACATTTTATTCTGATAGGCAGAGAAGGTTGATGCAGCCCTTCACACTATGCTGTTGAAACAGGAACCCCAAAGGCAACATTTGGCCTGTTTAGGTACCTGGGTCCTTTATCATAACCTTCGAATTATGATCCAGTATCTTCTGAGTGGCTTTGAATTGGAGCTCTACAGCATGCACGAGTACTACTACATATATTGGTAAGAGAACAGCATGAGTTAAAATTGGCGGTGGGTAGAGTAGATAAGATCTGAGAGAGCATCTGTAGAACAGAAGATAATTTCAGGGTACTTTTTCATTTAATGTATTTTAACTTTAGTTGTGGGATAATTGGAAAATGTCTACTAAAAATTAGAGCCAGATCATCTTGAACATCTATCTTTAAGTGCTATAACAGCATACAAATACATTTTTTCCAGCTATTGAGTATTTATTTAAAAGCTAATAAAAATGGCTCCAAAGTAAATGGATTAATTGAAGAGCTTTCATTTGTTTGTAGAGAGAAAAATTCACATACATTTAGTCCTGACTTTAGTGATGCTGGGTGCTAGCTGTAGAATGTACTTAACTGAATTAAAGTTCAAAATCTGAACTAGATCTTTCCTCTGAGAAGAAATTGTGGCTAAGATTATCATTGGGAGCATAACTGTTGCAAACTGCTATCTTGGGGATTTATCTCAGGAGCTTGGAAGGAGCTGATAAGGGATCACCGTCCTCAGCCAGTAGTTCTTCACTTTCATTTGAGGATGAGAAATCTAGAAAGAGGATGCTTGGAAATACTGTAGGCATGGGAAAGCTGCCACAGGAAAAAAAAATAGTAAGAGCCAATGATCTTTTTCTTAGTTTGGCCAAGGATGGTGGTAATTTATTAAAATAATAACCAGTGTTGCTCATGACAAACAGCTAAGTTTAGTGTATAAGATCTTAACATGGTTCATCTTTTTTTTTTTTAAAGATTTTATTTATTTATTTGACACACAGAGATCACAAGCAGGCAGAGAGGCAGGCAGAGAGAGAGTAGAAAGCAGGCTCCCCGCGGAGCAGAGAGCCCAATGTGGGGCTCGATCCCAGGACCCTGGGATCATGACCCGAGCTGAAGGCAGAGGCTTTAACCCACTGAGCCACCCAGGCGCCCCAACATGGTTCATCTTTTAACTCATATTTGAATTATTTAACATAGTAGATTAAGATACTGTATATTCCTTGGAATCACTGCTATAAGGGAAAGAAAGTAATTCTCTTCCACACTGACACATGGTTTTGTTATCATGGCTGCTAGAGCTCCTAACATACAACTTTTTTGGCTGTGAAACTTGAATTTGAACATGAACTAAAGTAGTATGAGGATAATATTATTCCGTGTACTCTCCAATATTTATGTAGGTAACAACTCTTACCAACCGGTGTTGAAATAGCTATTTGGGATACATTTTGTTACTCATAGTAGACACCGTATTCAGACCAGATATTTTGTAGGGGAACACACTCAGATTCTTTCGCAGGTTTGAGGCAGCTAATGGGAAGCTTTTGTGCCCTTGATTCCTCAAAATAAAATTTTTATATGCTTTTTGGCATAAAGAATTGGGCTCTTAATTCGGCAAATGAATGATAACCATATAAACACTCCATTAGAAATGTATCTGCATATTTGAGCAATTCATTTCTTTTTTTAATGAAAGAAATTTTAGTTTTTGCCTATAAATACACTTGTGGTCTATTTTCATGTTAGTTTTAATTGCTTTTCAATTTCAAAATTATAGATTGGGCTCCAGCATTTTCACAAGATAAGCTTGTTGTTATTGTTCATGAATATAAGCATTCCTAAAGCATGTGGGTGCTTAAAAATGAATAGTAGAAAACACTGATTCTTAAACTTTACCGTGCATATGGGGACTTGTTAGGCTTTGGTCCTTTGAGATCCTCGTTCAGTAGATCTGGGATAGGATCCAGTCATTTGCATTCTAACTAGTTCTGGTGATAGTGCTGCTGATCCAGAGATTACAATTTGAGAACCACTGGTCTAGAATATCTGTACCCTGACTCTCTTTAGATATAACTGTGTATTAATTTTGATAGTGCCTTTACTAAAAGCTCACTGAGATATCTGATATTTGATAAGAAAAGCCTGACTGGTGCCAACTCTATCCTTCACTTATCAGTCCTTGTATTCGTATTTGGAAGGTAGAAGGCAGCATTAATTCCCTGTAGAAATCCTCTCACTGAGTTAAGATATAGACCCTCAGATTTTGTAGTGTGATGGGGGAAGGATCATTTGTACCCTGTAAAAGGATACTCTAAATGCTTTTCTTAAATTCATTGTCAGGAATTATTTTCTCTTCATGTGAACTATTTGTTTTTGTTTTGTTTTGTTTTATGAAATAAAACTGTAATTCCAAGTTGACCCTCATTGCCAGGAAGCACAGTGCTCAGTTTGGCTTTAAAATACAGCACCTAATCCATTCCAGGCATTTTGGAGGGGGTTTTTGGTTTTTGGTTTTTGCCAGTACGGTTTTGATTTATAGACTGTGGGGTTGTTTGGTTACAACAAAAAGGAATTATGTTTATCCTCAGGTGTATCTTTTGACTAGTTATTGTTTTACTTTAAATTTTCTTTTCGTTTTTTTTTTTGTTTTGTTTTGTTTTTGGTGGGAGGGTACATGTTTTAATATTGTAAACTGCCTTACAACTTTCTGGAGAATTTTAGAGATAGGCATTATATGCTCATCCTTGATAATAATAAACTTCCTAATAAATCTTTGATTTTTAGCTTAATGTAGTAGTGTTTCTTAATTTAATGTAGATTATAGTATAAACTGTATATATTCATATTCTAGATTTGAACTTCTTTTTCTGGGCATTGGAGAATGTAATGTTGGTTAAGCTTCTGAAAAGTTAGTATTGGGTGGAATAATCTGTTTCATGTTTAATTTATTGAATAAACTCAAGTAAATTATAAGTCTGAATGTTCTTAGTTTTTAGAATGCTTTGATATAATGCCGTAATTTTACATTTTTTTCCTCTGTATTTGCTTTCTCTTGCAGTTAATGGGAAAATAAAATATTGTTAATAGGCTGAGGTGAAGTGTGTCCTGATATAATAAAAAAATTGTTTAATGAGCATTCATTTGATGAATTTATATATAAATGTATATATATTTATATTTTTATATATGTTACATATATACTTATATATATGTTTAACATATATAAATATAATTATCAAGAAGTCTTTTGAAAGGTTGTAAAGTGTGTATCATTGTAGGAAATTAAGCATATTTTCAGCATTGTCCAGCAATATAAGGGTACAAGAAAGGAGAAGTTAATCATTTGTAATGCTAATTTCTTATAAAATCTAATCTGTCAATTATCTAGTTGGATAATTGGGTTTTTCTTTTTTACTTTTTAAAGCAGTATTAAAAATCTCTCTATTAATACCAGTACTTGTAGTGATAAAGCTATCTCATTTAGACATCTTCCATTAACTAATATCTGGTACACTTGAAGGTATCTCTCAGAATTCCTTTATGCATGGTTGATGTCGACATTAAGTCGTGCTGATGGCTCTCAGATGGCAGAGGAAAGGATCATGGAAGAGCAGCAGAAAGGCCGGAGCAGTAAAAAAACAAAAAAAAAGAAGAAAGGTACCGTGGATTATTTTTAAATTTAAGAAGTAACTAACATTGGAGTACACTTCAATTTCTACAAACAGATGGAGAACTGCCTACGCCTTGCTATGAGTGAATGAGTCCTTATATTTCAGTTCTGGCCCATCTTCTCTTCAGAAAGTAAAAGGTAGAGAGTGAATCCCAGTGTTAGTGACCCAAGCCTCTTTGGTGCCTTCCCTTGCTTTTCTTTTACTTCTTTGCTATTCTATGTGTTAGAAGACCTTAGGACAAGAAGTAGCCGAATGGAATGTGTAAGCAGGATGAGTCAAGGAACAAGGCAGCAGGAGACCCTTGATCTTTTGACAGAAGGCTCACCGCTTGGAGGGGAGTCGATCTGGAACTGTGCTATTACAGTGGCACAGAAAGATGATCACAGAGGGCCTTGGTGCAACGCCCAAAGCCCAGGAGGAGAAAGAAAGGTTTCAAAGGCACTGCCCTCTTGATCACTAGTAGAAGGGTACAGATATTGCTACAAATGCTACAAAATATTACTGTGTATTTCATTAGGATTTCAACAGTTTGGGTGGGTTTTTAAAGAACTGTATGCGTGGGTTTTCTATTTCAGAAATTAGGTCTGCATGGTGAATTCAAAAGTTAAAATTATTTCATATTAGAATTTTATGGTATTACTTATTTAGGGAACATGGCTTTTTAAAAAGCCTTTCAGTTATATTTTAATTTTTGTAGATTTGGGCCATAAAATAAAATTTAACCTATAGGAATAAACTTTGAATTTTTAATTTTAGTAAACAAGGTGGAAGATTTTTTTTTAAATTAGATTTTCTCCTGCGGTAATGCAAGAGGAGGGGGAAAATTGTGGATAATTTTCTTTTTAATTATAGTTCGCCCCTTGAGCCGAGAAATTACAATGAGCCAGGCATATCAGAACATGTGTGCTGGGATGTTTAAAGTAAGTTGTCACAAATGAAGTTGTCTTTGCTTTTTAACTACATTGCTGTTACATAGTTTAATTAAAATGGACTCTTTTCTGTGATTCTTTCCAGATTCTAATTGTACCTTTGTGTTTACTATCTGCTTAAAGTTTACCTTTTTTCCAAGTCTAGTTTTCATTAATTTGTTTAGCAAGTATTTGTAGACGAGTACTAATTTAACACACTTGACATGTGTCACATATCTTCTACTGAATACATTTAAGAACACCAACTCTAATCAGATGTGATCCTTGTCTCAGGTGTCTAGGTAATGACAGGTCAGGCGATATGTGTGCCACTAGTAATAAGAGAAGGCAGAGTTTCTGATTCATGATCAGAAAAGGTTTCTTGGAAGAGATGGGGTTTGTATTTCTTTAGGAGCATATTAGGAAGAGAGTAGGCTCCACAATGAATGGCTTAAGCAAGCATTTTCAGGAGTTAGCAAGTGTTTTTTTTTTTTTTTTTTTTTTTTTTAAGATTATTTGTTTGACAGGGATCACAAGTAGGCAGAGAGGCAGACGGGGGTGGGGGAGCCGGGGGTGAAGCAGACTCCCTGCTGAGCAGACAGCCGGATTCGGGGCTCGATCCCGGGACTCTGGGATCATGACCCGAGCCGAAGGCAGAGGGTTTAACCCACTGAGACGCCCAGGCGCCCCACAGGTGCTAACTCTTAAGTTATACTTGGCAATTCAGGAAATTGTTTGAGGCAGCTTATATTAAAATATATAAAACAGAACATGGACTTCTGTTTGAGAAACAGAACCTATGCTTTTCTTATTATAATAGGACTTTTTTCCTAAGAAACTTTTACTTGAAGGTTTCAAAGCAACTGTAAAAGCATATATCATAGCAGAATAATGTACATGTGTTACAATTTCACTGGGAAAAATAGTAATGGATTAAACACTGGAACTTGAAAAATTTTATGTAAATATGGCATATAAAATAAAAATGAATACTAAAGCCCGTTTTTCTCTTCCTATTCCTGATTTCTGAACCTTAAAATTGTTTTAACTCTGTAAATAGCTGTTTCTTGTTTTCTACTCTGTATTAATGAGGAATTCACTTTTTCAAATTGATAGACTCTTTTATTTTCTTTTTCCTTTAGACCATGGTAGCATTTGACATGGATGGCAAAGTACGAAAACCCAAGTTTGAGCTTGATAGTGAACAAGTTCGATATGAGCACAGATTTGCCCCATTCAACAGTGTAATGACACCACCGCCGGTGCACTATCTGCAGTTCAAGGTGACTCTGCTCACTAAAGCAATTGTAAAGGAAGTAGTCTTAGACCGGCTTAGAGATATGCTGTTTGTACCTAGCCATTTCGTTAAAATAGTCAAATCAGAATATTATTGGACCAGTGACAAGGTGATAAAAGAATTTTAATTCCTATGAAAATTATTTGGCTCTTTCTGGATGCACTCATTCCATTAAGAGTTATTTTAAGTATGGGGATAAGCTGAGGTAATTGGGAATTGAATATTATGTAGGGAAAAATAGGGACACGTGTCAAGTGTTTGGTTTAGTGTCCATATATGAATCATGAGTCGGGGTAGAATTCTTAATTATAAAAGCTGTTTTAGAGTTTTTCATTTTAAACATGTTTTGAATAATACAGTATTCCACCCCCCTTTTTTAGGAAATGTCTGACCTCAATAAATACAGTCCTCCTCCTCAGTCTCCAGAACTATATGTGGCAGCTAGTAAGCACTTTCAGCAGGCAAAAATGATCCTGGAAAATATCCCAAACCCAGACCATGAGGTAAGCGGTCACAGTAATTCTGGAGGAAAAGCTTGGCAGGAAATACGTATCTTACTACTGGAAGATAAATGAACCTTACAGTATTAATAGTGAAGCCTGTCATGTTTCTGGCAAGGATTTTAAGTGGCTTTGCTAGCCTAACCTTGTAAGACTTAAAATTAGCTCATGAAAGCAAGTAGCTCCTTTGTGTAAATTTAGAGATCAGTGCAGAGAAATTAAGACATAGAACCACAAAGTGAGTAGGAGGAACAGAAATGGGATTCAGAGTGATCCACAGTTTAGAAATGGTGACATTTAAAATTTTTTATTTTAATGTATAGTTTATGATATTAAAATCTAATTATATAAATCTTAAAAATATGAAAAATGCTCTGGTCAGTTATCACAGGAAGTAAAAACCTATTCCATTTGACCATTTAAAATAAAGTTCAAAGACTTTGTTTTGACATACTATCCCATAGACCTTGGAACTTGCAGAATCCGAAGTTGCAGCCACTGGTTGCTTTCACAGTTTGCTGTATGCCTGATAATACTGACATGCATGTATTCCGCAAATGAGAATGCTTTGCGTATAACACTCAGACTGTTGGGGGAGTATATCTTGGTACAACCTCCATGAAAGGGAAGTTAATAGCACTTACCTGTTAAAAGAAAGCACAGATGCTTAGGCCAGCAGTTCTGCTGCTTGGGGTTTATCTAACACACGTGCACATGTGGGCAGTGAGGGCAGCAAGTCGCTAATACACAAGAGTCCTCCTTGCAGCAGGATTGTCAGAGTGAAGAAGTGAGGAAACTTCACTGCCCCTCAGCAGAGACTGTCAAATGAGTGATGATAGATAAATCATACCAGACTGCAGAGTCTTGGAAAGGACACAGAAGGTTGTTACATACTGTAATGGAATGTTCTTCAAAGAGCGAAGCACTGAATGGTGTATAGTATGTTGCCGTTTCAATCGAAAGGGGTCCAGGGATTGTGTGTGTGTGCAAATGTATCTCCAGAAGGAGATGTGAGAATTATGTGAGAGTTGATAACAATGTTTGTTTCTTGGGAGGGGAGCCTTGGGAAACAGGCATAGGAGAGAGATGACTTTTATGTATAATCGTGTAATAAAATACAAGGGGGAATGTAAAAATTAGAGGAAGTTACCTATAATAGATGGCATACGTCCTTCAGTGAATTAATTCGTTCACTCAGTGAATACTTGTTGACTGTCTACTGTGTCCGCAGCCTGTGGTAAAAACTAGTGAAGAAAATTAGGCAAATCTCTGCCCTCTTAAGGGTAGAGGTTCTGGACAGTAAGTTACATTGCGCACTAGAAGATCGTAAGACTATGAAGAAAAATCAAGCTGGGAATGGAGATCGTGAATACTGTAAGGAGGCAGCGGCGGGTTAGGCTCTTTTAAGGCGGCCCGTGAGCAAATCTCTGAAGAAGGTGAAAAAGCAGGTCCCGTGGCCCCTGCGGGTGGAGCTGCGTGGGCAGAGGGATCTGCACGTGTAAAGGAAGGCCCCAAGGGTACGGACTGAGTGGGATGAACAAGGGGTGCTCACATTGGAGGTTTTTGAGCAGAGGAGCGACCAGATTGGATTTTTGTTCTGAAGGTTCACTCTGGCCCCTGTGCTGGAAGTAGCCGGTGGTAGGGGCAGAGGTGGGAGCAGGTGGGAGTGGAGGCCGCAGCAGTCGTCTGGTGAGAGAGGACGTGGACGGTGGAGGGATCCGAAGCAAGTTGGACTGAGTGTGGGTGAGGAAGAGAGGAGTTAAGGAGGACTTCAGGATTTGGGCCTTAGCCTCTGGGTGGATGGAACCAGTGGAAGAGGCTGCAAGTGGATCCGGAGCTGGTGGGCTGAGGAGTTAGGAGCTCAGGTTGGGACGTGCCTGTTGGAGGCCCAGATGCAGCTGTCATGTGGACGGGCGGATGTGTTGGCCAGGGCTGAGGAGAAGCTGTTCCAAACTTGTGGTGAGATGTGTTTCTGGAGAGGCCAGTCAGCAACCAGGAGCAGTGGGAACTTCTTTCTTCAGGTTGCACATTACTCCCTCTCCGGAGGAATGCAGCCTTCCAGTCAGTCCTCTGCTGTTCATTTGTTCAGGTGAAACCTTTCAGGCGAGTGTAGTCAGGAGTGACAGGAAACACAGGACACCTCCTCCTCACTGGCGTGGTTCTAAGCTCGGAGTGTGTATTGGGTCACTTAGTAATCCTCCCAGCAGGTCTGTGCGGTGGTGGCGAGTCTGTCCCCATGCTTATAGATGCAGAAACTGGGAAACAGACTAGAGAACTTGCCAGAGGTTTGCTAGCTAGTACCTGATGTCCGAGCACTCCAGCTGTGGTCTGGGCCGCACGCGCTCCGCTGCTGCCTTTGCGGCCGGATGCTCTTCAGGCTTGGTGAGAGCAGACCCGGGGCCCCGCGGCTGGCCCAATGCAGAGCGCTCTGTGGTCATGGGAAAGTGTGTCTGTCCGTTTTAAGTTGCCTTAATAAAATATCAACATTTACCTTGTGCAAAGCTCCTATATTATAAAGACATTTTGACTCTGAATTTTATGTTTTGATAGCTTAATGTTGCTCATTGTTTAGGTCAGTAGAATTTTAAAGGTTGCCAAACCCAACTTTGTGGTCATGAAGTTATTGGCAGGAGGACACAAAAAGGAATCTAAGGTAAGCGCACTGTGGGGAAAGTAAATGGGGGTTAAATTATTGTAGAACTTAAAAAAAAAAAATTATCCCTTTAAAAGAGGTTCCGTGGCAGAAAAATAACTAGAGCTTGCCCTTTTATTTTGAAACTTAGAGATTTTATTGATTTAATTTCTAAAGTCTGCCCTTCCATTCCCCTCCGTTGTGTAAATTACTGTAAAACAGAAAAACAGAAAATGTGAGAAAACAAATTATGGGAGAGGTTTTTAAAAAGTCCTCTGCCTGTGGAAAAGTAAATGCTTCAGTAATTAAAGGCTTTTTTCAGTGGCTCAAGAGATGGCCAATTCTGTCAACTTTCCTTGCTGATGTTCTGTCAGCCTGTGTGCTGCCAGGCACTGGCGTACCGTGCGGACCTCGTGTCTGACGACTCCCGTTGCGTCTTGCTCTCGGCCTTCCTCAGCTTCTGCCTTGCTTTACTAGAGGCCGTTTTGTTGCTGTACTGTCCATGACCCAGGAACTGAACAGTGTGCTGACTCACCCCCCTTTCCTGTGATTTAAGTCCATTCGCCTTCGTTAACTATTTGACTGATAAACCCAGAGATAAGCTCATTGTTTTCCCTCCAGATTCGTAAATACATTTCTTTCATTTCTGCCTTTCTTTACAGGTTCCTCCTGAATTTGATTTCTCTGCTCACAAATACTTTCCTGTTGTGAAACTTGTTTGAGAGACATTGAAAAGGGGACATCAAGGGCAGAATCTACTTTCAGATTCTGAGGGGATTGATCCATCCGTCAGTCTCAGCACATAACGTGAAGTGAAATGGCTTTCTTGGATAACAGCCTATTATAAGAGATACTTTTAATTTGACAGCCTTATACAACGTGAATGAAAACTGCTGTTTTAAAGTGGTTTGTTATGTTCCATGGATGAAACTGGTCTTACCGAATGCAGTGATGAACGTTATATGGTTTTATTACAGATTTAATCATAAATCATTTTTTATGAATGAGTGAAAATAGTGTTTGTAAAAGTTAATAAATTTCTTGACAAAAAATGCACTACTGGAAATGAAAAACAACAGCACTTTGATGCATGTTAAGAACTGAAGGTTTTTACTCTTGAGTAGTTCAAACAGATTATTCAAAAGTTTTAAAACAAGGGATTGGTCAAACACTTGAATGGGGTTTTGGCAAAATACACTTGGAATGGGTGGGGGGAACCTCTAAACTGTCTAGGGAGACTAAATTACATGGGGATTGTGATTTTGTGTGTCATGATGTCTTAAATTCTATACCTATAAGAATATAGAAGTTTTTAAAAAATCCTTTAATTGTTCATTTTGGCACTTTGAAAACATTCTGCTTAATGTTTGCTAGTGACATCATTCGAGAGGTGGGAATGTGTAGATTGTTAATTCTTAGGGTTAGGTTTCAGTGTGGCATACTTTTTGTTCACTACTAAATATTCAGTTTAACCCATGCAATGTTTTCAAGTGGGGGTCTTTCCATTATCTGCTGGCTTCCACCTGTACCTTTTAAGTGCCCAGTGCTAGAGGCCCTACCTTCCTTTCCTGCTCAGTCCTCTTCCTGGCTCATGCTGCCATGGATTTTTATTCTGTATTAGATGGCTAAAGGCCTTGGTTTGTAAAACTTGTTATATGAAGTTTATGCATAAATTTAAAGGAAATATTTCAAGTCCTTTAACTTCCCCAGAGGTGTGTTTCACAGGCACACCAGTAAGGATGGAAGCATTTTACTTGAGCTTTTTCAGAAGTGCATGGGATGATACCGACTTTGAGTAATCCTTCAATCTTTATAAGCCAGTTTTTAGGGACAGTGGCTCAGTACACTTTAAGTATTGCTCTGTGCTGAGAAATAGTACATACACATTTAAATACACAATAAAGCTATTTCCCCAACTTTGATACTAATGAACATTTTCAGAGTCTAACAATGTAAAAAAGAAAAAAACAGCCCACAATTCATGGAATCTTTAATTTTTTGTAAAATTCAGAGACAAGTATTAGTTTATAGAATTCTCAACAACTTCTATCAGTTATTTATAATAATCTCCTAGTGGGAGTAGACCAAGCCCTTGGGCCTTAAAGGCTCCTGAATTCACACTTGTCTTGCACCACTCTAGGTTCTGCTGAGAATAGACAACCAACCACTACCCATTAAAACAATCATGCCAGTTACTGATCTAGTTATTTCATGACCGCACACTGACTTAACACATACTGGTTTATTTCTCAAATTCCACCACACGAAAGTACATTAAGTATTTGCAGTGCTCTCATTACTCAAGATATCTGAGTATTGTGCAGGGAATCTGCAGTCCCATCTGCAGAAGAAAAGAGGAGTCATCACATTCCTGTCTACATACCATTTGAGAATACAGAGGAGGTGTAAATTAAAGAACTCACCCTATTAAAAATTGGAATAGGTGCTGATTAAAAAGACCAAAGTAGGGGGTTTGCCGTCTATTTACGTATTACACAGGTTTTTGTTTTGCTTTAAAAACAAAAAACAAAACAGCCATGTCACCTCTATAAATTGTTGCCTCAAAACAGGTGCCTATGTGATGTCAAGGTAAGCCAGTGGTAAGAAAGCATGACTGTCTGGAGAGGTCGCTCACAGTACACACCTCCTGAACGAATGGCCTTTGGCGCCTCTGTACGTGAAGATGGAAACAGCATGGTTATTTTTCACCTATATTGATGTCCCATCTTAGTCCACAAGGTTTAAGGCAGACCACCACTCTTGATCCATGATTTGCAGGCTGATTTTTCAGGGACCCAGTAGGGCAGTAAAGGAAAACAATGCAGCTGAACAGTCTTGTTTCTCAAAACTCTGTGCACACTAATTAAAATGAAATGAACAGACGCTTTACTGAAAAAGCAAGAGACTACTAACCATAAGGCTAAGACACAAAGGGAATCTTACAGAGCTATTTTTAACACCCTTTAGTTGCCTTTTCCGGATAGAAAAGTTTAATCTTCGTAATTAAGTAAACAGATACCTATAGAGTAGCATTCACTGGAGATCTTAACCTGAATGCAAACCAGGTCCTGCCTTCAGTGCCAGCCAGGGGCACCAGGAGTCCAGACCAGGTGAGGAGCCTGGCATGTGGCTCAGCAGCTCTCCAGCCTGTGGCATAGCCCTATAACTTCTCTAGAACCCCGTTTCCTCTCCAACGTTAACTGGTTATCCCAGGTGGTCTGAGGCTCCTGCATCTCAAGTCCGGTGACTTGTATTTAATAAGCATCACCACCTTCTTACCCTTAAAACCTGAGCATCCTGAGTATGACTCTGCCAGTCATTTGTAAGTGGCAAGAGCCTATTTACTGGAAATACTGAAAAGCAACTGAATTTGAATTACGATTAGACCTTTTCAAATTAACATTAACTTTTGATTTTTAAAACACTTTTGATAGTCATTTGCCACAAGCCAAATGTATGGACTATGGCAAAAACAACTGTTGCATTTCTCTGGCCTTTCTAAATTCTCCCCCTGTGTAACACTGTGTATACTCTTAACATCAGCGTCCTCTTTTTTCACTATGATGGTGCAGTGGGCAGTCTGTCCACAGCCAACATGCCCCCACAGTGCTGTGCTGCCCCCCCCTCCTTGCTCTGCCACAGGCCCCAGGGTGACCTCTGCTTTAGCCCTGTTCTGTCTGAAGTCTGATCCACTCATGGCTCTTGGTAACATAGACTTAATACAGAAGATTTTGCTTTGTCCACACATTACTAAGCAAAGTAAAAATAGATCACAAATGTCAAAATTACAAGTCAAGCATTTTTGTATGTTAATGACAGGTTATACAAGTAGTTTTTTTTTAAATTCTCACATAAAATGCCTTTGTATATAGACTTGTTTAAAACTGTTGCTAGTGATGTTTAACAGTTTTGTGCTCCAGGCCCCTGACTATCTGAACCAGAAGTGAGCACATGAGAGCATAAGCCAGTAATCATTCGGCACTGACCTGGGAGAACAGAAATATCAGGCTGATACTGGCCACTCAGCACAGTATGTGAAGAAGGACACCAGAGGGACCAGAGAAGAATTCTCAGGTGTGGTGGGTCTCTTGGTGTCAGAAGACAGACTCCTCCTACAGGCTTTGATTTTGGTTTTTTTTTTAAGTTATATTCCAGAATTTCTGAAGCACCACTGTCCCCATACTTGGAGAACTGGGGTTCTATTTTTGATGTTGATCTTCTCATACCTATTAGTTGACAAATTTTGAACCTTAGTATAAACACCTTGAAAATACCCCTCAAAACCATCTACAACACAATCATTTTCCTACATAAAGTACATATTAAAACTCCACAATAATCATCTTTAGATGCAAATTTTACTTAGGACATTTCACAGTATTCATCTCCTCAAATATTTTGTAGTGATCTCTCTTCAATCCTGAGGTATAGGATTCCAGTTGATTCAGAGTGTTTGGTTCTTCTTTTCATGCTGATCAAGTAAATTTATCATGTCTCCTTTCTGATTTTCAGCATTAAGAACTAAAAAAGAAAAATAAATAAAAACCATAATCTAACATTAAAATATTTAGGGAAACCAGCCAGGCAGTTTCTGTTTGACCTGAGTATATAGGGACTGCTTCATCAGGAGGACAGTATCTCCCACAGCAACAGATTAGGAACTGCATTCCTAATCAAGGACAAGATAGTGAAGAGACTACATGTGTAGCCAACATGGTGCCATGAAATAAAGCTGTAACACCTAAAAACTTCCTATTTAAAATAATAATGCCCCATGTCCTCATAAAATTTGTGACACAAACACAAGTCTTCTGTGCTCTGTGCTCCATGCATTCCTGTTGGTGTCCCTCCAACAGGAAGCACAAGGCCCTCAGAGCCCCTGCAGCTTCAGTCAGCTCTCGCTACTCTGAAGCTTCTGCTTTCCAGAGCTGAAGTCTTCATGTGGCTCCCATCATCCTTACTCTATCCTTTGACACACAAATGACAAAAGACCTCACAAAACCTAAAACCACCATGCTGATTTACAACTACAACACATTAAATGGTTAATGATTTTGTTAAATGCCTTAATACTGTCTTTTAAAGTTCTCTAATAAAGTTGGAACTAAGGCCTTTTTCTTCTCATTTCCCTGGAGCAAGCAGGATCTTAAACTGTTTCAATGATAGAATCTTAAAATGATGGTGATGACAATCCTTGAAACTTAAAGCTTACAGAGAATTTTTCTTTGCCCACATCCTTCGTTTGAAGCCTCATACAAGGTGAAGTATGATCCTGGGACCCCTGTATGTAGGGGGTGAAAATCCCAGAGCTCTACTGCAAAGCCAAACATTTAGGACACTAGACTGATTTGAAAGGATAGTAAAACAGATGTTAGGACCGTAACCACACCAAATAGTCAAGGACTGAGGTACACAAATGAGTGGAATCGATGACAGGAACAGAAAAAGACTTTATTTGTTTAAAATTCTGACTTGCTAATATGCTTATGTTTTGCATAAAAAAAATCACCTAAACCGTCTAAGAAAGTAAAAATCAAGTTAGAACCTATTTCTAGAAACCACAAATAACTCTGCCAACTGTAATAAATGCTGGATGAAATATGAAAAGATACTTTAAAGAACACACTTTTTTTTTTTTTTTTTAAAGAGAGCAAGAGCAGGAGGGAAAAGGAGAAGCCGGTCTCCTGCTGGGCAGGGAGTCTGACATGGTGCTCGATCCCAGGACCCTGGGATCACGACCTGAGCGGAAAGCAGACACTTAACAAACTGAGCCACCCACGCGCCCCAAAGAACACACTGTTGAATCAAATCCAGGTTGAGAGACTCTACCAAATAACTGGCCAGAACACTTCAAAAATTATCAATGTCAGGGGCGCCTGGGTGGCTCAGTGGGTTAAAGCCGCTGCCTTCGGCTCAGGTCATAATCCCAGGGTCCTGGGATCGAGCCCCGCATCGGGCTCTCTGCTCAGCAGGGAGCCTGCTTCCCTTCCTCTCTCTCTCTCTGCCTGCCTCTCTGCCTACTTGTGATCTCTGTCAAAAAAAATTATCAACGTCATAAGATAAAGACAGATGGTTTTGAGTTAAAGGACCCTAGGGAGGTGTGACACTATGGTATATAATCCTGGATTATTATATCTTGGACCAGAAAAGGGATATTAAGTTGGACAATTTACTGAATTTGCATAATAGCATTGTATCGATATTCATGTCATTTCAATAATTGGACTGTGGTTATGTAAAATGTTAATATTTGAGGAACCTGGGTGAAAGGTATATGGAAATTCTGTTTTAAATTAAAATCAATCATTTTCAAACTGAAAAAAATTTCAAAGACCCTAAAATGCACCATCTATAATGGCAATTGAAGAAAGAATCTGTGAGGCCAAACGTGAAGTGGAAGTTCCAACCCCTGAAGGTAATAAACATCAAAGCTAGCTCTACCCTGAGGACTTCTAAAGCCTGAAGACACTGGGCTCCTCTCTTCACAGCGTGCAAAGATGCAGAGGGACAAAAACTAAAGACGAGGGTTCCAGTCTGGATGGTAAGTCCAGAAGGGGACTTCTAAATAAAGCTGAATCTCAACTCCCAAAGGCTCATGTCCTTGGATTAAAATAAAGGTAATGGAGCATAAGTCTGCCATGAAGATGGCACAGCCAGAAAGACGGCCAGAAACTCCAGTGGTTAGACTGAGGAGGAGGACTTCTTAACTAGGAGATGACCGTGCAACTGTACAGTTTGAACTCACATTTCCTCTGTGATCCAAAAAATACCTTGAAGAGAATCTACGTTATTAAAGAAGTGGTGATTTTGTCATGCCCTTCTTGAGACTGCTAGAGGCAAATGACCTCTAGTGCAGTGCCAGTGTAACCCCAGAGGCTTCCTACTGATAACTCTTCCCAGGAAACCAGTAGCTCACAGTTAAAAAGTTAAAAAACACAAAACCCAAGAAAAGAAGGTATCCTAAGGACAATCTGATAAATACCCACAAGGTTTTTCAGATACTGCAACTGGAAGATAAAAACGTTTCTAAACATGGGCAAAGAATAAGAAAGTTTAGATATGAGAAAATTAGAAACAAAGCATGAATTAACAGATAAGGCATATCTGAAGGAAAAACTGGTGATCTCAAAGCTATGTCTGAGGAAATTCTGAATGTAGATCAGGGAAGCAGAAATGGGTATTATGAAAAAAACAGGGTAAGAGACGTAGAATGGTAAGATCTAACATTCTGATCTGAGTTCAAGCAGGAATCGATGGGAAGAAGCATTATTCAAAGAGATCTTGACCAAACTCTTCCACAAGTAGACTTGTCAGATACTTTAAAGGGGGGGGGGGCTGTTATCCTTAGAACAGTGTGGTATAGTGTGAGTCAGCAGGGAAACCAATGGAACAGAAAGTCTGAAAAGTAGACCTAAGTGCATATAGAAGTTTATTTGGTAAAGGTGGCACCTCAAATCAGTGGCCTTGGCCTTTCCCTTAGGAAAAAGAAAATTGGACCCAACCTTGTGCCACGCTACCTGAATACATTTGGAATTAATTATGAATTCGAGATCTAAATGTAAAATATAAAAACAGATGATGATCCTGGAAAAATGGGGACAACTGTGCCATAGTTTTTGTATTTCAGGGTCCCTACATACAGCGACTACATTGAAAAACTCAAAAGTCAGACATTTATAGGAGTAGATGACAAGGAAGCCTGTAGACCCCAAAATACAAGCAGAGACGAAAACAATGGGCGGTGCTTGTAGGCTAGCAGAGTCTAGAAAGAAAACAGGAACCACAGAGCACCCGATGGACCTAAGAATAGAACAGGAGAACCCCAAACAGCCGAAAGACTTACACCAGAAAGTACCTAGGCGAAGGGACAAACTGCAACTGGAAAACAGGAGACTTTCTGCTACTCCCGCAGCAGATGACCACAAAGTAGCTGTGGTAAGGACTGAAGGGCCAGAGGAGGCTGAGCCCCATGAACTTCTGACACTCATTTGCCAGGACTCCTTTCTGGGGCTCCTTCCCAGGTAGAGCCCCACGAGGGGAGGGGGAACGGCTGAGTATGGAGGAGAGCTATGGCTGAGCAGGACAGGGAGAAGAGACAAAGGACCTGAAGGTTCAAATTAAAGTGGGGGAAGGTACCACTGGCCAAAGAAGACAGGACAACTTGAATTTCAATAAGGATAATAAATACAATTAAACAAAACCCATCAAATAGCTTTAAATTCAATGAATTTGTATTTTCACCTTCAAAGGATGACTGGGAAATAATTCATTATTTTGAAAATGGGTAAATAAAAAGAATCAAGCATTTTTATCCTATGTTATATAACTAAAACCACTGACTTGCCTGTTCATAAAAATATTCCAATTAACTAGTAGGATAGAAAAAGCTGAATTAGAATACCATGAATGAATGAATGAAGGCACTGAATATCAACTACTAGTTCTGTCAGAAAAAGAAAGGCGCTCCTTGCCTCCTGATGAAGAACACGCCATCGCCTCCCACTTTACCAAGGGCTTGTGCCCAATCTGAACCAAGCCTGTGGATATCTGCTGCTAATATGCAGGAAACAGGAAAGAACATACTAAACAGCACTATGAAGGTACTATCAGCACTATACCGACTATGGAAAACTCCAGGGCAAATGGAGGAAAGGAGTGGAGGGGGAACCTGTAGACTACGATTTTAAGAGCTAGCAATTTTAAGGAGATGGGCAAAATTAAACTCCGGTGTCCAGGGATGCCCACTTGAGTGTTCAGCCCACAAAGAAATGCAAGAAAATGCCTACTAGAAAGGTCAGGAAAGGGGGCGCTATTATGGGGAGAAAAGGGGCTTCTGGAGGGCTGGTCAAGTTCTAGTCTTTGAGGTGGGTGGGGATGGAATCTAAAAACATTGTTTTTAGGGGCACTGGGTGGCTCAGTCATTAAGCATCTGCCTTCAGTTTGGGTCATGCTCCCAGCGCCCTGGGATCGAGCCCCACTTGGGGCTCCCTCCTGCTTGGCTCGGAGCCTGCTTCTCCCTCTGCCTGCCACTCCCACTGTGTGTGCGCTCTCTCTGTCAAATTAATATATTTTTTTAAAAAGGACATTTGTGTGGTTTTCTGAATTTGTGTTTTACTTTTTAATAGAACTAAAAGAAAAATCTGAAAGCATACTTAAACACACAGATGAATTCTTCCAACACTAGATGGAAAAACTTACTAGGACTCAATATTCAGAGGCAATAAAAGAAAAGAAGTATTTTGAAACATTCATATGGCGAAAAACACCATACATAAAACCAAAACAGACTGGGAAGAAGTATTTGCAACTTACACCACAGATAAAGGGCAATCTCCCTAGCATGTATAGAACTCTTAACCAGGAAAGGAAACACTAAGAATCTGGTAAAATGAATTTTATAAAAGGGAACCATGAAACCACATGATACTACAAGAGGGTATGTGGCAGGGTGATAGCAGTAGAGAAGCCACCATCAGACAAGGCTTTTCAATGGACGCTAAAGCCACACCGTTTCAAAGCATCGCCTTCTAGATGACTTCTGTTACTAAGGGAAAATGGCCCTTTGCAATGGACGAGGCCGGCGGGCAATACCCTGACCAAGCCGTCGACCTGCCATGACCTGCCTCCTGGTGGGGAGCTAGAGGAGCACACTGCAGCTGCAGAACTGTCCAACCAGAATCCAATCACAAGCATATGGACAAATCCAGAAGCTGATAGATTCCACTGGCCAGGGCTCTTCAAAATTCCAAATAATAATGCAAAGTGCCACTCTAAAAAGCTGCTTGGAAGTACTGTGCAGATGTAAGGGCTTTTGGATTACTGATACAGTGTGACGAGAGGTGACCTAGCCATCTGTTGGAAAATCCTTAGGTGTCATGAAGACAAATCCTCCAGCCAACACCTGAGGGCTTGAGCCCCCTACACACACAGACCTTCTGGGAGGTCTTCATCTTGGACTTCTCAATCCTCCCCTTCCCTCCAATGCCCCATGTTCAAAGGCTTCTGGACTGGAGGCATTACCTATTACTTTTTTTTTAAAGATTTTATTTATTTATTTGACAGAGATCATAAGTAGGCAGAGAGGCAGGCAAAGAGAGAAGAAGGGAAGCAGGCTCCCTACCGAGCAGAGAGCCCGACACGGGGCTCGATCCCAGGACCCTGGGATCATGACCTGAGCCGAAGGCAGAGGCTTTAACCCACTGAGCCACCCAGGCGCCCCTGGATGCATTACTTATAAGTGCTGGGATTCAGTGTTTAGTCACTGCCAAAGGGAACGAAGGACCACAATGTGAAACACGAGGCAAGCCCACCGCCTCGGCAGGCCTCTTACCATTCAGGTTTCTGTTGTTCCCTGCAAGGGCTGCCTGCTTATCAGTTTCTGATTCTGCCTCATTTTCATCCATGTTATAGTCCTCCTCTCCCCCCAGCTTTTGCTGGTGTCTCCCTGAAAAATGAACACAGGCACAGAGAATACAACCCACATGACTCTCTCAATGCCACAGGAGCTCCAGAGCCCAGTCACAGCTTATCAGGTCTCTCTGCGACCTCTCAGAGAACGGTGGCGCTTGTGTTCCCGCTGCCAGTACGAAGAGCTGGTGCGAGTCCTCCGCTTGTGAACGCCCCCACTTCAACTCTGAGTCCATATATGCCCAGACCCTCAACACAGGGCTGTATTCTGGGCTGGAACTCGGGAAACTAGCTAATTAGCCCCAAATCCCAGGGTTGTTTTTGTTTTTTTTAAGCAGCCATCAACTCAAGGTTAAAAGAAGGTGCCATGCGCTGTTGCTAGAAACAGGTTTCTAGTTAGTGACGGCACCTCCTGAGAAGGGCCCGTGGCTCCGAAGGAAGGAAATGGGAGTGGCTACTGGGTGCCAAAGGCTTTTCCATCACCCCTACAGAATTAGACCATTCATAGCCACAGTAAGCCCTGCAGAGGACCTCCACCAGGCTAGATGATCAGGGCCGAAGGCGTTCAAGAGGCATATTCATATATGTACATACATGTATAGGTAAGTAAACAAAATCTTCCTTGAAACACGTGTCTGGGAAACCTGGTTCTAGTTACATCTCCTGGACTCAATGCCTGAAGTGGAAGCAAGGGCCACGCCTTTGGGCCCTGAGGCTTTACTCCACAGATGTGATGGCGACAGCGGCCCCAGGCTCTCAAACCAGTCTTCTCATGCTACCCTCGGTGGCCAGTCTGAAACCTGAGTGCCACTGGATCGGCCACCCGAGCTTCCTCTTCTTTTTAATTCTTTAACTGAAACCTTGTGAAAACACAGTCTTCAGAAAGAGAAACTCGAGCACAAATGAGATCTGGAATCAGCAATTTCCACAAATAAGCACATTCTCCCACTCTTGTCCCAGAGCACAGGTATTGTCCATAAGTGTTCCTGGCTCGGCTGGAACAGCTTTTAGGGACATAAATACATCCCAGAATATTGTTGATCTCAGTTTTCCCACACTTTAAAAGATACACACTGTATCTTTGGGGGGAAAAAAAAAGTGCACCGAACCAGATGGGAGTCATGGGTCACTTTGCTGCAAGGCTCAAATATGCCCGAAACCCCATCGACCCAGTCACCGCCCCCCCCCTCGTTCACCAGGCACTGGTGGTGACCACGCGTGCGGATGCGGACCCAGGCAGGGCACGTGTTCCCCAGCGGGGGCAGCGTTCACTCCACGCCGAGCACCCGCCCCACGGCCTTCCGCCTGAAACCGCCCCCAGCCACCGCCTGCCCGCTGTGTCACTTGGACACCTCCACCTGCCGGCGTGCGCGGCGCTCTTCCCTCCCGCCTCCCGCATGCTCGCAGAGACCCAGCGAACAAGAACCACCAAATCGCCAACCCGGCCCTTCACAGGGGCCCTGCCCGCGTCAGACGAAGAGCAGAGGAGAGGAGTCCGCAGACGACCCACAGAGCGGCGCACCCACCTTCCTCGGCAGCGTCCTGCTCCTCCTCCTCCTGCCCATCAGGGACGACAAACTGATCCCGCTCGAGGTCCTCCCGATTTTCCTGGCTGGCCAGCCTCGCCGCTGGCGCCCGTGCGGTTTGGCCCACCGGCCCAGCTCCCCCGGGGCCTCTTCCAGCCGCGGGTGCGTCTGCCTCCACAGCCTGCTCGCGGCCGGGCTCCGGGGGCAGCCCCAGGCTGTCCCTCGGAAGCTCCTCCTCACTGGCGACCTGGATCTCGTTGGTTTCCTCTGTGCAGAGAACAGTTAGCTGTGACCTCACCAGCATTTAGTTGAATTAAAATGAAAACAAAAACCCTCCCACCACTCAATTCCCAGAGCCTTCCCAAGGGCTGTGGGCGGGGAGCAACTGGGTGATTGGTTCTGTGGCGTCGCAAAGACTGTGGCTTCTCCACACCTGCAGCTCAACTTCAGAACAGACGAGAGAAGCGGTTTAGGAAGAAAATCTGCCCAAGTTATTTGATTTCAGTGACAACCTATGAGTCGAAGTTATCCGACCATCATATGTATCTGAGACAAGGCCCCCTGTTCCCATAACAGCTGCCCAAGGCCCAGGCATCTCTCCGTAATCCCACAGTCCCAATGTCCTCGGTGAAGCACAGCCTGGACCGTCACACGCTGCCAAAGAACAGGGAACTCGGTCTACAGGGATGACAGTAAGACAAGGAAAAGCCTTGCCACCCCAATTCCAGACACCCGGAGAGACCTTCACCTGCCTCCAGCAGCCCAAACCCACCTCACCAGTTGCCTCCCACAGGGACACTTTGCCATGAGGCCATCTGCCTCACGTGGCCATACTGCCACTATGCCTATCTTAGGGCTTAAATGTGCAATTACCAGGCTTCACTTACCTCTCTCACCTTGTCTCTTTAAATCCAAAGCCGCCTCAGAACTGGGGGCTGGTGTCTGGGGCTCGCCGTTGCTGGGCACGTTTCCTTTCACCTGCAGCACCTCTGCCTGGGGCAGGTCTGCGTCCTGCGGCCTGGGCTGAAGCTCGCTGGGGGCTCGGAGCTGAAACAGGAACGCACGACAGCCGGGGGCTCCGTGACTTTAAACCTCACAACAACCCCATGCAAGGCAACGGACATCCTTCTGACAAAACACCCAAACCCCGAGAAATGCTTTGATCTACCCTAGTTGTGCCATACTACCTGGCATAAATCCAAAGGTCAAAGGTTAAGATCTCCCAGAAAGTACTTTCAGTAACAGATTAACAAGTAGGTTTCTAGCAGTCTGATCAACAAGGACAAGGATGACCTGAACGCTATAAACAAACCTGACCAGGCTGACTTCCGTAGAACACTGACCTGACAAGAGCAAAACAAATTCTTCAAGGGCACATGGAACATTCCCCAGGCCAGAGGCTAGGCCATGAACCAAGCCTCAACAAATCTGAAATGACTGGAGAACATACTCTGTATGATGTTAATCACGATGGACTGAAATTATCAATGACAATGAAATGTGAGAAACTCACAAACGCGTGGGAATTAGGCAACATGTTCCTAAATTAAACCAATGGGTCAAAGGAATCACTAGGCATAAAGAGAGCATCTCGAAAAAAATTAAAACAAATACATGACATACCAAACTTATGGGAGGCTGTTAAAGCAGTGCTTAGAGGGAACTGTGCAGGTCTATATCAAGAAGATGGTAAATCAGTGACCTAATCTTCCACCTGGAAGACAGTGGACACTGGAAAAAGAAGAGCAAACAGAACCTAAAGTACAGAAGGACGGAATAAAGGCTGGAGCAGGAATTAATGAAATACGGAACAGGAAAATAGAGAACATGAATGAAATCAAAGTTAGTTCTTCAAAAAGTTGAACAAAATTAACAAACTTTTAGCTGGATTAACCAAGAAAAAGAGAAAACTCAAATTACTAAAATCAAAAATAAAATGGGACAACACTACTGACCTTACACAAATAAAAATATTAAAAAGGAACACCACGAATAACTATGTCAGCTTTGATGACTTAGAGGACAGTAACCAAGTTCCAAGAACAATACAAACTACCAAAACTGACGCAAGAAATAGAAAATGTGAGGGGCGCCTGAATGGCTCAGTCGGTTGCGTCTGACTCTTGGTTTCAGCTCATGTCATGATCTCACGGGCTGTGAGATCGAGCCCCACATTCTTTCCCACTGCCCCTCCACCCAGTCCCTCTCCCTCAAATTTCTTTAAAAATAGAAAATGTGTTGGGGCGCCTGGGTGGCTCAGTGGGTTAAAGCCTCTGCCTTCGGCTCAGGTCATGATCCCAGGGTCCTGGGATCGAGCCCCACGTCGGGTTCTCTGCTCTGCGGGGAGCCTGCTTCCTCCTCTCTCTCTGCCTGCCTCTCTGCCTACTTGTGATCTCTATCTGTCAAATGAATAAATAAAATCTTTAAAAAAATAAAAAAATAGAAAATGTGTAAAGACTTGTTATATAAGAGATTGAATTAGTAATTTAAAAACTTCCCCCAAAGAAAAGCCCAAGCCCAGATGACTTCACAAGTGAACCCCACCAAGCATTTACAGTCCAATCAATACCAGATCTTCAAAAACTCTTCCAAAAAAAAAAAAAAAAAAAAACACAAAACAACAAACCACCAAAAAAAAAAAAAAACCAAAACCCTGAAAGGAATATGCCCCAACTCATTTTATGAATCCAATATTAATAGATCTCAAAACCAAAAACACTACAAGAAAACCAGTATCTCTTATGAATATAAACACTAAAATCCTTAACAAAATACTAGCAAACCAAATCTAGCAACATATAAAAAGATTACATACCATGACCAAGAGGGATAAATCCCATGAACGCAAGGTGAAACATCTAAAAATCTGTATAACAGTGTATCAGTAGTATAACAGACAAAAAAACCCACACGATCATCTCAATAAACTGAGAAAAAGAATTTGACAAAAATCCAACACCTCCTGATAAAAACACTCATAATTAAGATCAAAAGGAAAGGGGTGCCTGGGTGGTTCAGTCGATTAAGTGTCCAACTTTTGGTTTGGGCTCTGGGCTCCAGTCACGATCGCAGGGTCAGGAGGTGGCAATTCCGCCTCAGGCTCTGAGCTCAGGGGGGCGTCTGCTAGGGATTCTCCTCTCTCTCCCTCTCCCTGTGTCCCTCCCACCTCTCGCATGTGCTCTCTAAAATAAATCTTTAAAACAAGAAACAGAAGGGGACATCCTCGACTTGATAAAGTCTATTCATGAAAACACACAGCTAACATCAAGCTTCATGGTGAAAAAAGAATGTTTTCCCTCCATGATCAAGAACAAGGATTATCTGTTTTTCCATTTCTGTTAAACACTGAAGGGAGGTTCTAGCCAGTGCAATTAGGTAATAGGAAACAAAGGCATCCAGAGTGGGAAGGAAAAATGTAAAACTGTCTCTGCTTTGAGGACATCACACTGTATACAGAAAATTCAAAGAAATCAGATACCAAAAAATACTATTAAAGTTCAGCAAGGTTGCAATATACCAGATCAAAATAAACAAATGAATCTATTTCTATAGAACTAGCAATGAATATGAAAATAAGACAATTCCATTTGTAACAGCATAAAAAATAAATTGAACAAAGAAGTATAAGACCTCTGTAAACTACAACACATTGTTTGAGAGATTTTTAAAGGATGTAAACAAGTGGCAGGACGCCCCACATTCACAGAACAGTAAACTTAATGTTGCTAAGATGGCAATACTCCAAACTGATCAACAGACTCAATATAATTTCAGTCAAAATCTCACCTGGCTTTGTTGAAGAAACTGACAAGCAGATCCTAAAACTCATATGGAAATTCAGCTGGCACAGAATAACCAAAATAGTCCTTAAAAAGAACAACATTGGGGGTACCTGGGAGGCTCAGTCAGCGTAGCACCTGCCTTCTGCTCAGGCAGTGATCCTGGAGTCCCTGGATCGAACCCCACTTCAGGCTCCCTGCTCAGTGCAGAGCCTGCATCTCCTCTCCCTCTGCTCCTACTCCACTTGTGCTCTCTCTCGCTCAAATTAAATAAATCAATAAATAAACTAAATTAAATTAAATACAATGTTGGAGGGGTACATGGGTGGCACAGCCAGTTAAGCATCTGACTCTTGGTTTTGGCTCAGGTCATTACCAGCCCTGAGTCAGGCTCCATGCTCAGTGGGGGAGCCTGATGGAGATTCTCTCTCTCTACTCCTCCCACTGTCCCTTCCCTTAGAGAAATAAATATTTTTAAAAAATTAAAATTAAAAAAGGAGGAACCTGGGTGGCTCAGTCAGTTAAGTGTCTGCCTTCGAATCAGATCACGATCCCAGGGTCTTGGGAACGAGCCCAGCTCTCAGCTCAGTGGAGAGCCTGCACTTCCCTCTCCCTCCACTGCTCCCCCGTTTTTGTTCATAAAATCTTTAAAACAACACTGGAGGAGTCATACTCCCTGAATTCAAAGCTTACTACAAAGCTATAGTAATCAAGGCTGTACATACGGTACTAAAATAAGGGACAAACAGACCAATGGAATAGAACTGAGAATCCACAATAAACCCTCATAGCTACAGTAAACTGATTTTTGACAAGGGTGTCATGACAGTTTCATGGAAAAAATAACTGTTTTTTTTTTTCCAAAAAGAAGTGCCAAGAGACAACTGGATATCCATAAGCAAAACAATGAAATTAAGACCCCTACTTCACACCAGATACAAAAAATTAACTCAAAATGGGCCTTAGGACTACATGTAAGAGGTAGGAAGAGGTAGGAATTATAAAACTCTTAATATTTTCAAGATCTTGGATTAGGCAAAGCGTTTTAAATTACAACACCAAAGGAACACACAACAGAATAAATAATAAACTGGACTTCATCAAAATTAAAAACTTTCTTCATGGTGTTCATCGGAATATGAAAGTAAAAAATATAAACTCACAGAATAGGAAAAAATACTTGCAAATCATAGCTAATATCTTTATATGAATATATAAAGAACTCCAACTCTATTATAAAATAACTCAATTTAAAAATGGGTAAAGTGGGGCACCTGGGTGGCTCAGTTGGTTGAGCGACTGCCTTCAGCTCAGGTCATGATCCTGAAGTCCCGGGATCGAGTCCCACATCAGGCTCCCAGCTCCATGGGGAGTCTGCTTCTCCCTCTGACCTTCTCCTTGCTCATGCTCTCTCTCACTGTCTCTCTCTCTCTCTCAAAATAAATAAATAAAATATTTAAAAATAAATAAATAAATAAATAAATAAATAAAAATAGGTAAAGTGTATAGACATTTCTCCAAAAAGATACAAATGGCCAATAAAGCACAAGAAAAGATGCTCAATGTTAGTTATCGTGGAAATGCAAACCCAAACCACACTGACCCAGGGCCCCGCACCCACGAGCATGGCTACAAGGACAAAGACAGGTAAGAGCTGGCCAGGACGTGGAGAAACAGGACCCCTCACACTGGGTCAAAATGTAAAAGAGTGTGATTGGTTTTTGAAAACGGTCTGGCAGTTTCTCATTGAACATCGAGTTACCATATGACCCGGCAACTCCACTCCTAGATATACACCTAAAGGAAATGAAAACTTACCTCCATACAAAAATGTCTACACGCATGTTCATAGCAGCATTATTCATAATCTGCCTAAAACCAGGAATAACCCGAATTCCTATCAACCGACAGATGAATCAACAAAACGTGGCCTACGCACATGATACTGTCCACCCGTAAACGGGTGAAGCAGTCACACACGTGAACACGCGGGCGAACCGGGAAAGCTGCACACCAAGTGAAACGATCCAGACACACACAGTCTCACGGCTATGATTCTCCTGACAGGACACATCCAGCTACGCAAATCGATGGAGACAGAAAGCAGATTAATGGTTTTCTAGGAGTGAGCGGGGAGAGCAAACGGTTATGGGGTTTATTTGGGGGAACAAGAATGTTCTAAAATGGACTGTGATGATGGCTGCACAATTTTGTGAATAAACGAAAAACCAACGAATTCCAACTGTATGTGGGTAAATGGTATGGTCTATGAATTCTCTCTCAATAAAGCTGCTGTATTTACAGCCAACAAACGCAGCTTTCCCAAAGGCCTTGAGCAGCCGCTTCATGGGCCGAGTGGCACAGGCCCTACCACCAGGGGCGCTCAGCAGCCCCACCCCTGCCCCGCTGGTGAGGGGACCACAGTACTGAAGCCTCCCCCAGGGGGGCTGTAGACTTTTGCTGAAGCAACCCCAGTGACGCCCTGAGCCCAAGGACAAGGCAGAGCCCGGATGCCCTTCAGAGTGTCCACATCCTGGGAACAGCCAGCGTGTCTCAGGGAACCAAACCCATAGCGGAGAGCAGAGATAAATGCCAATCCATCTGCAGACAAGGGAACAGGATGCCTGAGGAGAGGCTAGGAATGCCTTCTGGAATCCTGGGCAGAAAAACTCTCAGAATTACCTGCTGGTTTTGGTCCTTTTTTTCACTCGGGTCTCTGGAAGCAACGGCCTCCTTCCCCTTTCTCGTGACTTCTTCTATCCGCTCCTCACACTGCTCCTTCACCTCCTTCATCTGACTGATGCACTGGCTCCTCCGGGGAGAGAAAGCAAAGGGAAAGACAAATATTTAGGGATGGGTCTACACCGCAAGTCTCCCCTGCCATGATCGTGCAATCCACCGCGTCAGTAAGACACGGCTCGTCTTCTTCCTGGGTCCAGCTCTCCACCTCGAGAGGGCACATAAGGCATGTGGTTTCAGTACTTAATGGCAAGAAAACTGGAGTTGGCTGAAACTACAAATTTGTCACACTGTTCTAAAACAGGTGAACTTCATTAGTTAGGAAAAAATAATTCTTACGGACACCTGGGTGGCTCAGCTCATGATCCCAGAGTCCTGGGATTGAGCCCCATGTCAGGCTCCGTGCTCAGCGCAGAGTCTGCTTCTCCTTCTCCTCCTTCTGTGCTCACACACACACACACACACACACTCTCTCTCTCTCTCTCTCTCTCTCTCCCCCCCTCCCTCTCAAACAAATAAATAAAATATTTTAAGAAGTTTTTTAAATACAAACTGTGGTATAATCAGAGATAGCTATATGGTCTTGTCCCCAGCTATTAGCACAAAGCTCCTAAAGGGCTTGGAATTTCCTGACTTACAGGAGGGTCTTGTCAGTCAAACAAGCCCCCCTGGACCACACCCGAGTTTGTGCTAATGTGCCAGCTCACGGAGCCTGACGATGGGGGCCGGCGGCCGGGGGGTCACCCCCATGACTAATAGGGCTGGAACTCTCAGCCTCACCACCTCCCTCCAGGGAACAGGGAGAGGAGAGCTGGAGTTCAGTCATGTGGCCGACGATTTAATCAATCGTGCCCATGTAGTAAAACCTCAGGAAAAATCTCTGGGTGATGAGGCTTGACAAGCTTCTCAGCCGGTGAACACCAGGTACTAGAAAGGTGGCACCCCAACTCCACCAGGAAAGGAGCTATTTCTCCTACAATGGCCCTAAAACTAAGACTCCACTATGTAGCTGTTCCTGAGATACAGCCCTTCGAATGAGCCTCTCGTTGTGAGCACAGCCCTGGGCAGAGTTCTGTCAGTCATCCTAGAGAAGTACCAACCCTGAGCAGTTCGGGAAGCACTGAACTTGTAGCTAGGAGACAAAGTACAGGTGCCTTGGGGACACGCGGAACTTGTGGATGTCATATGAAGAGGGGAGGGTCTTGTGGGACTATAAAGCCTGTGGGGTTTGTGCTAACACTAGACAGTGTCAAAATCCAGCTGGACTTCCACTTCCAGGAAGATGGGATAGATGGATTTTTCCCTATTTCTCCCACTAAGTACAACTGCAAACCCTGGGCACTGTATTTAAAACAAAAAGAAGAGGACTGAATGGTAGGAGAGAAGGCAGACTGGCCAGAGGCTTCGGGTCTACGGAACCTTCGGGTCTACGGGTGACACTGGAGAGCACGTGGGAAGAAGCCTGTGTTTCAGCCCCCACTGATGGGGATGTGTCCTCTCCCCTCGGGGTGGCAGCCAAGGAAGTCGGCGATGGGTCAGGGCTCTCCCAACAACCAGAGGTTTCAAATGAAAACCACCATCACCTCAAGCACCAGGAAGATCTCAAATGAGTGAAGAGAGACCATCAATAGATTCCAACGCCGACATGACAGAGAAGTTAGAATGATCTGACAAACATTTCCAAACAGCCACCAGAGAAATGTTTCAGTGAGCAATTTGAAGATGCTTGAAACAAATGAAAGACTAAATATCTCAGCAAAGAAACAGAAGATGTAAGGAAGAACCACATGGAAATTTTCAAACTGAAAAATGCAATAACCAAAATTAAAGAACTTAAGGACTGAGTGCAAGTAGCAGAATGGAGGCAAAAATCCGTGAACTGCAAGACAGAACAACAGACATGACCCAATCATAGTAACAGAAAACAGACTGGGGAGAAAAAGAAAAAGAAAACAAACCCACTGGGGGATCTGCACAACTATGACAGAGATCTAACATCCCCGTTCTCAGTTCCAGGAAGGAGGAGACTTTCCCAGTGGGGCCCACATAACTAGTCACCTGTACAACCATGCCCAAAATATTACTCCTCTTAGCTCACCTCCAGGACCACAGGATACCTCTGCCTCGCCCAGACCACTCTGAGCTCCTCACGTCCTCTTTCTTTTCTAGAACAAGTCCTAGCTACCTTTCTCTACTCCCCACTAGGTAGGATTCCATTCTAAGTGACCTTCCCTAAGAAGTCTTTTTTTGGGTAATAGAGAAGGATTCACGAAAATGACTGTGTAAGAACAGTATCCAAAGGCACTTTCAAAAAGTGGGTAAGTTAGCTTATCAGGTTTTGGCTGGGTGAAACAGAAAGGGCAAATGATAGCAATCTGCTCCTTCCGCAAACTGAAGTCTCATGTAGGTAGCCCAGCACCAGGATGGCCGTTCTGAGTCATCAGGGATAGAGCCTTCTCTGTTTCATGATCCAAGCACGGGTTTCCGGCCTCATGATCCAAGATGGCTACAGCGGCCCAGCCATCTTGTGTGAGTCCCAAGCAACAGGAAGGAATGAGGGGAAAGGTAAATGAGATGGGGTGTGGTGGACCATCCTCACTTTCAGAAGACTTCCTACGGTCCTGTGCTTCCACTTCTTTCCCGCGCTGGCCAGAACTTGGTCACCAGGCCATACTTCACTGCGAGAAGGGTTTGGAAATGCAGGAATTATATTGTGGGAGAAAATCATGGATCTAGATAGGCCATGGCCAGTCTTTGCCTGTTAATAATTGCACGCTGTCCCAAGTTGAGAAGATACCCAAAATAGACTGTTCTGTTAATTTAGATTAGGACGGGAAACACCAATCTTACAAGACAGAACTTATGCTTGATTTAGTATGAATGCAGCTGGGAAACTATAGAAATAGTCATCAATGTCTGTATACAACACAGGTTAGTACACACGCAGACCTCTTTACCCTGCAGCTGATGGGGCCTAGAAACAACCACACCCCAGCAGCAGTAAACACACCTAGTACCCAGATCTTGGCTTGCTTTTTTTTTTTTAAGTTTTATTTATTTATTTGAAAGAGAAAGAGAGCATGAGCTCAGGGAGGGTCAGAAGGAACAAGGGCCCTGATGCAGGACTTGATCCTGGGACTCCAGGATCATGACTTGAGCCAAAGGTAGTCGCCCAACCAACTGAGCCACCCAGGTGCCCCAGAACTTGGCTTCTTAATGCCACTCTCCAATTTAGAGAGAGAGAGAAATGGTTGATTGAGGGGGCATCCAACTGGGTCCCTCCCAGTACAGAAGGAGAGATAACAGAGTAACTTTATGGTGAAGAAAGCAGACAAACCCTACCTCAGTAAGGTAATCAAGATTATCATCAACAAGGGACAAGCCATATGGATAGTATGTACCCTTGATACAAAGTAATGAAAGTGGTACTTGACCTCTGTGGCCTTCCTCCTAGAAATGTGTTGCCCAGTTTAACCATGAAAAAAACACCAGATAAATCCCAACTGCAACAAACTGTAAGAAAACATACTATAAGACACCCGACCAGCACTCCTTAAAACTAACAAGATCATAAAAAAATAAGTCTGAGAAACGGTCACAGCCAAGAGGACTCTAAGGAAACATGAACAGACGGACTGTGGGGTCCGGGAAGAGATAAAGGACATCAGGGGAAAACCGAGGAAACACAGACAAAGTATAAACTTTAGTTAACGATGGATCCATACTGGTCCATTAACTGAGCCAAACAAGCCCCATCAGTGGAAAGCGTTAACAGCACGGAAACCGGGTCTGCGGTACGCAGCAGCTCTCATAATCCTTCTACACAGCAGCTCTTGTAATCCTTCTGCAAACCTGAAACTGCTCCAAAATTTAAGCTTCATTTTTAAAAAATAAAAATAAAAAGGAACTGGAAGATGCCCAGGCAGTATCAGAAAATTGTTACTGGAGCCCATCACCTAGCGCAGGCTGAGCCCCCTTTTAGCTAAGATATGCTGAGGCATCACCAGAGCTTTCAGCCTAGAGTTAAGAGCATCCTGTGTGTCAGGGTTGTAGAGTAATTGAGAGAATTACACACTTGTACAAATAAGGAAGTTGGGAGGTGACCTGAATGTGGGCCGCTGACCGGGGTCAGAGAGAGAGAGATAAGGCTGAAAGCAGAAGCCAGACCCGGGGTTTCCTGGCTCTGTGCCATGCTCTCTCTAGGGCCCAGCTGCCTCTTGTGGGTCACGAGCCCTTCAGAGCCAGCTGTACGCACACTCAGCCCATAGCTCTTGTAATGTGACCTACGGTGCAAAGGAGTCTATGGGTCCCCAAGAACCACATGGAGAGAAGGGCATCAGGGGTTGCAGACAGAGCGGAAGACAGACTTCCGGACTTTGGACAGCTTACAGATCAAGAGAAGACTCGCTGAAAATTTTAGATAAAACGGTCACAAACAGGCAACTCGCAGGTGATAGACTAGTACGCAGTAGTTTGAACGCATAAAACAAGAAGAGAGACCGCCTAAATCCTGAACGTACTAAACATGCCAGTTCACTGTTAGCAGACGGCATCCCAGACGCTCGGGACCAGCCAATGAACAGGGGCACAGCCATTCCCGAACATTCAGAAAACTACAAATGGGAAATACGTACTGTTTTCACCTGCTCTCAGCCCTGCCAAAACCAAGGACAAAGAGCCTCGCTCTCCCAGCCCTGCGAGTGGAGGCCAGCTTCCCCCATTCCAGCTCCACAGCGGTAAGGAAACAGCCTCAGAATGAAGCTCAAACACCGGGATGCAGGCCATGGGGACGGTGACAGTGTGACATCCCGAAGGCCTCAGGTGAGCCTCTGCTTCCATGTACGTGCCAACCGTTCAGCCACCAACTAGAGCGAACACGCGGACACGCAGGACCTGCCACCAGGGTGATCATGGCTGGTGCGATCGATGCGCGGGTCGTACGCCACACCGGAATCTATGCAGGCGGGTGGCCTGATCGTCCAGGACACAATCTCAGGGCAGTGCTGGGTCTAGACCAGTAACAGCTTTGGCAAACTATTTCCTCATGGCGTGGAAATGAGAGGACAAGCAGTTCACGTGAGAAGACAACCCTACGTGCTCCAGGGAGGAAGCCTGCAAGGCCATGTGTGACCAAGACCGACAAGAACGTGACCGCTTAGTGACGTCTGCCACAGGGGTGGGAGTGAGGAGCGGGGATGCCGATTCAGAAGAATGAACACTAACGTGTGCATCAGGAAGCCGGCCTCGCTGTCCACTCTTCCAGTCCCAGCACTGCCAGTAGAAAGGGTTCGGGCCCGACAGGGTGTTCCCAGAGCGGCTGTGAGGGTGACCTTCCGCTGTCCCACCAACGGAAGGCACGACTTCGCAGATATTGCTAACAAGGGATCTGCACCTTTCATCAGGTCCAAGAGGGTCTCTAGCCCAAAGACAGCTTCAACACTCCATGAACATCATCCCCAGGAAACGCACCATATCTGGGATAACATTTTGGGCGTGACAACCTCAATACCAACTTCAGCCAAAACGGGTTTCAAACTAGCCATCAACCTCCTAAGAGAAAAAGGGGGAGTCCAGCAGGCCTGGCCACTCTCCCTGTCTGCTCCAACATGGGGCGCAGAACCGCCCTCCCCATTGCTGGGCCTGGCCGACTACTGATTTCCAGTGAGGTCAGCTCCTTCTGAGTCAACATACATCAAGTGAGGGCATTAACGGCTTATCCTATTTCAAAGAATGGAAGGGAAGTACGTTTGAAGGTATCTTCTAAGGATGAATAATACAGAGACTGGGCTGTCTTCATTTCTGTCTGAGTGCTAGCGATTGTCGATGACTGGCCCAGCTCAGGGGTCCTCAACTGAACACCACCGTGTTTGAGGCCAGGGAAAACTCCAATATGAGGTCTGCCCTGTGCACTGCAGAATGCTGACCGCAGGTCTCTGGACATTGCCAAAGGTCTCCTGGGAGCAAAATCGCCGACCAAAATTGAGAACCACTGGCCTGGCTGAAGAAGGTTCCATACGCATATTTTCTAATTACATTTCCCTTCTACTGACGTTAGTGCATGTCCTCTGCATGTTTATATATGCGGGGCTTCCTGGTTTTAGTAGTATTTTGTTTTAAAGTGATCAGGATGCTACCACAGTGAGTGGACAATCTTTTGGAAGGACCTGAGAATCCCGGTGAGGGCAGTGGGGTGAGGAAACTTATTCAGAAGGCAACTTGGCAATTTATGACACTGAACCTACAGGTGAGTCCTTTTTAGAAGGAAATAATTCAAAATAATTATCTTTAAAAGGTATCTTTATCTTGCTATCAGGCTAGTCAGAATAATCAAAAACTTAGAAGTAACCGAAATACCCAAACACGGACATCATGAGGTAAATTCTGCGCCTCCACAATATTAACCAGTCATTTTTAGTGATGCTACATTTTGGAGCAGTACAGACTTCTATTTATAAATAACACAAGCAAGTGGAAAACAATGATTTAAAACTGTTACCAGTGACTGCAATTATGTGAAAAATCCACATACCTTGGACACAAACCAGGAAGAAGTCAGCCAACGGGAAAGAGGACGGGGCTCATAGGTGGCTGTTTGCCTCCGAATCCCAGACCCCCTGTGCCTGAGTTATGCTGCTCTTATCGGGGAAAATAATACACAGACTAGGACTTACTCTCTATTCCCTACAACTGGTTTTTACTATCTTACTATAGGGTTTAGCTAACCTTTTGGAAGTTTATTGTTTTGTTTTGGTCATAAAAATCCTCCCAGAGGTAAATGTGTAGGGCTTTTGTACGCAATTGAAGTTCTCATCCGCTTAAAACAGACGGGCCTGACTGTAAGCTGGGATGGAACGGCAGCGTGGGGAGTGTGGTTATGAGTCACGTACACCTGGAATGCACTGACGGCACAGATCCTAAGTGTTCTCACCACACACCCACAACAATCATGTTTAATGAGCTTGATCCGGGACACTACACAATGTCGAGGATATCAAAATTCCATGCTTTATACCTTAAATATAGACAATGATTATCTGTCCATCATACTTCAATAAAGCTGAAAAATAAAAGCGCTCCCTTCTCACTGCAGAAATGTGAAGAGACGCTAGAAGTCTCACAGAAACAGAATGTCCACAAGCCGACACCCAGAGATAAACCCCGGATCTGATGCCAAAGACGCCTTTCAGTCTAGGAGTGGACTAAGGGCGCATCTGAGCACTTCCCGAAGTCATTTTTAAAGGCTTTCTGTTACTGACTCAACCAGCACACCTGCCCTGTAAAACTTCACGGAACTTTACAAGTATGTTGACAGGCCATTTCCTGCTCCGGGACGCTGCCCTCCCGTGTATTCTGAATCATGAGCCACCAGCTGGTCCTCTTCCAGAGCTTTCTGAAGCTTGGCTCACACTTACATGAGGAAGTGCGCAGGGCCTCCTGCAGAACCCGGACATGCAGTGCACACCCACCCGCTCACGCCCACTGCTCAGAACACAAAGCACCCCCACCCCCTGGGGCCTGCACTTACAGGTCATAGGAGAACTTCCGCTCCAGGTTGGTCTGGTTCCTCTGGAACTGGAGCACGTCCTGCTGCAGCCGGCCGTAGTTCTTCTGCAGGGCCTTTAACTGGTCTGAGGCCAGAGGACCACCCAGGAGCCAGTAGGTCGCCAGCGTGGCCGTCACAACAGCAGCAGATGTGTCACAACACAGTGGGCAAGGGCACGCAGGAGAGTACAGAGGGGAGGAGAGAGGGAAGAGAACGTTCCAGAACTGTGGAGGAGCCTTGGAAATCCACAACCCAACCAGAATCTTACAGTCTCTCTAATCGCTTTTGACCTCTGACCTTCAAAATGCATTAGGAGGTTCTGTTCAGCTGTTTCTTAGACATCCTAAACCCTGAGCTGTCCCACAAGGTGACCCATGCCACGGTGTCCCCTGGTCCCCAGAAGATTTCCCTTCAGCCTGTGAAACGTGGATTTCAACATCTGCTCAGGTAAGCAGCCGCTCAGGGCAGAACCCCGTCCTTGGGCCCAGGCTGCCAGCCTGCTGACCCCCTGCTTACCTCCTGTCACTCACCGCCACCAGCCATTCCCCAGGCCTGTGCTCATTTAATCCCCACCCCCCAGCTGGGAAGCAGCATGCTTTCCTTGAGGAGACTCATCAGCCCTGCTGCCCTGACCTCTTGGCTCCTAAGTCTTGCAGAAAACAGCAGCCGCTGACCAAGGGCGGGGGGAGAAAGAAGAGCTCCCACAGAGGGACAGCAGAGTGGCCAGAAGGCTGCAACCAGGGCCTGGGACACAGCCCTAGACACATACCCGCTTCCCCGGGGTCTGTCCCCATGACTCCAAACCTACAGGGCTTCCGGGGGGGAAATGAAACGAAAGTGAAGGATTCAGTGAAATGCCAAAGACACAGTAACAAGCCTCCATCTCATGAGCAGTTCTAGGAGATGCCCCAAGACTTAAAACTGGAGGGTTGTAAAATCGCTCAGAGGAGCTGGAGGCTGAGGCAGGGGACTGACCTCAAAGGGTTGGGGGGCACTTCCTGCAGGACAGGGTCTGGTCATGGCTGCGTTGATCTAGGGGATGGGGCATTTGTCCAAACACAGAGCTCTGCCCTACAAAGGGTACACTTTACTGGGTGTAAATTACACCTCAATAAACTGCACATTTAAAAAATAATTCCCATAATCAAATCAAGTATGGGGCGAGGGACTACTGTTCAGCAACAGAAGGAATAACCTACTGACATCCACGACGTGGATCATTCTCAAAAGGCCAGACAAGAAAGGGGAGCTCTGCAAAGCCCCCGGCAGTCCAGAGACCCACGTAACTTTGTAAAACCCTGAATGTCCCCTACTCGTATTCTTAGAACCCACTGTGGGACAAGAACCCTAGACCAGCACGGTCCAACAAAACTACAAGGCAAGCCACGTAGGTAATCTTTCTAGCAACCACATTTTAAAGAACCAAACCAGTCTTAAGCGGTCTGTGCCTCAGTTTCCTGCCCTCTAAAATGGGATAATATGCTGCTCACCTCAGAACCTGGGGAGAGGAGTGAGCGACCGGACTGCAGAGCTCAGAAGGGCACCTGTGCATTATCACTTTTAATAACACATTTGACTGAACTCGACAGCTATGCAACATTACCTTGCCAACACGTAGTGAATACAAAAAAACTATGAATGAGATATTTTATGTTCTCTCTTTCATACTACATTTCTGAAATCTGGTGTGTACCAGTTAGAGCACATCTCAATCCAGACATTAAATCTGCACTGGGAATGCTTCATCTGAATTTAGGTTTTATCACATGCACAGTTAAAAAGCAGACTAACATATTAAGCTGTAAATACTTAGTTCTCCCAATAACAGAGTCGACTCAGAGTTTCAGTCTTTAACTTAAAACACTGAAAATCACACAAAAATTTAAAATCCAATTCTATCCCACTAGCCGCACTTCAGGGTTCACTGGCCACAGGGCTCATGGCCACCACTCTGGACAGTGCAGCTCTAGACAGACCTACCGGCCCAGAGGCTGAAGTGAGGCTCAGGGCAGGGGTGGGCATAGGAGCTTCCTACCCACGGTAAAGGTCGGCCCCATGGGACCCAGCTCTCCTTTCACCAGGCCCCAGGACCACCCAGGGCCTGCCGAGCCCCCCAGTCACAGCCAATGGGGGAGCCAACCAGAGAGGGGCTCACCCCAGGACTGCCCTTGCCACCGCTGCTTCCTAGGGCCCAACGGAAACCAGACCCGGCTGCCAAACTGATCAGGGCAGCAAAGAAATGGAATTAAATTGGGCTGGATAATTGTTACAGTTTTCATAAAAGAAATCTGAATTCAGGGTTACCCATTTAAAAGAAATCCTAAAATCCTATATACACCACACATACTATATTTATGTGTGTGTGTGTGTGTGTGTTGTGTGTACAGATGTATTTATCTATATATATAGATACACATACAGATCACCTATCATTCATATATATATGATCTGTTCTGGTATACTTCCTAACCTACCAAAAAGTGAGCATCTGAATTCTGTACCTAATACCTTACAATGTGTTCATTAACATTTTTAAAAGGAAAAAACTGTTTAAGGAACTGTTTGGCAAAAAGAATCCAGTAAAGATTAGTCAATTACTCGTGATCCTACCCATCATTAGATTAGAATAAAAGCCACTAGAAAAGGATGAGAGGAAAGGCGGGCTTTTCCTAAAGAAGGGGACTGGAACTCACCTTGCAGGGTTCTGATGAGCTTCTCACCTGTGGTGATATTATGCACTAAAACCGCCTGCAAAAGAGAAACACAGAATGAAACGCGCCCCAACCTAACAGCTTAGAAGAGCCTGGATAGGATGTTCTCATTGGGAAAAGGGAGCAGCGATGCTCATCCCCCACCAGCTGTTGGGAGGGACGGGCACAGCTCTCCTGCTGAGCTCCCGATGGGATGCTGCTGCACCCACACGGCCCTGGAAAAGGAGCTCCCGTGGTGAGAGGTCTACTGTCCAACAAGAACCTACAACCCGAGCAAGGGCTAAACAGAGCCTCTGGCTGTTTGGCCCTGAGATGCGTTTCCTCCATGGAAGCTGCAGCAGCAACTTGGGACCTCTTGGGGGGGGGGGGGGTGTTGGGAGTGCAATCCCGTCCTGAGCCACAGGTGTGACTACACCCTGGGGAGGGAACAGAGAAGAGGAAGAGCTTCCGTAGCGGGGGGGGGGGGGGGGGGGGGGGGGGGGGGGGGGCAGAGGGCGGGGACACGGGGGCTCGCATGAAGTGACAGCAGGCTGGGGAGGCCGAAAACAGAGGAAGGACAACACAGGATTCAGGGAACTGAGAAAACTGAGGGGAAGGTGAGAAAAGGGCGTGTGGCGTGTGCATCACGAGCAGCCTGTGAACCTGTGGCCACGGTCACCAGGTGCCCTTCTGAGCTCTGCGGTCCGCTCGTCACTCCTCTCCCCAGGTTCTGAGGCGAGCAGCATATTATCCCATCTTAGAGGACAGGAAACTGAGGCACAGACTGCTTAAGAGACTTTCTTCAGAGCCAACAGGCAAAGCCTAAACCCAAGCACCGGCAGGCCCGATCCAGAAAGCAAGCTGGTGCTCGTCACGTGCCAAATTAGGACACCAGGCCAGCAGGCTGCACCCTGTGCCAAAGCCGACAAAAGCCTGAAAGAGAGGTGACCGGAATCTTCAGTATGAGAGCACACACACGGGTGCGGCTTTGTACACACAGTGAAAGGTCATGAGCAACAAAGCCTGCGAAACACACACCCAGGCCACGCGGCCCACAGCTTGGGGACACGTTTCCGCCTGGTTCCTGCCCAACGGTGGACAATGGACAGTGCCACCTCCCACATCTGCGCCTCCGGCTTCCTCCTGGACCTCTGTCCAGCCCTGACCCTTCCCTTGGCCCGGACAAGCTTTCTGGAGTACAGGGGTGCACCGGGCAACGCAACATGGCCAAACAAATCATGTTTATTTGGGGAGATCAGAGGACTCGGAACATTTCCTGGCACACCAGGAAGGAAGTCACAGTGATGGTATCACATCGCTGGGAGAGATTATCAAGAGGTGCTTCTGCAGATACCCTAGCGGGCAGGGGAGAGAGGAGAGCCCTGGGGACAGGGATGCACGCAGCAGGGAGTCCGACAGCCCTGCGCAGGGAGGCGTGCTTCACTCGGGAGGTGCGCCCAAGTTCAGCACACACACACGATCCAGTGGCTCCCACTGAGCCGCCAAGAACTCAGAGCAGAATCTTGAAGAGATGTGTGCGCTGGAATGTTTGCGGTAGCACTACTCAGGACAGCCCCGAGTGAGGAGCAACCATCCTCCCAGCCGGTGACCGGAGGAAGGAAACGCAGCAGCTACAGTCAGCGGGTGTCATGCAGCCTTTCAGGAAAATGTCTGCCATGTGCTGTTCCGTGCATGAACCTCGAGCACACTCTGCAGAGCCAAGTAAGCCAGTCACGGGAGGACGGATACGCTCTGATTCCACTCGAGTGTATGTTCATATAAATATATATATTCCACATAAATCTATATAAATACGTGTGTGTTTTGTGTGTGTATGTGCGCGCGCGCATGCGCGCGCGCACATACTTTTTTTTTTTCTTTAGAGCACACATAAGCAGGGGCAGTGGTGTGAGGGGGAGGAGCAGACGGAGAGAGAAACTCAAGCAGGTTCCACGTCCAGGATGGAGCCCAACACAGGGCTCGATCTCATGACCCAAGTCATAACCAGGAGCTGGATGATTAGCCGACTGAGCTACCCAGGTGCCCCCAGGACACTCTCATTTGTTCCTTCTCCACTCACTCCCCTTGGCCCAACTCCAAAAACCCCACACTGGAGTCTGTACCTGAGGGTCGAGGAAGCATCTGAGGAAATGCCTGTCTCCCATGCAACTCTTATCTTCCAAAGAAAAGATATTTTCGTTATCTTCCCGCACCTACTTACTTATGCATGGAAAAATACAGTCTGCACCGAAGTAAATGAGAAAAGGAGGATAAAATGCCATCAACATGTTTTATATGCAGTTTTATATTTATTTAAAATCTTGTTAAATCATTTTCAGGGAACAATGGAAATGTTTCTAGCTTTTTGGAGATTCAGTAAAAAAAAATCTGCACTAAACAATATTATTTTTAAATGAAATATATATTCTCCTCTAAACAACCTCCTATTTCTCACATTTTGGTGAGAGTGACTCTGGGAGACGCTGCACTTCCCGATGTGTGTGGAGCGTCCCCGGGGACACTCAGCAGCACTAACGACACCAGAACGTAACTGGAAACTGAACTCAGAGGACCTCAGGATCCATCACCCACGTGCAAATGTGTTATAACTGTCTGAGAAACAAGTGCATTTGATCAAACTATTTCTGCATTCGATTCCTAGAAAAAGCAGCTCAACATTTTTCAAAGCAGTAGTTCAACAATAAATTCTACCTCTCTAAAAGCTCCATAAAATGTAAATGACTAACTTTTTAAAATCCTAACTTTTGGAAAGCTTGCTGCAAGGGTGACACAGATCACGTGATAAAGGAGAAAAGATCCCCTCCATGGCTCTGTTTCGCTCATTGAAATAATCTCTGCTTTGAAGGCCAGAGGCCCCCTTCCCAGAAGCCGGACTCACATGCCCCTCAGACTACCTAAGCCTTGTCCCCTATGCCTGGAGAAGGTCTATGTAACGACACTGCTGTTAGTGCCTCGGGGAGAAGATCTCAAAGTGGTGACCGGTGAATGACACGGAGAATGAAGGAAGAATATGCAACATTCCTTCGTCTTCCCCATCCCCCTCACCAATTTCGGAATCTCCCAGAGCAGCGGTATCCAAGAGAAAGGTAAGGTCGGTCCCGTACAGAAGGCTCACGATTTCTAGTAGTCACATTAAAGTGGAAAGAAACAGACTGGGTGAAGGATTGGAACAGACATTTCCCCAAAGATGATACACAAATGGCCAAAAAGCATGAGAGGGACGCCCACCATCCCCAGAAACACGAATCCAAATGAGAAGACAGCACGTCACACACACTGATGCGGCTGCAAGTTAAAAATAAAAAGCAAAAAGGAAAGTAAGGGTGGGCAAGGATGAGGAGAAAGTGCAGAGAAACTGGAACCCTCAGATGCAGCTGAGGAGAATGGGAAATGGCGCAGCCGCTGTGGAAAGTGGCCCGGCAGTTTCCCCCCAAATTAAACAGTTGTGACATGACCCTTACTCCTCTTCCCAGGTTTATACCCAAGAGAATCATAAACATACGTCCATCCAACGCCTGTCCCCAGACATTCACAGAATTATTCAGAACTGCCAAAAGGTGGAAACAACCCAAACGTCCATCAAGTGAAGACTGGATAAACAGCGCCCAGGGAGGATAGCACCGCTGTGAAGTGTTGCTCAGGTAGAAGAGCACACCGCACAGGCTTGGGAGGGGCCTGGAAATCTTCTCTATGTTCAAAGGGAGAAAGTCCCTCACGGCAGCAGAGACAGCGGCAGCGACTCGGAACACTCCCCTTGTTCTGGAACCAACGGAGGAACTGCCCCCCTCCCTGCGGGGCTAGTGCAAGGGGCTGCGAAGGCTGACTTCACTTGGGGGGCGGGGGCAGGAGCCCTGGGCTGAACCCCATCTGTGAACATTAGTTCTTCTGTTTCTAAATGGGGATCTGAATGATGTCCCCACCCGCACCTGTGAGAAATGCCTTGGCTCTGCAAAGTCTGACTCTCTGCAGATGGTTGTGTGTGTAGGGCGAGGGGTTACGCAGGACTAAAGAACTGAATCCTATGGGGTTACAGCGGCCCACTCATTGTTCTTGAATGCAAATAATCCCAGAATCCCACTGGTGGAGCCACAAAGGAAATAAATGAAAAGGTAGGTCCAGGGGTACCTGGATCTAGTGGGTTAAGCCTCTGCCTTCAGCTCAGGTCATGGTTTCAGGGTCCTGGGATCGAGCCCCACATCGGGCTCAGCAGGGAGTCCGCTTCCCCGTCTCTCTCTCTGCCTGCCTCTCTGCCTACTTGTACTTGCTCTGTCAAATAAATAAATAAATCTTAAAAAAAAAAAAAGGTAGGTTAATGTTCCTCATGTATTTTACAGCAAACACTCGTCCTGCAGCAAGGGGTTAAGAAGTTCAGAGATAGGGACACCTGAGTGGCTCAGTTGTTAAGCTTCTGCCTTCGGCTCAGATCATGATCCCAGGGTCCCGCATGCGGCACCCTGCTCAGCGAAAGCCTGCTTCTCCCTCTCCCACTCCCCTTGCTTGTGTTCCCACTCTTGCTGTGTCTCTCTGTCAAATAAATAAATAAAATCTTTAAAAAAAAAAATTGTTCAGACATGAACAGAGGGTCAAGGGGTTCTGAGTCCCCAGATGAGACAAAAGCTGGCCACAGGACCACCTCCCACAGCTCCTACAGAAGGAGGCACCGATCTGCTCCTTCTGGGGGGAGTACCCATCCCAGATCCAAGAGCTGAGAGCAGGCATGTCCACGGGGATGGCTTCTCCCCCCATTGGACACAGGACAGCAAACGCATCTGCTCAACCCCTAATCCGCCGGGCAACTTCAGCAATCCCATGCAGCAAGACCACACCTTCGGGGCACCCCTTCTGTGAGGAATTAACCCCAGTCCCCTTCCCGTGGAGGTGGGGGGACAGAGGGGATGGAGGCTCGAAGCTCAGGGCAGGGACAGTGCAGAAAAGGGAGTCTGAGGTTCTTAACAGTCCTCACATGGGAGGTGAATGACTCGATCACAAACCTGTCTGAAGGCCATGTCTAGCCAGCAAACTGGAGAATTTACAATCGAACAAACCCCTTTTTTTTCCAGGGGCACAGATTTTGAAGGGACCCCCCTCCCACGTACTCGCATCTGCCCCTGCACAGCCCTCTCCACAGCCCACCTGCCCCTGGCCTGGGGACGCCTCCTCCGGCTCCTCAGACCATTTTCCAGACTCCGTCCCTGTGGGATTTAAATTCTGATCAGATGCAGTCACCCGACACTGAAAGGCAGAGCAGTTAGGACGTTGAGTTACAGGTCAGAGCCGGAGGTAGGGTGCTGTGGCTCTGGGCTAAGGCTGCAGCGGCCTCCTAAACTGCCATCCAAGAGCTGCCCCTGGACGGGGTGCTCTTCCAGACCCTTCCCACCTCTCTATTGGCACCTACTTCCCTGCACTCAGTGCCCTGGAATGGTGTCTGTCCCAAGTGGCCCTGACAGACCCACCAACCTGTCTTTCTCCTCTGCCATGCAATGGGCATAGCCCGAACACCTGTGCAGCTCAGACATGGGGTACAGCCCCGACACCCGCACAGCCCAGACACCAGCACAGCTCATAGCCCGGATACCTGCACAGCCTGGACACCCACACACCTCAGACACCAGCCCAGCCCGGACACCCAGCACAGCCCGGACACGCAGCACAGCTTGGACACACACACAGCTCATAGCTGGGACACCTGTAGAGCTCAGGCTCCCACAGAGCCCAGACACCCGCACAGCCTGGACACCTGCACAGCTCACAGCTCAGACACCCGCACAGCCCGGACACCCGCACAGCTCGGACACCCACACAGCTCACAAATCAGACACAGCCTGGACACTGGCACATCTTGGACAACCGGCCAAGCCAGGACACCCACAAAGCCCACTGCATCCCTAGCCCCTGCCCAGCACCCCACAGAATAAATACTGAATGGACAGAAGTAAGATACAGAAAAGCAGTACAGATTAAAAACAGAAAAGCACTTCTAGAAACCCTTTGGTCTTCAGTAAAACACAGTGATAAAAGGTAGTAAAAATAAAAGAAACTTTTTATCTGTACAAGTCTGCTCTGGTTCCCCTGAGAAAATCACCTCCTCAGAAAAACGTCACCACCTTCTCAGGTGCTTAGAAGCTGCAGAGAGAGCAGCAGCCAGGACCATCTGAATGCTGTAGAAGTCCTACAAGACATACATGCTCGCAGCCTGCGCCCAGCCCCGCGGGCCCCTCCTGGCCAGTCACCCCAGTGGGTCTGCACCTTGGCTCAGAGCTAACCACACTGGCCTGCCAGCCAGGACGTTCCAGGAGCTGGGGAGAGCGCTCTGGAAACTCTCAGCAGGAGAAACAACCAGAGTCCTTAACGTTAGTCACTTCCTCTTTAGAAAGTCAGTCTTGGAACCAAATGCAGCTAGAGCGTGGGGAGCAGCCCAGCCCCGAGTTCAAACCCCGCATGGGAACCCAGGAGCCAAACCAGATGGGCCCACCCGACCTGCTCACCCACCCCTCACAGCACTGAAGCCCAGGCAAGGCAACGTGCTTTCAGACCACATATGCCCCTCGGGTCCACCTGTCAGGGAGGCAGGAAGCTCACTGCTGCACAGTCACACTGGCGGTGACAAAGGGGCCACAGGCTGCTCCTCCCTCCGCCTCCCCCCTCGATAAGCTTTTCTCTTTCTGGACAGGAAACCCTTAACGTGTCACCACCATGCCCTCCCGCTCTGCAGGCTGGCCCTCCCACTTCCCCCGCCCCCCACTATAAATGAAACGTTCCTCAAACCTGTTCCTTCACACTACTGCAGCGTTAATTTACAGATTTAACACCTAAGTGAAAAGTTCAAAGGTCTAGGTGGAAAAACTGCAAGAAAAGAGCCAGGGAGAAGGTCACAAACACGGCTAAGGGAAAGGACACAACTTCAGACACTAACTCTGGAGACCAAAAAAGCGAACACAGTAGCAGGAAGCTGGGCGTTCCCTGGGTGAGGGGCCACGGAGTCCTCGGGGTCACTCAGGCTCCTCCACTGGGCATTTCAGAGATGAAGGGGAATCTGCCCCTGACAGGCCTTTAGGGCCACCTCCTGGCTATGAGCAGCACCTAGTGAGGGTTTGGGGGGGCACTGGAGATCTTGGTAAGTCTTCAGACCCGAAATCATCATCAGCCTTCTGACAACAAAATAAAAGACTGGATTAACACACCCAGCGCCAGCTTTAGGAGAGAAGAACTTTACAAGTGGGTCTCCACTAGCTTTTGGCAAAAACTAAAATCTGAGGATCTGTTTTTACTTATGGCCTTTAAAATCTTATTTGATATGTAAACACATATTTAGTGTTAAAAAAAAAAAAGGGTGAGGGACCCCTGGGTGGTTCAGTCGATTGAGGGTCTGCCTTTGGCTCAGGTCATGATCTCATGGTCTTGGAATCAAATCCCACAGTGGGCTCTCTGCTAGGGAGCCTGCTTCTCCCTCTGCCTGCTGCTCCTCCTGCTCGCTCGCTCTCTCTCAAAAAAAAAAAAAAAAAAAAGGTATTTCACCGGAAATGTTGTGGCTTAAAAACATGACTCCAGGGGCACCTGGGTGGCTCAGTGGGTTGAGCCACTGCCTTCGACTCAGGTCATGATCTGCTTCCTCCTCTCTCTCTGCTTGCCTGTCTACTTGTGATCTCTGTCAAATACATAAATAAAATCTTTAAAAAAAAAAAAAACAAAAAAAAACACATGACTCCAAGGCCTCAGGTGCCGCTCCCACAGGTAGAGCCTGGTTCCCACCCTTTCCAAACTGGGCTGGCCTTAGTGGCCTATGAATGCTGAAGAAGTGACCCTGCTGATTTCTGAAGCACTCAGTAAAAGGCCTCATGGGTTGGACCATGTACCCCCAAAATTCATGTCAACCCAGAACCGAAGAATCCCCTTATTTAGAGACAGAGTCTAGGCGAATAGAATGAAGGTAAAACGGAGTCATGAGAGCAGGGCCAGACTCAGCAGGACTAAAGGGAAGAGGTGAAAGTACAGAGACAGGGCAGGGGACGGCCAGGGGAGGACGGAAGCAGGGGCTGGAGAGACACATCTACGACCAAAGGCTGTAGGCAGACACCGGGGACCAGAACTGGTGAAGGAAGGATCCTCCCCTAAAGCCTTCAAGGGAGCACAGCCCTACTGACACCTTGGTTTTGAACTTCTATCCTCCAGAACCTAGAAAGAATACACTTTTGTTGTTTTAAGCCACCCGGTTTATGGGACCTTGTTACATGGCCACTCTGGAAAATGAATATAAAAGGGGACAGCTTTCGGCAGGCTCTCTCTAGGAGCCTGGCCTCCAAGCTTCAAGGAGGCCCAGCAGCCACTCAAAAGCCACACAGAAGTGTTGTAGCCCTGACCCCACCATGGTCTCAGGTCACCAACACCAGACACACAAGTGAGGGAAGTTTCAGGCCATTCTGAGCCTTCTGGTCACCCAGGCAGCGAACCGTGGAACAGAGACAAGTTTCCCCTGAGCCCTCCCAACTGCAGATATATATGAGCAAAATAAATGCCAGCATGGCTTTAAACCACTACGTTCCGGGGTAATTTGTGATACAAAAATAGATAAGTAGAACACCACACACACTGTTCACCTGAATGACGTGTGTCTCTTCAGACTCAAAACAGTCACCTGTGCCAATTAGGGATCAAGGTAGACTACAAATGCAAATGCTATAAAATGCTACAAAAGCAAACATTCATGAAGAATATTCTTGCTGGGGGCACCTGGGTAGCTCAGTGGGTTAAGCCTCTGCCTTCAGCTCAGGTCATGATCTCAGAGACCTGGGATCGAGCCCCACATTGGGCTCTCTGCTCAGCAGGGAGTCTGCTTCCCCTTCTCTCTCTGCCTGCCTCTCTGCCTACTTGTGAGCTCTCTGTCAAATAAATAAAATCTTAAAAAAATATTCTTGCTGGAAATGGTCACCTCCATGCCCATAAGTTGAAAGTTTCTGGGCTTTTTAATGATGTGCAAATACCAGATGTGTTCGAACGTGTTTCTCATTTCAAGAACCTCCCTTATGTTCCACCATCTTCACAGCATACCTACGTTTATAAAAGCTCGAGTATAACAATCATTTATAAAAGCTTAGATGTAATCTGCACGTTTTAAAAAGGGCATGAGGGGTTCTCAGTGGCTAATCTCAGAGTGATGGAATTACATGGGATTTTAACTTCTTTGTATTTTTAGAAAAGTAATAGTATTTCAGTAATTTATAAGACAACTTTTTTGAAAGTTACTTAAGGCTGCCTTACACAGTCACTTCTGCTGCTTTCAAAAAACTGAAACAGTCATCTACAGCTCAAGAAGCGACCACACCTGTGCTCCCACCGAGTTCTACAAGTTCTAGAAGTATGCATGAACCTGTCTACCCGCATTCATGCAAATCTTCACCACATCCCCTTCTGCAGCACACCGGGAGGCAGGGAAGAAGGGAGACAAAGGGGCGCCTGGGTGCCTCAGTCCATTAAGTGTCTGCCTTTGGCGCAGGTCAGGATCCCAGCAACCTCACCAGGGAGACTGCTTCTCCCTCTCCCTCTGCCCCTCCCCCTGCTTGTGCGCTCGCTCGCTCTGTCTCTCAAATAAAATCTTAAAAAAAAAAGAGGGGAAATCAGGAGTCAAGATGGCGGAGAAGTAGCAGGCTGAGACTACTTCGGGTAGCGGGAGATCAGCTAAATAGCTTATCTAAAGATTGCAAACACCTACAAATCCAACGGGAGATTGAAGAGAAGAAGAACAGCAATTCCAGAAACAGAAAATCAACCACTTTCTGCAAGGTAGGACTGGCGGAGAAGTGAATCCAAAGCGACGGGAAGATAGACCGCGGGGGGAGGGGCCGGCTCCCGGCGAGCGGCGGAGCAACAGAGCAAAATCAGGACTTTTAAAAGTCTGTTCCGCTGAGGGACATCGCTCCAGAGGCTTAACTGGAGTGAAGCCCAGGCAGGGTCAGCGCGGCCTCAGGTCCCGCAGGGTCGCAGAAGGATCGGGGGTGTCTCAGTGTCGCAGAGCTTACCGGTATTAGAACGGGGAAGCCGGCTGCAGAGACAGAGCCGAGGAGTGACTCTCAGCTCAGGGTTGCCTTGAACCGGTCGCAGGCTCGGTCAGCTCGGAGCGCGGCCGGAGGCCAGGGTGACGGGAGTCATTTGGTGCTGTTCTCTGAGGGCGCACTGAGGAGTGGGGCCCCGGGCTCTCGGCTCCTCCGGGCCGGAGACCGGGAGGCCGCCATCTTTATTCCCGTCCTCCGGACTCTACAGAAAGCGCTCAGGGAACAAAAGCTCCCGAAAGCGAACCCCAGCGGATGACTCAGCACGGCACCGGGTAAGGGCGGTGCAACTCCGCCTGGGGCAAAGACGCTTGAGAATCACTACAACGGGCCCCTCCCCCAGAAGATCAACGGGAAACCCAGCCAGGACCAAGTTCACCTACCAAGGAGAACGGCGGAATTCCAGAGGAGAAGAAAGCAAAGCACGGAACTCATGGCTTTCTCCCCATGATTTTTTAGCCTTGCAGTTAATTTAATTTTTTTTTTCTTTTTCAATTTTTTTTTCTTTTTCTCTTCTTCTGCTAATTTTTTTTTAACTTTTACCGTTTTCTTTTTTTAATAGTTTTTTAAATAGTTATCTAATATATATATATTTTTTCCTCTTTTTATATTTTTTCTTTATCGGCTTTCTTTATTTTAATAGTTTTTTTTTTCTTTCTTTCTGAACCCCTTTTTATCCCCTTTCATCCCCCTCACAATTCAGGATCTCTTCTGATTTGGCTAAAGCATATTTTCCTGGGGTTGTTGCCACCCTTTTAGTATTTTACTTGCTCCTTCATAAACTCTTATCTGGACAAAATGACAAGGCGGAAAAATTCACAACAAAAAAAAGAACAAGAGGCAATACCAAAGGCTAGGGACCTAATCAATACAGACATTGGTAATATGTCAGATATAGAGTTCAGAATGATGATTCTCAAGGTTCTAGCCGGGCTTGAAAAAGGCATGGAAGATATTAAAGCACCCTCTCGGGAGATATAAAAGCCCTTTCTGGAGAAATAAAAGAACTAAAATCTAACCAAGTTGAAATCAAAAAAGCTATTAATGAGGTCCATAATAAAATGGAGGCTCTCACTGCTAGGATAAATGAGGCAGAAGAAAGAATTAGCGATATAGAAGACCAAATGACAGAGAATAAAGAAGCTGAGCAAAAGAGGGACAAACAGCTACTGGACCACGAGGGGAGAATTCGAGAGATAAGTGACACCATAAGACGAAACAACATTAGAATAATTGGGATTCCAGAAGAAGAGGAAACAGAGAGGGGAGCAGAAGGTATATTGGAGAGAATTATTGGAGAGAATTTCCCCAATATGGCAAAGGGAACAAGCATCAAAATCCAGGAGGTTCAGAGAACCCCCCTCAAAATCAATAAGAATAGGTCTACACCCCGTCACCTTATAGTAAAATTGACAAGTCTTAGTGACAAAGAAAAGATACTGAAAGCAGCCCGGGAAAAGAAGTCTGTAACGTACAATGGTAAAAATATTAGATTGGCAGCAGACTTATCCACAGAGACCTGGCAGGCCAGAAAGAGCTGGCATGATATATTCAGAGTACTAAATGAGAAAAATAAGCAGCCAAGAATACTATATCCAGCTAGGCTATCATTGAAAATAGACGGAGAGATTAAAAGCTTCCAGGACAAACAAAAACTGAAAGAATTTGCAAATACCAAACCAGCTCTACAGGAAATATTGAAAGGGGTCCTCTAAGCAAAGAGAGACCCTCAAAGTAGTAGATCAGAAAGAAACAGAGACAATATACAATAACAGTCACCTTACAGGCAATACAATGGCACTAAATTCATATCTCTCAATACTTACCCTGAATGTTAATGGGCTAAATGCCCCAATCAAAAGACACAGGGTATCAGAATGGATAAAAAAACAAAAACCATCTATATGTTGCCTACAAGAAACTCATCTTACACCCGAAGACACCTCCAGGTTTAAAGTGAGGGGGTGGAAAAGAATTTACCATGCTAATGGACATCAGAAGAAAGCAGGAGTGGCTATCCTTATATCAGATCAATTAGATCTTAAGCCAAAGATTATAATAAGAGATGAGGAAGGACACTATATCATACTCAAAGGAACTGTCCAACAAGAAGATCTAACAATTTTAAATATCTATGCCCCTAACGTGGGAGCAGCCAACTATATAAACCAATTAATAACAAAATCAAAGAAACACATCGACAAGAATACAATAATAGTAGGGGATTTTAACACTCCCCTCACTGAAATGGACAGATCATCCAAGCAAAAGATCAACAAGGAAATCAAGGCCTTAAATGACACACTGGACCAGATGGACATCACAGATCTATTCAGAACATTTCATCCCAAAGCAACAGAATACACATTCTTCTCTACTGCACATGGAACATTCTCCAGAATATATCACATTCTTGGTCCTAAATCAAGTCTCAACCGGTATCAAAAGATTGGGATCATTCCCTGCATATTTTCAGACCACAATGCTCTAAAGCTAGAACTCAATCACAAGAGGAAATTTGGAAAGAACCCAAATACATGGAGACTAAACAGCATCCTTCTAAAGAATGAATGGGTCAACCAGGAAATCAAAGAAGAATTGAAAAAATTTATGGAAACAAATGATAATGAAAACACAACAGTTCAGAATCTGTGGGACACAACAAAGGCAGTCCTGAGAGGAAAATATATAGCGGTACAAGCCTTTCTCAAGAAACAAGAAAGGACTCAGGTACACAACCTAACCCTACACCTAAAGGAGCTGGAGAAAGAACAAGAAAGAAACCCTAAACCCAGCAGGAGAAGAGAAATCATAAAGATCAGAGCAGAAATCAATGAAATAGAAACCAAAAAAACAATAGAACAAATCAACGAAACTAGGAGCTGGTTCTTTGAAAGAATTAATAAGATTGATAAACCCCTGGCCAGACTTATCAAAAAGAAAGAGAGAGGACCCAAATAAATAAAATCATGAATGAAAGAGGAGAGATCACAACGAACACCAAAGAAATACAGACAATTATAAGAACATACTATGAGCAACTCTACGCCAACAAATTTGACAATCTGGAAGAAATGGATGCATTCCTAGAGACATATAAACTACCACAACTGAACCAGGAAGAAATAGAAAGCCTGAACAGACCCATAACCAGTAAGGAGATTGAAACAGTCATCAAAAATCTCCAAACAAACAAAAGCCCAGGGCCAGACGGCTTCCCGGGGGAATTCTACCAAACATTTAAAGAAGAACTAATTCCTATTCTCCTGAAACTGTTCCAAAAAATAGCAATAGAAGGAAAACTTCCAAACTCATTTTATGAGGCCAGCATCACCTTGATCCCAAAACCAGACAAGGATCCCAACAAAAAAGAGAACTACAGACCAATATCCTTGATGAACACAGATGCAAAAATTCTCGCCAAAATACTAGCCAATAGGATTCAACAGTACATTAAAAGGATTATTCACCACGACCAAGTGGGATTTATTCCAGGGCTGCAAGGCTGGTTCAACATCCGCAAATCAATCAATGTGATACAACACATTAATAAAAGAAAGAACAAGAACCATATGATACTCTCCATAGATGCTGAAAAAGCATTTGACAAGGTACAGCATCCCTTCCTGATCAAAACTCTTCAAAGTGTAGGGATAGAGGGCACATACCTCAATATTATCAAAGCCATCTATGAAAAACCCACCGCAAATATCATTCTCAATGGAGAAAAACTGAAAGCTTTCCGCTAAGGTCAGGAACACGGCAGGGATGTCCGTTATCACCACTGCTATTCAACATAGTACTAGAAGTCCTAGCCTCAGCAATCAGACAACAAAAGGAAATTAAAGGCATCCAAATCGGCAAAGAAGAAGTCAAACTATCACTCTTCGCAGATGATATGATACTCTATGTGGAAAACCCAAAAGACTCCACTCCAAACTGCTAGAACTTATACAGGAATTCAGTAAAGTGTCAGGATATAAAATCAATGCACAGAAATCAGTTGCATTTCTCTACACCAACAACAAGACAGAAGAAAGAGAAATTAAGGAGTCCATCCCATTTACAATTGCACCCAAAACTATAAGATACCTAGGAATAAACCTAACCAAAGAGACTAAGAATCTATACTCAGAAAACTATAAAGTACTCATGAAAGAAATTGAGGAGACACAAAGAAATGGAAAAATGTTCCATGCTCCTGGATTGGAAGAATAAATATTGTGAAAATGTCTATGCTACCTAAAGCAATCTACACATTTAATGCAATTCCTATCAAAGTACCATCCATTTTTTTCAAAGAAATGGAACAAATAATCCTAAAATTTATATGGAACCAGAAAAGACCTCGAATAGCCAAAGGAATATTGAAAAAGAAAGCCAAAGTTGGTGGCATCACAATTCCGGACTTCAAGCTCTATTACAAAGCTGTCATCATCAAGACAGCATGGTACTGGCACAAAAACAGACACATAGATCAATGGAACAGAATAGAGAGCCCAGAAATGGACCCTCAACTCTATGGTCAACTCATCTTCGACAAAGCAGGAAAGAATGTCCAATGGAACAAAGACAGCCTCTTCAATAAATGGTGTTGGGAAAATTGGACAGCCACATGCAGAAAAATGAAATTGGATCATTTCCTTACACCACACACGAAAATAGACTCAAAATGGATGAAGGATCTCAATGTGAGAAAGGAATCCATCAAAATCCTCGAGGAGAACACAGGCAGCAACCTCTTCGACGTCAGCCGCAGCAACATCTTCCCAGGAACATCACCAAAGGCAAGGGAAGCAAGGGCAAAAATGAACTTTTGGGATTTTATCAAGATCAAAAGCTTTTGCACAGCAAAGGAAACAGTGAACAAAACCAAAAGACAACTGACAGAATGGGAGAAGATATTTGCAAATGACATATCAGATAAAGGGCTAGTGTCCAAAATCTATAAAGAACTTAGCAAACTCAACACCCAAAGAACAAATAATCCAATCAAGAAATGGGCAGAGGACATGAACAGACATTTCTGCAAAGAAGACATCCAGATGGCCAACAGACACATGAAAAAGTGCTCCATATCACTCGGCATCAGGGAAATACAAATCAAAACCACCATGAGATATCACCTCACACCAGTCAGAATGGCTAAAATTAACAAGTCAGGAAATGACAGATGCTGGCGAGGATGCGGAGAAAGGGGAACCCTCCTACACTGTTGGTGGGAATACAAGCTGGTGCAACCACTCTGGAAAACAGCATGGAGGTTCCTCAAAATGTTGAAAATAGAACTACCCTATGACCCTGCAATTGCACTGCTGGGTATTTACCCTAAAGATACAAACATAGTGATCCGAAGGGGCACATGCACCCGAATGTTTATAGCAGCAATGTCTACAATAGCCAAACTATGGAAAGAACCTAGATGTCCATCTACAGACGAATGGATAAAGAAGATGTGGTATATATACACAATGGAATACTATGCAGCCATCAAAAGAAATGAAATCTTGCCATTTGCGACGACGTGGATGGAACTAGAGGGTATCATGCTTAGCGAAATAAGTCAATCGGAGAAAGACAACTATCATATGATCTCCCTGATATGAGGGAGAGGAGATGCAACATGGGGGGTCGAGGGGGTAGGAGAAGAGTAAATGAAACAAGATGGGATTGGGAGGGAAACAAACCATAAGTGACTCTTAATCTCACAAAACAAACTGAGGGTTGATGGGGGGAGGGGGTTGGGAGAGGGGGTGGGGTTATGGATATCGGGGAGGGTATGTGCTATGGTGAGTGTTGTGAAGTGTGTAAACCTGGCGATTCGCAGACCTGTACCCCTGGGGATAAAAATATATGTTTATAAAGCTGTAAAAAAAAAAAAAAAAAAAAAAAAAAGAAAGAAAGAAAGGATGAATCCCCAAGTTTTGTAGCAACATGGACGGAACTGGAAGAGATTATGCTAAGTGAAATAAGTCAAGCAGAGAGAGTCAATTATCATATGGTTTCACTTATTTGTGGAGCATAACAAATAGCATGGAGGACAAGGGGAGATGGAGAGGAGAAGGGAGTTGAGGGAAATTGGAAGGGGAGGTGAACCATGAGAGACTATGGACTCTGAAAAAGATCTGAGAATTTTGAAGGGGTGGGGGGTGGGAGGTTGGGTGCACCAGGTGGTGGGTATTGTAGAGGGCACGGATTGCATGGAGCACTGGGTGTGGTGCAAAAATAATGAATACTGTTATGCTGAAAAAAAAAAAAAATTAAAAAAAAAAAAAAAAAGGGGAAATGAAAACAAAAAGGTCCATCTTCAAGAATCAGCTGAAGTCTCATCTGAAGTGTTTATGACCAAAAACTCAGAGGCTTTGGGGGCACCTGCGTGGTTCAGTCGTTAAGTATCTGCCTTTGGCTCAGGTCATGGTCCCAGGATCCTGGGATTGAGCCCCGTGTTGGGTTTCCTGCTCAGTGGGAGCCTGCTTCTCCCTCTCCTACTACCCCTGCTTGTGTTTCCCCGTCTCGCTGTGTCTCTCTCTGTTAAATAAATAAATAAAATCTTTAAAAGAAGAAAATCAGAGGCTTTGGTTAAGATAAAAAAAAAAAAGGAGTAGGATTTGATTCATATTATTGAGACAGAATCTGATGGTCAATGCTCTGGCCACTGGACATCTGCAGAAGTTAAGAAATATAAACTATAACTACTAGAATTCAAAATAGTATGGAGTGAAACAGGTGACAGTGGTTAGGGAGGGCACTTGTCACGAGGAGCATGAGGTGTTTTGTGGGAGTGTTGAAACACTATATTGTACACCAGAAACTAACATAACACTACGTTAACTACACTGGAATTACAATTTAAAAAGAAATTTATCATGGTGGCGATGTTTGGGCAGGAAGGAAAGAAGGAAGGGGCAGAGGAGAACACAGAGGACCTCAACTTGATAATGGTTTTGTTTTACATAATTTCTGGGGGAGGGACACACAGGTATCAGCTTATTATCCCTCTGATTTTTCTTCATGCCCTGTTCCTTCCTACAAACCCTGCTCCAGGGCTCATTCCAGCACCACAGCGAGGCTGTCTGGAGCTCACCTGGTGTCTCACACTTGCCCACCCATTCCAGGTGACCTCGAAGGGGCGCCTGAGAGGCTGGTCTCAGGACCGAGGACCTGCAGACACACCCATATCCCAAGGCTGAGGGAGCTGGCAATCTTGGGGAAAAAAAGTGAGCAGGAAGTTTGCAACTTGGCCCATCTTCTAAAAACTGTCAAGGATTCTAGTAATGCGGGTAAAGATATCAGAAATACCTTAGAAAAAAACAGTATCCACATCTGTTACTTTGTAACGACACTGCCAGATTATTTTTAAAGAACTCTCTCACTTCATCATAATGCCCTCCATTTTAAAGTCATTTCATTGAGAAAGGGTAAAAAAAAAAAAAAAAAAAAACAAAAAACCAAAAATGAAAACCCTGATATGGCAATTTTATTTTTAAGAGTGCGATACTGCAAAACGCCCAGTAGCTCCCCCATCGGTCTCCAGATGAACCCCCCCACACACCCCCGCTTCTCTGGGATCTGAGCATTTGGAGAAAACCATGCACCCACACGTGTGTGTACCATCTTTCAGCAAAATTCAATATTCTCCCAGGCCCAGCACCTGTAGAGTCAGACCCAGCGTATTTTTAAAATCTGTATGTGTTTGCAGAAGCTCCCGGGCAACCGTGATGTGCTGCCTGGCGAGCCAGGTTTCTCTCAAACAACCAAGTTCTTAAGCGCCAACAGATAAGCTGAACAGAGAATTCTGCACCACTGATCACTGCCTAGCAGCAGAGGCTTCCACAGGCAGCACAGCTGCCTCACCACAAGGTGACCTCATCACCCATGGCCCAATTTGGAATCGAAGAGCGAAAGGGGAAAGACAGCCTAGAAGCAAAGGAAACCCGGACTCGGCCCGTGGCTTCTCCCACAGAACAGGACACTCAGCCTTTCCACCAGAGTTCAGCCTCTATCATTCAAACCCGTGCTGTTCGAGATTTGGCCACTTATATTTAAAACTGAGTAAAATTCACAATTCAGTTCCTCGGACCCACCAGCTACATTGCCGGTGTTCAATAACCATACGTAGCCGGGACACCGCACAGCAGAGCACAAACGGGACACTTCCCTCCTCACGGGGAATTCTACCACACAGTGCTGACCCAAAGCATTCCATTCATGACTCCATCATCCCTGGTGGGTTTGGCCTTCGGGCTTCTGTCCACCCTCCCAAGTGATGACTACAACACCCCCCAGGGCAACAGTGCCCACCCAAGGCGGGGGAAGGTTCCAGGAGGTCAGAAATGTCTAGGGCACGTGACATTTGCAAATTACCCCCACCCACAGATGCCGATCCTCACAAAGTCCTCCCACGGCTGAGAAGCTCTATTCCACCACCAGATAATTCTTTAACATTCTGAAAAAGAGCCTCATTCCGATTCACACGTGTGCTGACCTCCCAAGTGGGGGAAAAAAAGAAAAAAAAAGGGGGGGGGAGGTACTGGTGTGACGGACCAGCCCCACTTCTCCAGAACTGCCTGGCCACAGAGAATCTGGTATTTTAATGCCTGAGAATTTGGAAATGGGGCCAAAAGAGAAGGAGCTGGACTACCATGTTCTTTTGAAGCATGGAGATAAATATAGGAGCCCATCACCTAAGTTCAACAACTATGGACTCGGGCCAGCCTGGTTCCCTGTGGCCCCACTCACACCCCTTGTGTTATTTAGGGATGGAGAATTCTGGAGGACCACCCTCCTCCCACCATGGCCCTATGTCTGCACAGAGCAGAGGGAGGCTCCCCTGTGTGGGCTCTCGGGGGTCTAGGCCGCCACCTGGGGGAAGGCTTACAAACTCTGAGCCAAAGCACCAGTCTCATGAGGCTGCTGAGACAAATCCAGGACACGATCCCTGGGGAAAGCTTAGTCTGGCGTCTGGCGGTACAGAGGCTCCTGACCGGGAGCTCCTGTCATGCTGGGGAGGCGGTCACTGTTACCTTTCCTGTGGTAAGCAGGAACACTCAGCAACACTGAGCCACATTAGAATCAGCAACACTGGTTCTAACGGCCACCCCAGCATCTTTTAATCCTTTCCTAAAAGTAGGGCAATTTTGTTCCATGGTATCAATTTGGAAGTTAAAAAAAAAAAAAAAATCCACCTTCCCCTCACCCCAAAAATAGTGTTATCACTTCTGATGCTGTGGTTTACGACTATCTCTATCTTGATGCCACTGCTGTTACTACAATTACTGGGACAACCTGTAATAACACCAGCTCCCAGTTTTTGAGCTGCTGGTCCACGTCAAGCATTGTGTCAAGCCCTCTGTAAATATTATCTCACCGAATCCTCACAGTGTGGCTGTGAGGGGGATTCTGTTGCTCTTCTCACTCGAGAGCTAAGAAAACAGACCCAGAGAATTTAAGTGACTTGCCTAAAATCATAGAGCTGAGGAAAACAGGATTTGAACCCAGATCTGCCTGAATGGACAGCCTATGCGTTTTACCACCACACCAAGCTACAGCTAAACTCCTCCTGGAGCTAAGGGACTAGCCCCCACCCTCAAATTAGAAGAACTTTCTATCACATATTTTAAAGGTTAAAAATGTTCTTCCCCAGTGGCTCTCTGTCCCGCTTTCAAATACGTATTTCACCCTCTTGACTGGGACTTCCGAATTTTCAATATGTAAGCTGCTTATTACAAATACAACAGCCTTCCCCACCCCATTCCCAAGCAGTTTGGAGTGGAGGGGGTGGGAGAACTAAGCCCCCTTTTAAAAAGAATCCATAAAGCTGAAGTATTAAGAACCAAGGTAAAGGGGCGCCTGGGTGGCTCAGTGGGTTAAAGCCTCTGCCTTCGGCTCAGGTCATGATCCCAGGGTTCTGGGATCGAGCCCCGCATCGGGCTCTCCGCTTGGCAGGGAGCCTGCTTCCTCCTCTCTCTCTCTCTGCCTACTTGTGATCTCTGTCTGTCAAATACATAAATTAAAATCTTAAAAAAAAAAAAAAAAGAACCAAGGTGAAACAGTCACCTCATTTCTGGCTGGAAGATGTTCCCACTCGTCTCTTCCTCTATAGAGAAAGGTGTTCAGTAAATAGCTCCTCAATCATATTTCAAAGAATTCCAAGTTTGTGCTCTTATCTCCACATCAGATTATACTCAAATGAACCAGCATCTCTATCTTGAGGACCCGCCTGTGGGACAATGCTCCACGGACTGCATTACCAGGAATTCTCTCGGACAAACGCTTCTGTGCTCAGCATGCTCTGAGGGGTCTGCCCACCCAATACGGAAGCACGGTTGTTTGCAGCCCATTTCACAGGGGTCTGGAGCCAAAGTAGTGCAAACGCCACCAAAGCCGAATGCCCACGAGCTGAAATTCACCTGCAGCCTCTTTTCCTTCTCCCCACCCAAACTATGCACCCGCACTTTCATGCAACACACCGAAATCCCGGCTTGGAGAAGAACGAATGAGAGATTATCACTCCCCAAATTTGGGATTTCCCAGGGCAGTGGAATTTCGGAAGCATTTGGTAGACTGACGGCAGTTACGAAAACAGATACTTACGAGCGACAAGCCAACACCTCACACAGACACACTATCTTCTATCCTTACCATTTCAAAAAGGAAAACATTTAAAGTAAAAACCAAAAAAAAGCCAGAAGCTCAGAGTAAACGACAATCCTTCCTCAGAAAGAGAGTAGAACTTTCAGGCACATGGATGTACAGGGGTGTGGCGGCAGGCAGACAGTCATAGGAAACACCCTCCCTATTTTCCTCCCTCCCTGCGGATGGGACAACGGCTTCTAGACCACAGCTGGGCACTCAACCAGCCCTGACACCAGCCCCTCCCACCCACCCCCCGCCCAGCAGGGGAGCCCATCTCAGCCCAGGCCCTCCCTCCTGGGATCCCCCACCCCAGCCGCACACTCCCCAGTAACCAGGCAGCAGCCAGCGGCCAGACACGGTCTCTGCATGTCCTACAAAGCCCAGACTAAAATCCTGCCGACTTTGCTCCTGGAGAATAAACTCTACTTTCCCCCAGAAACAAGCTTGAAAGGGATCGGTCTATGACACACTGTGAGCCATGTCTACATCCTACTGCAGTCAGTTACGGGGGATGGAAGGAGTGTAAATAGTGTCACCCGCAATTAGGGGACATTAAGAAGCACTTCACTATAAAATGGGAGCCATTTTCAGAGAAGACCTACACATGTGTGAACACGGCACAGTACCCCGCAAATGAAGAGAGCATTTCTCCAAATCAAAACCACGCAAGCGATCACCTTCCACGCGTCAGAATGGCTAAGATCAAAGAGACGAGAACTGAAGGTGCTGCTGAGGATGTGCACCGACGGGAGCCCTCGTGCGCAGCAGGTGGGAAGGCGTGCGGGTGCAGCCGCGATGGAAAGTGGGATGAGCTTCCTCAAAAAGGTAAAAGTGGAACGACCGTATGATCCAGCAATTCCACTTCTGGGTATCCACCTGAACAGAAACACTACTCTGAATGGATACATGTACCCCACGTGCCCTGCAGCGTTATTCACAACAGCCAAGGGAGGGGAGCTGCCTAAGTGTCCATCGACAGATGAACGGATAAAGTGTACAAGCACAAGCACACACACACACACACAGGAATACTACGCAGTCACAAAAAAGCAGGAAGTCTTGCCATTTGTGACAACACAGATGGACTTGGAGAGCATTACACTAAGTGAAATAAATCTAAGAAGGGCAAACACGCCGTAGGATTTCACATACATGTGGAAAGGCTCACGGATGAAGAGCAATCCAGTGGTGGCCGGAGGGGAAGGGCTGGGGGTCGGGTAACGCAGGGGAAGGGGATGAAGAGGGACAAACGTGCAGGCCTAAAGAAGACAGGGATGCAAAGAACAACGCGGGGAACCGCTGACACGTGACCTGCTCCCCCTCATCCATGAACGCCCTCCCCACCGCTCCTCCTCCCAGCCGAAGAACTCAGCAGTGTCCCAACTGGCATCTGGAACAGAACTAAGGGGGGAACAGAGCAGGTCTTGCCTTTTCGTCCTGGTAGATCTTGTTGACGCTCTCCAGCTGCGAGTCATGGCTGGACTGGATCCGGTCAAGCTGTTCCCGCTGCTTTTCCAGCTCTCCCTGGAACTCGTTCTTCTTCAGTTCCACCGCGCCTCTCTCCGCAGCGGCCCTGCGAACCCGGCCCTCCAGCTCCAGGATCCGGGTCTAGGAGGACAGCACAGAACATGAGGGGAAACCGCAAGCTGTCCCTGCAGACCTGGCCGCTGGAAGGAGCTCCCTCTGAGAAGCCAGCAGCAAGCCCTTTGCTGGAGGTGTGCTCCCAGGCCCCGTGGGCAGTGCTGCTGGGCCCTCCTGGGTCCCCTCCCCAGCCCCACACTCCCCAGCTCCCATTCCACTCCTCCTTCCTAACCAGGCAGCAGCCTGGGGCAGACATGTTCTCTGCATGTCCTGCAAAGCCCAGATGGAATTTCTGCCAACTCTGCTCCTGGAGAATAAATTCTTCCCCCCAAAAATGTGCCTGAGGGGGTTCTGGTAAGAGCAATCTTGGAAATCAACTGTACAGAAGCTATAATTTTTCCCAGAAAAACCATATTACAAATAGAGGAAGTCACTTCTCTGGGCTTCTTGGGCACCCCAGCTTACCTCCCAAGAAATCCCACCACGTCCCTCCCGGAGAGTTTGAGGCCTGAAGGAGGGAAATCCATGAAGTGCCTCCCACTTCCCCAGGTGCTCAAATATTTAGTTCCGTTGCCCTCCCGCTGACAGAGCACTCAACCCTTTGGCAGACAAAACCTCTCAGAACAGATTCAGTTCTCTAACTCGGGACCCCAAGCCCACATCTGCCCAGAGACCAGCTCCCGCGGAAGCTCCCAGGAAAGCGCGGTCGCCTTGGGTTGGCAGGGACAGGGGCAGGGTTTCAGGGCTGAGAGCCCCAGCTCTGGGGAAGAGGAAAGGCTGGGTTGGAATCCCCGCTCCTGGTGCACTGCCCCTGTCTGCGTCAGGATCTGCGTGCCTGGGAAGGGGCGGGGGGAGATGAGGTCCCAAGCTCACAGAGTTTTTGTGTCCTAGAGCAGAGCATGTATATGACGCCCTGTTAAAGAAAAAAATCACTCGGACACTTGTGAAAACGGGAAGGAAAACTTCCTTCAAGGCTCCCGCAACAGGGGTCTGTTCAGGAGGGGAGAGAACTGGCTCCACTCTGAACCCAGCTGAGGCAGCTAAGGGTTTGCAGCCAACAGCAGAGTGAGGGGTCAGTGGGGGGAAAGTGTCAAGAGAGGACCTCAAGGGCAGGGAGAGTTCTTGCTAAAAGCAGGCAAAGGGCTCAGACATCAGCAAGAGGGAGGAGGTGCCTGATCAGATATTGGGGGGTGGAGAGAACTTAGCCAGAATTCTTTGCTAAGTGGGCTGGGCAGGCTAAAGGCAAGATGGCGGGATGGCGGGGGAAGCCAAGACGAGGTCTAGAGAAGAGGGGTCAGAGATGCCGGACTGAAGTCTGGTCAAGGAGAGTCCCCGTCCCAGCTCAGCACTGTCTGACCCACAACACACAACCATAAATGGGGAAGCTAAAATTACCGTCCTTGAGTGAGGGCTTGAACAACTGGCACCTGTAGAAACACACTTCCCACACCCGTTGTTACCCAAATGCACTTCCAACACCACTCTGAGATCTGGTGTGGACTGGAGGACCCAACGGCTGTTGGGGTGACGAAGCAAGTGGCCTTCCCAGAACCAGCCCCAGGGGATCCATGAAAAACCCTTCACTCACAGGCCAAGCAGAGAGGGACGTTCTGGGAGCCATCCTAAGTCACAGAGAGGTTCTCTCCTACCCAAGTGCAGAGTGGATGTGGAGAGTCTGGCCTGGGCGGTGTGTGGGGATGTGGGGAGCCCCAACCTCGAGATACAGAGTGCACAAGCCGCTGAGCGGGATGCCTTAGGGAGCGGTGGACACCAGGGCCCTGGGACTCCACCACCAGCCACCTTAAATATGGGGAGACGCTCATGCACCCAGATGAGCCAGGCACCTGGAGATCGACGCTCCGGGAGCTGGCGATCCAGTAGTTGAAGCCCAGGACAATGATGCAGGCCACCAGGGCAGCCAGCACAAGGGGCGGCGACTTCATGCTCCGGCGCCCGTTTCCCAGTCCCATCATCTCAAAGGCTGGGGCGAATCTGCCAAACAAAACAAGCAAAGAAGCCTTTGTGCTCGCGGTGCCGCCCTGGGAGCAGACCGTGTCCATCCCCACCGCCAGCAGGAAGGCGTCTGTGCCTCCAAACGTGAACCTGTGGGAAAGAGACCACCACCAGCAGGCCGGCCCCCCAGGACAGGCTGCTAAGAGGGAGCACGGCCCTGGGAACCCACCGCCTGCAGGGAATGTTCTCCTGCACATCAGTTTCCTCTTCTGTAAAATGGTATTAAGTGCCTTCCCCATCCTCCCCACCCCCTTCTCCCCACCTCCAGGACAGGTTAAGAAGGAATCAACTCTGTGAACAGCAACAGCAAATGTTAAATGCTTCCACATCACTTTAGGGGGAAAAAAAAACCATTTCTCACTGTTCCCCAAAGAGGCCTTTTTGATTCAAGTCCTAACAAAGGAGGGCTTTTCACCTTGGAGAGAATTACTAAGGACACCCAAATAAAGGTTTGTTGTGCAAAGCCAGAAAGCACCCCGGAGGAGTGTGGATGCCCACTGAGGAAGTCACAGCCAGCGTGGACCACCCACTCACACACACATACAGGGTGTTGCTGGCAGGCGGGCAGTGCGGGCCCAGGCTTCCTCTCAACGCTTGCTGCTCTCCCCGTACAGGCCATCCACGTTAGCTAGAGAGCTGCAGAGAGCATTACCTCTGCAGAGAAAGCCAGACACAGCTTCAAAAGGGAGGTGACCAAGTTTGCTCATGGACTTCAACCCAAGACCAGGTGTGCCTGGATACCAGCCCCAGAACCAATGCTTAAGGAAAGTCGACCTTCCCACGAGGCGGATAGAACAGGCCTTATCAGAGGAACGTGGCAGGCACCATAAAGGGCATCTCTGTGAATAGGGCCTCTTTTACGCCAGGTGTGGCCCACAGTGGAGGAAAGACCTCCCGGGGACTCAACCTCCAGGTTAAAGTTCATTCGAGCAGGAACAGAGCAGAGTCCACAGGACCAGTTTTCCCCCTCAGGTGTTCCTGGTTAGGCGCATCCCTGGAAGACCCCTTCCATAATAATCAGGTACTAGTGTGGACGTCTAAATGGGGTAAATGAGCGCTGCCTGGAGTCACCTGAAATAAATGACCATCAGAATTCCGAAGCACAGAACTGACCTCAGCTTCCCTCACCAGCCGCTGGTCCTTCAGGGTGAGAGGGGAAAAAATTTAAAAATCCATTATCAGTGGAAATCAGCAAGCCCCATACATATTAAAGGAGAGTAATGCTCAGAAATACTAAACTTCTAGGAAAGTTTGTATATCTGCGGATACATGTCCTGTATACATGTCTCCACTGCCTTATATCTGATTTTGATCACAAAACAGTCTTTTATACTCTTTTCATACTTCAAAAAGTATATATTAAACTACAAACACAACTGGGGAGAAAAGCTGCACAGTAAAGTGTGAAATTTGAAGTCTCCCTAAAGGTGGCATCCTCCTATTCCAGTGGCTCTCGACCCTCACAGGACCCCAGCATCACCTGCGATGGGGGTATGGGCCCCACTCCTCCACTTCCAATTCAATGGCTGTAGAAAAGGACCAGGTGTTGGTAGTTCTCAGTGTCCCCAGGTGATTCTAATATGCAGCGAGTCTTCTAGATGTTTCTTGATGCTTATACAAGCATCAACATACATGTTTTTAAATCCAAAAAAGAGCATTCACACTGTTTTGTAAATGTCAGGAGTCACTTAATCATACTTCTTATCACACTTTTTCTCGCGGCAAATTATAGCTTGTTCTTTTCTCTCGGAAGTTCTGGAGGGGGCTCCACTGTGTACCAGCATTTATGTAACCAGCCTCCTACAGAGGGCAATTTGGCTTATTTGCAACCACGCTGCCACGAACACCCTTGACATCCACACCTGTGTTTGCAAGCTTCTATCCAGGTGTGAGAGCCCTTACACACAACTCTGAAACCCCAAATGCTCTAAAAGCGTTTTGGACAACTAAACAAGAGAACGGTGAGTGAAGGACATATAGGAACCTTCTGCACTATGTTTGCAACTTGTTCATAAATCCAAACCAACTAAAAAATTGATAGATCTTACTCAATTGGCTTTCAAAGCACTTCCAATAATTTACCCTCTCACTACTAGTATGAGAACTGTTTTCTCACACAGTTAACACCAAAATAAAACTTTTTGATGTTTGGCAATCCCATCAGTAATGATATTTTAGCTGGCTCAGTCCATATAGCATGTAACTCTTGATCCCGGGATGGTGAGTTTGAGCCCCATGTGGGGCATAGAGCCTACTTAAAAAAAAAAAAAAAATTCTTTAGTTATGAACATAAATGAGCACCTTTTCATTTACTGGCCATTTGTTCATTTGGTGAAATGCCTTTTTATATTCTCTGCCTATTTTTAACCTTGGGTGTTCATCTTGTTGATTTGTAAGAGCTCTTTGTATGTTAAAGATAAATCTTTGGTCTTTCATGGCAATGGTCTTTCACGGCTATAGCTTTTATTTTCAATTTTTCGTTTGTTCTTTGAAATTTTTTGCCCATGGTTTTTGGTTATCAGTGGTGTTTTTAAAACACTCTAATCTTGCCAATCTTTTTTTTTGTGTCTGGATTTTGTTTTGTACTCAGGAAGACATTTCTACTCTAAGTTTAGGAATACAAATTTGCCCATCTCTCCTCTCAACACACCTATGGTCTCATATATTATCTTTCATCCACTTGGAATTCCCTTTTAATGTTAAGAATAAAAAATACAAAAAAAAAAATGAAGTTTTGGTTTTATGTGTGTGCATGTCTGTAATGGCTAGCCAGTTCTGTCAGGACTCTTTATGGAAAAATCGACTTTTACCTAGGGCTTTGAAAGCCTATCTTTGTCTATACTTAATTCCCTAGCAATATACTTCCGGGGGGGGGGGGGGTCCTTTTATGACCTTTTATTTTATCCCAGCAGATATAAGTCAATGGATGGGTATACTACAAGTCTGAAAAGAGTAAAAACTCAATTCTCACTTCAAGGGAAGTATTCAGATGATCATTCAAAATGCTCATTTCTTGAGCCAGCCAATGAAAATGTAGTGAACAGCTATGATGAGACAGGCGCCGTGCTGGCACCGAGCAGCTCAGGGCAATGTTAAGAGAACAAACTCTGGGACCTATTGGCCAGTGTCTGACCCTAGTTCCACCTCTTAGGAACCACAAGACCTATCTGAGCATCACTGTCCTTAAGGATACTTGAGAATTAAATGAGTTAAGATATGAAAAGTGCTTAGAACCACATCTGGCACGTAGTAATTGCTCAATAAATTTCAACTTCTTCTTATTATTATTAGAGATGGAAAGATGAATAAGAAATCATTTCTAGATCTAGTGTTTTCCCCATTTTATAAAGAAAAGGTGATGAATGTCGCTCTTCTACCACCTTTCTACTTTATGGGAACCAGCCTTATGCTTAGTCCTATGGACTCTGCTCTCAGTGCAGCAGCCGTAACTCCCATCCCCTGGGGCTGCCTCCCTGCCCCAGCACTGGGACGTCCCTGATAGGACCACAGTATAACAAAGAGGGGTTCCAGGAAGCCAAACATGATTCTGGTCTCAGAAGCCCCTCACTATGGCCCAGCCCTTGGCTGGCCAGGAAGGTATGCAGCTGCCCAGAGGGCACAGTTAGGGGAGTTTGGGGCTCCCTATGGACACAGGGCTGGCCAGCTAAGAAGGTGAGCAGGAGGAAGGGAGGCCAGCACCGAGCCTCTGGGTGGCAAGGTGCTGCAGCACTGACTTCCAGGGCTGTAGAAACTCCTGCAGCTGAAAACAAAAGGCCAGACACAGGTAGGAAATGAAGACTAGGGCAGTAACTCAGAGCCAGAGCTTACAGGTGTCAGATACCATGAAGGCTCTCCTGCCCCCACCTTAGTTCTGTGGACCTAGGAGGTGATGCAGGAGACGTACTCCATCGAGTGTACTAATATTCATTAAAACTGAGGCTCCAGAATGTGTTTTGTCTCATATTTGATTGTCAGTATCTGATATACCGAAAAATGATTAACTCAAATCAGCTAAACTCTGAAACCCCAGGTTTCCCTGGAGAAAAAGGAAGTGGATGTTTCTGCATTAAAAGTGTCTTGGTAAATTGGAAATGTGAAGAAACTGCACAATCCTTCCTACTGGCTTAATTAAAAAAAAATTCAACCTGAGGAGCCTGGGTGGCTCAGTGGGTTAAGCCTCTGCCTTTGGCTCAGGTCATGATCTCAGGGTCCTGGGATGGAGGCCCTCATCAGGCTCTCTGCTCAGAGGGAGCCTGCTTCCTCCTCTCTCTCTCTCTACCTGCCTCTCTGCCTACTTGTGATCTCTCTCTCTCTGGGTCAAAAAAATAGAAGAAAATAATTCAACCTACTGGTTAAAATTATTATTTGCATGTTAGACAAAAAAATTTTTGTAAAAGAAAAGAAACCTCTTATTACTTTTAAAAAAAGGAAAGAAAAGAAAAAGCACCTGAAAATGAGCAACCTGTCAAATATACCGGCCCCTTGAACCTGCTAGTTAAATACTTTTATTTGTTCTCATTTCCTTATTTCTACGTAGGTTGTTTTGTTTGTTTAAGAGAGCCAGAAGAGAGCACTCAAGCCGGGGCAGGATAGGCAGAGGGAGAGAATCTTTTTTTTTTTTTTTTTAAGATTTCATTTATTTATTTGAGAGACAGCATAAGTAGGAGGTAGGGCAGAGGGACAAGCAGACTCCCCACCGAATAAGGAGCACTGACACCTGGGATCATGACCCAAGCAGAAGGCAGCTGCTTCACCGACAGAGCCACCAAGGCGCCCTGGAGAGACAGAATCTTAACCAGATTCTACACTCAGTGCAGAACCTGACGTGGGGCTCAATCTCGTGACCCTGAGACCATGACCTGAGCTGAAATCAAGAGCACAACCAATGGAGGCAACCAGGTGCCCCAAGAATTTATTTTTAAGTAATCTCTACACACAACGTGGGGCTCGAACTTACAACCCTAAGATCAAGACTCACACGCTCTATGGCCTGGTAGGTCTTTAGTCACACAGGCAAATACTGTACAAGAGAGTAATTGAATCAAAACATCGTGTTACACCAGCGTGACCCCTGCAGAAACAACACAGCTGCTCTAGCAGGAGAGTCGCACCTTTCTTCCTTCTCAGAGGAAACGGCCTCACCTGGACCTTGGAGAGTCTGAGCAGGAAGTCCACAAGACCCTCGGCAGTGAGCACACAGGCCTGAGAACTCCCTGTTCCACACAGGTGAAGGATTCGGTCACCAACATTTTTCTGAGGGTTTAAAAATACCCTGCCATGCCCCAAGAATGTCCCCAAGCCAGGGGTCAGCATACCAGGCCCACAGGCCCGTTTTGTAAACACAGCCACAGCTGTTTTCTGGCTACACAGCAGAGCTGGTCCAAAGCTACTCGTGGGGTTATTATTCGGACTCAGCGGGTCAAAATACTAATTATCTGGTCCCTTAGAGAAGTTGATCAACTCCTGCTCTAAACCATGAGGATTGAATGACCAGGTCCACAGCAGTCTCCTTAAATTGCTCCAAAAGCTTACCAGGAAGTGCAGAAAATCTCCTCTCACTACCCCAATCTCCAGTTATAAACATCATGTTTCCCCAACTCTGGAGGCTGACAGTTTATAAATGAAAAAACTTCAACAACATGGTGATCGCTGTTAATAACACTGTACTGTATATCTCAAAGTTGCAAAAAAGAGTACATCTTGCAAGTTCTCACTGCAAGGAAAAAATGTTGTAACTGTGGTGACAGACGTTAACTAGATTTATTGTGCTCATCATTTTGCAACACACGCCAATACTGAATTGTTACGTTGTACACCTAAGACAAGCATCTGTCCGCTATTCCTCAAACTTTTTTTGAAGAAAAAACTTTTAATATTTAAAGTTCATGTGCATGACAGGGTCCCTGAGTGGCTCAGTTTGGCCTCTGCCTACGGATCAGGTCATGATCCCGGTGTCCCAGGACTGAGTCCCACACTGGGATTCCTGCTCAGCAGGGAGTCTGCTTGTCCATCTACCTCTGCCCCTCCCCCACCACTCCACCCCTACTCAGGCTTGCTCTCTCCCTAACCCACTCTCCCCTCCCCCGACCTTTCAAATAAATAGTTTTTAAAAATTCATGTGCACGTTTAATATTATGCAGTGGAAATACCAAAGAGCAAGATGGACAAGTGAAAATGAATGAGAGGAACGAAATTCTTTTTTTTTTTTTTTTAAGATTTTATTTATTTATTTGACAGAGAAAGCACGCACAAGTAGGCAGAGCGGTAGGCAGAGGGAGAGAGACAAACAGGCTCTCCACTGAGCAGGGAGCCCGACATGGGGCTCGATCCCAGGACCCCGGAATCATGACCTGAGCCGAAGGCAGCCACTTAACCGACCGAGCCACCCAGGCGCCCCAAGAGTAACCAAATTTTATCCTGTTTTTTTCCAACACTTGAAATTTTCTGAAGAAAGGCCACATCCCATGTGGATGCCAAGACTACATCTTGGCAGGAACTCCTGAATTTTCCTCCAGTTCAAGAGTTGCCAAACTGCAGCCCAAAGGCTGAATCCTGCCAGCCACCTGTTTCTGTACACTGCGCATAAGCCTAGTTTTCAGTTTGTTTTGTTTTTAAAGATTTTATTTATTTATTTGACAGAGAGAGACACAGCAGGAGAGGGAACAGAAGCAGGCTTCCCGCTGAGCAGGGAGCCTGATAAGGGGTTCCATCCCAGCACCCTGGGATCATGACCTGAGCCAAAGGTAGACACTTAACAACTGAGCCACCTGGGCACCCCAAGTTTTCAGTTTTTACAGGTTGAAAAAAAATCGAAAGAATAGTTCATACATGAACAGCACATGAAGTTAAAATTTGGACGTCCATAAATTTTTATTAGGACACAATGACTCTTCATTTATGCCTTGTCTGAGGCTGTCAGACTATAAGAACTGAGTCCACCAGCAGGGCGCCGCCTCCCAGAGGGCAAAGAAGATGCTCCATCGGGCGAGGGAAGAAAATCCTAGAGTTACATTAATTTGTATCCAAAAGTGTGAGAGCAACTACGTTTCGGTAATTTAACTATCAGATAAAAATAACTTGCAAGTACATACATATACTAATTATATTATTTTATACTATATTACATTATGCTAATTCTATTATACTACCATAAAATAAATACTAACAGTGGTAATAAGAGTAGAAACTGACTCTGCATTTTAAGTCTCTCTGTTGAAGGTCACAAGTCACCACCCTCTGAGGGGCCTGAGGAACTCCTCTGACTCGGTTCGGCACTGAGCACAGTGCGGTGGGGGGACAAATGCTAACCACACTAAACCTTACAGAGTCTAGGAAGCTTTACCATTCGTGTAAAAGGCACGAACTGAATTTACTCTGATAAATGTAAGCATGGGCAAACACAAACCCACCACTGGGAAGGCACAGGTTTCTGATGCAGTTCTGCGTTAGCCGTGTCACAAAGTAAAACCTATGGTGATACAATCAGGTCTGACAAGAAACAGGCCCAAAATACTTACAATTCAAGGAGTATATGAAAGAGGGGTCTACCCCCACCGTCACTAAGCATGAATCCAGCCCTGAGGGTATCCTGGGCCTTGAGATAGGAGACAGTAACAACAGGACCTGCACCTAATTGATAAATTTGCAACATACAGGCCAGGGCTAACCATTTTAATTGAGATAATTGATACGTAACACTGAATTAATTTTAAGTTTTTGTTTATTTCTTATTATTTTTAAAGATTTTAAAAATAAAATAAAATAAAGATTTTATTTGACAGAGAGATGGTGAGAGAGGAAACACAAGCAGGAGGAGTGTGAGGAGAAGCAGGCTCCCTGCTGAGCAGAGAGCCTGATAAGAGGCTGATCCCAGGACCCCAGGATCAGGATCGTGACTTGAGCCGAAGGCAGATGCTTAATGACTGAGCCACCCAGGCACCCCAAGTTTTTCTTTTTTGAAGTAATGATAAAGATCAAAAAAGTTTGGAAACCACAGCAAACTACCATCTATATCAACATGCTCAGATTATATAGTACTCTTCATATCTTTTCCTCCTGTCAGGCATTCATTAATCTTCAAAATCTTAGCTAGGGGAAGTTCTATTAAAGTTCTTATAAAAATAAGACCAAAATATTATAACAATCAGAGAAGGCATGATCTTTTTTTTTTTTTTTTTCCTGGAAGTGTAGGAAATTACTGTGTGAAACAAAGTAGACTCCCTGGGAACCTGGTAAGCATTTCTGAAACTTCAAGCCAAGTTTTCTCATGTAATGTCATCAGTAACTGGAAAAGTCTAGAAAAGAAAATGACCACAACCTAAGAATGTTTTTTGCTAGAGGAAGCGGGAAGCAGGCAAATGAAATACCACTCACACTTTTCAAAGGTGAGACAAAACATATCAAGACCATTCTTCCTACTTTTGTGGGCGCGCGCACGCACGCACAAACACGTGCGCACACACACACACAAAACCAAACCAAAACAAAAAACTAAGACTTTGTTTTAGCTTTTTTTTTTTTTCTTTAACAACGACCAAAAAAGAAGTGTTTCTTTTTTCCTTATCCCAATGAGGGATGCTACTTCTCACCTTAGGTCGTTAAAAAGGTAATAAAACAATACAACCACATTAAAGCCAGGGCATGGGGCCTCCCATCCCTAATCTGGGCCTCCTGCCCTCCCTTTCCTGGGGCTGGCCTTCTCTGGAGGCCAAGCCACCTTCAAGCTCCCCTTCACTAAGGTACCAGCCAGGGGGCTGTGCTTCCCCAGGCTCTGCCCTTTCTACCCTTTGCGCTTCAGATGCAGAAAGCCTGTCTGCACATTCACAGGATTTTCAATAAGGTCAGCAGTTTCCTCCCTGCTCAGGGGAAGGTGGCCACACAAACCCCTAGGCCAGACACCGTCAACCATCCCCACTTCTGTTTCCGTCCAACCCCTCAAAAAATAACATAAATACAAAATCTTTTCATCCCCCATCAATAACTAGGCCCATGGCCAGCAATTAGCAAGGAGATGGCATCCTTTGCTCCAGCAGCAATGTCATCCATATCTGTTACCCGCCCCCCCCCCCCGCACTCCCAACTACTCCTTCCTCTCATTCTTGGTCCTTCATTTTTGAACAAAACTGATGGGGGAAAAAATGTGATAACCTCTCCATAGGAGAACAAAATACATTTGGAAGAGCTGATAGTTTTCTTTAAACATCTTCAGAATTCAATGTCTTTTTGACCACCGATACCTTAAAAATTGAGTTCTGGCCCAGGGACAGAAATCTTACTAAATTACTGCTTTCTATTCACAAGTAAAATTATTCTTCCCATGCATGAGCTTACCTTAATCTTCTATAACACAAGCAGGAGAGGCCAGAATGCCCTAGGAGACCCACAAGGACCAGTCAGCCTAGAGACTCCACTGCTCCCCAGTCTCATGCTCCAAAAATTTCAGAAATACTAAAACTGCCTAAATTTGAGTGAGTCTGATGGCTGTAAGCCAAACAGAGTCACTCGAAAGCTGTTAAATATTTCATCAGACTGTGGGACATCTTAATAATCCTACCCCCAGGAATGTCCCTCAACATTTGCGGAATTTCGAGCTTGGGGCCTTGGAGACCCCAAACCAGACAAAGAAAATCTCAGACCCGCAAAAGCCACACAAGTTTGGTTAGGCAAATTTGGAAAACAGATATCTGAAAATGACCAGCAACATCACCGCATTCCCAATACAATGGTCCTTAAATTCCGCTAAAAAGAACATCCATCAAGGTAGGTATTTTCTTACTTTACCTAAAAAAGAAAAAATCATTACAAACATCAAACACGGTGTGAAACAGAAACGGTATAAAAAGTCAGGAGACTGTTTTTACAGCAGAGCAGAAGTTCTATGGATGCCCCCACACAATCATGGGTGGGAAACACACGAAGGACGGAACCTGGAGCATCCCAGAGACCGGCTCCGGATGCTGCGGCGGCTCGCGACCCAGGGACCCGGCGCCCAGCTCGCGGTCACCTGCCGGGACGCGACCTCTGCCAACGTGGGCTCCCGAGCGCCAGGACGCGGAGGCGAGGGCGCGCGGCGGCCACCCGCTCTCCCCCGGCGCCCGTCACGCCCGCGGGACCCGCACTAGTGCGACTTCGGGCTGCACGCTTCCGACTTCGGATGCCGACGCGCGTGACACAGCGGAGAACAAAAAAGAAAGGCCCCGCACGCCCCAGACCGGCCTCCGCCGGGGGAGAGAGCCTTCGCACAGCCCCTCGCGGCGGCCGGGGGCCTGGGGGTGGCAGCGGCCCCGGCGCGAAGGCTCCGGCCCCGCGCGGGTTCCGGTGACAGGCTGCGGCCAGGGCGCGGGCCCCGGGCCGGGAAGGACGGGGAGAGGGAAGGCGGCCAGGGCGGCCCGGGAGCCGCGCACTCACCTCCTGCCGCGGCTCCGGCGGCCCCTCAGCGCTGCCCGCCCGGCTCCAGGAACGCCCGCTGCTCTCCCGCAGCCGCCGGACTCGCGCCCTCGCCCGCTCCGCGCCTCGCGCCCCGCGCCGCCGCGTCTCCGGCCTCCGCAGCGGCGAGTCCCCGCCCCCGGACCGCGCCGGCGGCGTGGGGAGGAGGCGGCGCCGCGAGCGCGGGGCGGCGAGGCCGGGGGCGCGCCCGGACGCCGGCCCCACGGTGCGCGCGCCCCCGCCTATGACCGCCCCTGCGCCCCAGCCCGGGCTCCGGTGTCGCGTCCCCTCCGCGACCGCCGTCCCCACCCCCGCCCCACGCGGCTCCGAAGCAGCAGGGGAGCGGGCCCCGAGCGTCCTAAGGACGTGCAAGGATGGGAAGCGGCGGCGCGGAGCGAAAGGACCTGGAGGAGTGACGACCGCTCACCTTACCCCCAACCCGGGCGGGCCGGAGGGAATTTTCTGGAATGTAGGGCCGACTCTATCCCGCGCCACCCACCGTGCCACACTCGCGTCTCCTTCAGTGGTCCCGGCCCAAACCACCCAGAGGAAAAGAGGCCAAGGAATAGCAGGAATTTAGGGGGTCTAGCCTCACAGATTTGTCTTTTATCTTCCACCAATCCGTCCCAGTTCCTGGCCTCCCCACGACTGTTTATCCCTCAAGCTTTAATTTTTCGGCCTGTGGCCCTCCGGACTCCTTGTGGGTAAGATGAAGATTCTCGGACGCTGCGCAAGTGTGATCTTCTAGTACTCTCTGAGGATGAAGCTCAGGAGTCTGATTTTTAAACAGCGCTCAGAGCGCACGTTTGCTCCAGAAGCCCCGCTAGGCCACGCCTCCCTGAGAGGGTGCCACAAAACGAATGATCTGCTGGATACCCATTCTAGAAAATTCTAAAACACTGGTTCTTAACCCTGACAGCACGGGCCAGACGTTTTATATATATGTATATATATCTCGGAGCTTTTAGAGTATTTGGATGCCAGGGTCCCACCTCCAGAGTTCTGAGCCCAAACATGGGTAGTTTTGTTTGCTCTAAAGCTTGCCAGATAATTATAACATATGGTCAGCACTAAGAATAAATTCCAGGTTTATCGCTTTTCGAGACTACCTAGCTCCAACTTCTGGAAAAGGAGAGCTGTCACCCTTCCCAGATATCTCTCTCTCTCTCTCTCTCTCTCTCTCTCACACACACACACACAAACACACACACACAAAACAACTACAGCAACAAACAACACAGGTAAATACACAAACTCCTAAGGGAATGCTCGCAGCCAAAATGGTTTTCAACCAGAACAAAGACTCACCTTGAAAAGACCACCAAGATTCCTTACTACCACTTGAGCATGGTCTCAAATTCAGGAAAAGGATCCTTTATGAGCCAAAAACCTCCTAACTGAATTTAAGTAATAGAGTAATAGTCTGTAGCCCAAAATGATATTTTTGTGACCTGCTGTTAGACCATTGTCCTGCTGGACCAAGACTGCAAAAGCCAGGGGTGCGTTGGACATCCGCCTTGGCTTTTCGGATGACTTGTATCACTCCTTTCTAATCTTCTACTAACTGCAAGTGACTACAATCAGGATTTTTGGGTAGGTACAGTAAATTGCTCCTTCTGGCTTCCCTAGTTATGTTCTGCCTTCTTAGGCTGGTGGGCCATAACTTGCACCTCATTTGCCTCTAAGTAAGGTTCCATTGTGTGACTAAGCTAGTGATTTTTTCCCCAGTTTTATTGAGAAATAATTGACCTACCTCTCTGTGTAAGTTTAAGGTGTTCAGCATGATGGTTTGATTTATAGGTATTATAAAATGATTACCACAGTAGGTTCAGCTAACTTCCAGCTCCTCATATAGGACAATTTTGTTGTTTTTGTTTTCCATTTTCTTTTCAGTGTTCCAAAATTCATTGTTTATGCACCACATGCAGTGCTCCATACAATACGTGCCCTCCTTAATACCCACCACCAGGCTCACCCAACCCCCGCCCCTTCCAAAACCTTCAGTTTGTTTCTGAGTCCACAGCTTCTCTTGGTTCATCTCCTCACCCCTCCATTTCCCCCAGCTCACTTCTCCTCCCCATCTCCCAATGTCCTCCGTGTTATTCCTTATGCTCCACAAGTAAGTGAAACCATATGATAATTGATTCTCTCTGCTTGACTTATGTCAGTCAACATAAACTCCTCCAGTCCCGTCCATGTTGATATAGAAGTTGGGTATTCATCCTTTCTGATGGAGGCACAATTCTCCATTGTATATATGGACTATAGTACAATTGTTTAAAAAGAAGAAAAAAGGAAGAAAAAATTTCTTGTTGTGATGAGAACTCTTATGATTTACTCTGCTAACCACTTTCTATAAATCATACAGCCGTGTTAGCACTAGGCATCACGTTGTACGTCACAACCCTTGGTACCTATTTATTTTATAACTGCAAATCTGTACCTTTTGAAACTTCTCTGATTCCCCCCTCCTTACCCAACCACCTCTGGTGACCACAAGTCTGATCTTCTTTCCCTAAGATTTTTTTTTTTTTAAGACTCCATATATAAGTGAAATCATACAGTACTTGTCTTTGTCTGATTTATTTCACTTAGCATAATGCCCTCAAGGCCTATCTGTGTTGTCATAAATGGTAGGATTTTCTTTTTATGGCTGAATAATATTCCACTATGTGTGTGTATGCATAAATATGCACACATACCACATGCCTATCCATGCATCCATTGATGGACACTTAAGTTGTTTCCATGTCTTGGCTATTATAATGCTGCTGTGAATATGGGGGTGTATATATCTTTTCGAGTTAATGTTTTTGTTTCTTTGAATAAATACCCAGGAGTGGAATTAAAAAATTAAAAAAAAATTTTTTTTAATTTTTGAGGCTCTTCCATACTGTTTACCATAGTTAAACCTGTGATTCTTTTTTTTTCTTTTGGTGGTGGTGTAGGCTCCACACCCAGTGTAGAGACGAACAGTGGGGCTTGAACTCATGACCCTGAGATCAAGACCTGAGTGAATATCAAGAGTTGGATGCTTAACCGACTGAACCACCCAGGAGCCCCCAGCCCTTAATTCTTTTTTTTTTTAATTTAAATTCATTTAACAAACATAGAGTACATACTTAGTTTCAGATGTAGTGTTCATTAATTTATCCATTGCATATAACTCCCAGTGCTCATCACATCACTTGCCCTCCTTAATGCCCATCACCCAGTGACCCATTCCCCCACCCCGTTCCCCTCCATCATCCCTCAGATGAGAGTCTCTCATAGTTTTTCTCCCTCTCTGATGACTTCCCATTCAGTTTTCCCTCCCTTCCCCTATGATCCTCTGCGCTGTTTCTTATTTTCCGCATATGAGTGAAGCCATATGATAATTGTCTTTCTCTGATTGACTTATTTCACTCAGCATAACAGCCCCCCTCGTTCCATCCACGTTGATGTAAATGTCAAGTATTCATCCTTTCTGATGGCTGAGTAATATTCCATTATATATACGAACCATATCTTCTTTATCCATTCATCTGTTTGTGGACACCTTGGCTCTTTCCACAGTTTGGCTATTGTGGACATTGCTGCTATGAACATTGGGGTGCAGGTGCCCCTTTGGATCACTACATTTGTATCTTTGGGGTAAATATACCTAGCAGTGCAATCTCCCAGCCCATGATTCTTAAACATTTATGGAACAGGCCCACATGTCTAGGTGTTAGGGCAGTTGTTTGAATCAATACATCTTTGCTGAGGGGGAGGAGTCCTTTCCAAGTTTCATGAGACTCCTTATGATGAAATTTGGCATTTAAAAAAAAAAAAAAGACTTATTTTATTTATTTATTTTAGAAAAAGATGCTTGAGCTGGGGGGAGAAGCAGAGAGAGAGAGAAAGAATCTCAAGCAGACACACTGCTGAGCACAGAGCCCAATTGGGGGGGGCGGGGAGCCTCCATCCTAAGACTCTGAGATCATGACCTGAGCTGACACCAATAGTCAGTGACTCAACTGACTGAGTCACCCAGGCACCCTGAAATTTGGCATTGAAAAGATGCAGGTAAACATATAGGATTTGCATTCTATAAAGTTCTCTTTTATTTCTTCAAGGCCTCTCACCCAAAATATTTAAACTAATCAATCGCCAGCCCTAAAAATTCAGCTAGGTCGATTCTGATTCACTGACATGCAAGGGGCTGTGGTGGCTGGTTGGAGTGGGCATCTGTGTTTTTCCCATCACTTCTCGGCCTTTTGTCTAAGGTCAAGTGTAGCATCCTTTCCCTCACTTGCTAGTAACACACTGTATTCATACAGGAATCTCCTCCCATCCCCAAGGGATATAGCCTTGGTAGATTGTCAGTCAAAGCAATGTTCTCTCCAGCTCAAGGGATGGGCCTTATATAAGTTTCCTATTTGCTGCTCTAACAAATCATTCAACTTAAGCCAACACAAATTTAGTATCTTAAAGCTCTGTAGGTCAAAACTTTCACCAAGGCGTCAGCAGGGCTGCATTCCTCTTTGGAGACTCTAGAGAAATCCCTTTCTTGCCTTTTCCAGCTGCTAAATTCTCCCTGCCTTCCTGGGTTTGTGACCCCCTCCCTCCACCTTCAAAACCAGTAATTTTATAGTTAGTAACATCTTTCTAATCCTGCTTCCACAGTCACATCTGTCAGATCCAATTGGAAAGTTTTCCTCACTTCTTAGAAGCCTTGTGGTTGATTACACTGGTCTCACCCAAATAATGCAAGATAATCTTTCTACCTCAAGGCCCTTAACTTAATCACATCTGTAAAGGTCCCTTTTGCATGTAAGGTCACATTAACAGACTCCTAGGATGAACACATGGACATCTTTGTGGGGAGGGGCATTATTCTGCCTATCAGAGACCCCTAAACTTAGCCAGTCCATTGCACTCTGTTCCTGGAATGAACAAAGTGAAGATTTTTTTTTTTTTTTAAGATTTTATTTATTTATTTGTCAGAGAGAGAGAGAGCGAGCACAGGCAGACAGAGTGGCAGGCAGAGGCAGAGGGAGAAGCAGGCTCTCCACAGAACAAGGAGCCCGATGTGGGACTTGATCCCAGGACGCTGGGATCATGACCTGAGCCGAAGGCAGCTGCTTAACCAACTGAGCCACCCAGGCGTCCCACAAAGTGAAGATTTGAGGACTGAAAAATATTGAAATGGGGCACCTGGGTGGCTCAGTGGGTTAAAGCCTCTGCCTTCCGCTCCAGTCATGATCCCATCAGGCTCTCTGCTCCGCAGGGAGCCTGCTTCACTTCCTCTCTCTGCCTGCCTCTTTGCCTACTTGTGATCTCTGTCTGTCAAATAAATAAATAAAATCTTTAAAAAAAAATATTGAAATGCACTTACAAAAATGATAGCACCCATCTTTCTCAGCACATAATTCTGTAGGGTGGTTTCTGTGCATTCCCAAAGCCCAACTCTTTTATCTACCCCTTAATTCTTAGACTTTGCCAGTAGCCTAGAATTTGCTGGAGCTAAACATAACAGTAGAACAGCAGTGTGATATCAATTAGAGCTCTTGGTTGCAAACAACAGGAACAGCCTCCATCAATCGTAAGGAAAAGGGGAGTTAATTGGATAAAGGCCAGGGTGTCACAGAATCAATGGTGAGAATTGGTGAAATCATATTGATTGGTTTTCAATCAACTTGGAAAACCTGGATGCTGCAGAAAGCTATGGAGCAGAAGTCATGCAAAAGTGACACAGCAGAAAGCGCGTGTAGTCTGCATGTCGCACTCCTCTATCTTTAAGAAATAGGACCCCCAAGTGACCCCATGTCCTTGTAACACTTGCTCAAGAAACATAGTGCCCAGAGGGGGCTTCTAGTTGGAGGAATTGATTCTGAGCCTATCTGCCCAGGCTAACAGGGACAACTCATCTGGTTTCTGCTGCGGGCTGGGGCTACTAATTCTCATCAAGGCTACCAAGGCTACACGCCAATCTCTCCAAGGAAGGAGACTGAGATGCCTATAAAAAGAGATAGAATGCTGGCAGGCAAAAAAACTAGCAAATGTCCCCCACAAATATCCAAAGAAATTCAAAGGGCAAGGAGGAGGCAGAAATCATACCTATTTAGGAAAATCAGGAGAGACTATATAGAAAGTGGTATGTAGAACAGGGGCTATTCTATAGAAAGGGAATTAAGGCACATATGTAATTTTATTATTTTTATTTATTTTTTTTACTTACGTAATCTCTACACCAAATGTGGGGTTCGAACTCATGATCCCAAGATCAAGAGTCGCATCCCCTTCTTACTGAACTAATCAGGCACCCCATAACATATATAATTTTAAATGTTCTAGTAGCTGCATTTAAAAAAAAGAAGAAAAACGAGTGAAAATAATTTAAAAAAACACCTTATCTAACTCACTATATCCAATGTATTATCATTTAGACATGTAATTCATAAAACGTTGATGAGACATTTTACAGATAATTAAGTATTTAATGGAAACATTTACACTGCTCCAGTTTTTTTTTAATTTAAATTAAATTAAAAATCCAGTTCTTGGGGCGCCTGGTGGCTCAGCCAGTTAAGTAGCTGACTCTTAGTTTCCACTCAGGTCATGATCTCAGGGTCATGAGATCGAGGTTTACACAGAGCTTGTGCTCAACATGGAGTCTGCTTGAGATTCTCTCCCTCTGTCCCTTCCCCTGTTCATGCTTGCTCTGTCTGTCTCTCTCTCTAAAATAAAATATTTTAAAAAAATGTCAGTTCTTCCTTGGTACCAGCCACATTTCAGGTGCTCAAAAGTCACACGTGGTTAATGGCTACCATATTGGAGAGCCCAGATCTAGAAGGATGGTGTATCAGCGTGGGTCCCATCAGGAGAAAGAAAACACAGTAATTTGAACAGGGGATGTTTAATATTAAAAAAAAAAATCATAATTGTAGCAGGGTATTGGACTAACGAGGGTTTGGCTGGTAAGATGCAAAGAGAACTCTAAAAAATGTAGGAATGGCAGATATATGAGGCAGCCAGTACACCCCTGGGGCTGAGATAGATCATCCAAGTATCCAAGTAAGAGCTCTCCATCTACCCACCTACCCAAGAAGGAGGAGACCAAGATTTCACTGAAGAGAGCATAGCTATGGTTCCTTGAATGGCAGAGAAATTTCTACTGGCTGTGGTCCCAGTAGAAGTTGGTGAAAATCTGTCCTCCAGAACTTTCCAGAAATCACCTTCCGCTGTTGGTTGCCCCTGGCTGCCCTCCACTGCAGAACCTCAACACCAAGGAAGCCATGTGTGCTGTGGGAACCAGAAGCATGGATATTTTTATAAAGACAGAAACATGAAGGAGAACTACTCCAGCATAATGACAGGAAAAAACATGACACAGAACAAGGGGATTAGTCGGGACTGGGGAACCACTGTAGGTGGGAGGGTAAGATAGAAGCGCAGCCCTGTTGCCCAGGGTTCATGAGTAAACCTCAGACTAAACAAAATTCCATACAGCATCATAATCTTCCCCAAATACCAGTCAGGTCACATCACCCCTCTCTCCAAAAACTGTTAGTGGTTTTTTCTTGCCAATACAGAATCATAGCTGTCTATCTGTCCAGGTTTCCTCAAATCATGTCAGGCCACTACTCTGTGCTCCCCAGAGTCTGGCTTTGCTCTGCTATTCTGCCTGAATTCTCCCCTTTCCCTCCCCTTTCTCGCAATTCAGCTCAAAAGCCCCAGTCATCAAAGTCAACCCTAGCACCCACCACATTCTGCTCCACAAAGTAAAGTGCAAAGTTCCCAAAGGAAGGGGAAGCTCAGTATCTTCCCCAACACTTGCATGGATACATAATTCAGACTGGACTGGAGCTCCTGTGGGGGGCACAGTGGAGACACTTTCCAAATACTAAATAGTTGTAATCAATGGAAGGGAACAGAATAGATGGTCCTCATCACAGACATCTTGCTACGCTCGCTTTCCAGAATGCCTTTTTCCCTTCTTCAGTTACCAGCACCACCATGTTTTCAAGTCACCCCTCACTGACTTTCCAATCCTCAATGTCTGAAGTGAGCTGAATAGTGACCCCCCAAAAGGTATTTCCATGTCCTAATCCCTGAACCTGCCCTTATAGGGCAAAAATGTGATTAAACTAAAGATCTTGAGGCACTTGTCCTGGATGACCCAGGTGGGCGAAACACAATCCTAAGTGTCCTTGTGAGGGAAAAGCAGAGAGGGTTGTAGACAGAGAGGGAAAGAAGCCCTGTGATCACAGAAGCAGAGCCTGGAGTGACAGGGTCACAAGTCAAGGGAAGGCCTGGAGGAAGGCCGGGAGTCACCAGAAGCTGGAAGGGGTAGGAAATAGATTGTCTCCTAGAGCCTTTGGAGTGAGCCCTAGTCCCACTCCCACAGGAGTATAAAACTTCTGCTGCTGTAACTGCCCAGCTTTGGTGATCCGTCCTGGTAGCCGCAGGAGACTAATACAATCCTGGAGTCTATAGTGATTGGGTCACAGATAGTCACATGACCCAGTGCATCCAGTGAGACTCCCTAGGACACATTCTCTTCAGCCACTGGGAAATAGAAGTTCTTTTTTCCCACTAAGACAGCCCGTCCTGGGACAATATAACCCTAGAGCTGCTTAAGATCACAAAGTGGATACACTGGCCTGATAGGCTGAGAAAGACGGACAAACACCAATGTTGACGGTGTCATTTGATCTTCTGGATCCAGCTGTATCTGAAACCAGCTTTATCCCGGATTTTCAGTGATATTGGCCAGTGACTTGCCCATTTTACTCAAGCCAGCTGGCACTGGATTTCTGTCACAAGCAGCCCAATGGATTCTAACTCAGTCCTTTTGTTATTGGTATAGGGTTGTCAGTCACATGTGAGCTTCAGGTAAACAATAAAGAAGTTTTTCAGTGTAAGTATGTTCCAAATATTGCATGGGTCAGATAATTTTAAAAAATTCTTATTTATCTGAAATTCAATTTTAACTGGGAATCCTGGTGTTTTGGGTTCTGTCTTTTGCTAAGGCAATCTTATGTTGGAACAAGTTTTTTATCGATCACTTGAAACCTTTGAAAAGCCAGGTTATAGTACAAAGCATGGTAAGAATAATCCTTCTAAAGCAGATGCTTCTAATTTTAGACATTCTGATAACGATCTTCAATGTCCTGTATTAACTGGGGTTTTAAAAGTGTGTGGTTATGTCCTCCTGGTGTTGTGAACATGAATGTGTTCTGAGGTCGAGAAGGAAATAATTCAAGGCCTCCCACCAGTGAGCGAAGCAGTGAAAAAAGAAAGGTGCCTTTGTGTGTTATGAGACCCACAACTGCCTTTAACACTGATGCCCTTACTGAACTTCATTCACAGTTGTCTCTGCTTGGTGGGACATACTCATTAGGGAACAGTCCAGCAACAAAGGATTGGGAAGGAACCAGTCGGAGAGGCAGGGGAGAGGGCCGTGAGATGCCTGTCAGCTTCCTTGAGCAGATGGAGAGAAAGGGCCCAGCTGAGGGTCTCCTGAATCTGGGGGCCAAGCTGACGACATGAGGTTCTGTATATACACTGTCATACCCAGCCCAGGATGAGTTGGGGGGGTCATGTGTCTGTTTTGTGCTAAGAGGAAGTTGTTCTAGAAGAGGTGGTCTATCTGCTTTACAGACGTTTGCATCTCTTTTGTTCTCAAAATATGTCCCCTCAGCGTCCTCAGAAAAGGCTTCTAAAAGAGGTTAGTGCTTTGGCCTCCACACTTAGGACTGTAGAATGACTGATTCACAGTTTAACTTGGCAGCAATATTAAGAATGCTTGAATACTTAGAAACTTCAGTTCCCTGGCTCATGACTTTTCCACTAGAGCTGATTTTCCAATGATGTTGGAAAAAAGAGGCTCTTTCTTGAAAACACAGTTTGAAATGTCAATTGCATTTCAGTAACTTCGGTCCTTTGTTTTGATGTGTATTCTCTTTCTTCATACAAGGGTGTATTAAGTGCTGTGGGTTAGGGCGCACCATCTGGCTCCCTCTCCTAGTTTATGTTCCCACTGACTTACTATCTTGCCAAGTCTGGCATGGCAAGCTCCCCACACCCAGCAAGATCTTCCAACAACCCCAGGGACAAACCACTGTGTCCACCTAGAGTGACACAGTGACGTCACATCCTTGTGGATGGGTCATACCCGGTGTTAGTCCTGAGAATGGACTTTAGAAAAAAGATTTCATTTTTTATTTTTAAAGATTTATTTATTTGAGAGAGAGAAAGTATGTATGGTATCATGTGCCAGAGGGGAGTGCAGAGGGAGAGAATCTCAAGCAGACTTCCCCCGAGTGCACAGCCCGATGGGGGCTTGATCTCACAACCCTCAGATCACGACCTGAGCCAAAATCAAGAGTTGGACACCACTCAACCAACTGAGCCACCCAGCGCCCCACAAGACTTTTTTTTTTTTTTTTTTTTTTTTTTTTAATAATCTCTACACCCAGTGTGGGGCTTGAACTCACAAACCTGAGATCAGGAGTTGCGTGCTCTACAGACTTAACCCGCCAGGTGGCTGGAGAGAGAACTGAAGTAAGCTGGCAAGAGGGTCAGGCTCCTGAGTCTGGAGCAGCGATTCTCAGCTGAGGCTATGGTGACCCCAGGGAGCACTTGGAAATGTAAATTGAAATGATTTGACATGTAGCGTTGTATAAGTTAGAGGTGTACAACATATTAATTCTTTCACATATTGTAACATGATAGCCATTGTAGTAATAATCAGCACCTCTACCAGGTTATGTGATTATCACTTCTTTTTAGTGCTTGAAATAATTCAGTTCTAGTCTCTTGGTAAGTTTGAGAAATATAATGCAAGATTGTTGTCTAGAAGAGACTTCCTCTTTTGAACAATGACTCACGGGGGTGGGTGAGCGGTCTACTCTTGACCTTTATTTAAGTATCCTGCAAAGCAGGGGCACCTGGGTGGCTTAGTCATTGGGAGTCTGCCTTTGGCTCAGGTGCTGATCCCAGGGTCCTGGGATAGAGTTCCCGAGTTGGGCTCCCTGCTCAGTGGGGAGACTGCTTCTCCCTTTCCCTCTTACCTGCTTGTGTTCCCTCTCTGGCTGTCTCTCTGACAAATAAATAAAACCTTAAAAAAAAATTTTTTTTAAGTATCCTGCAAAACAAAACATGCTCGCACCCCCAGTGCCAATAGTGGCCCCCAGGGCCCTCCGCAATTGACAAACACTGGTCTCAACAAAGAAATCTAAAGATCCAGGAGGAAGTACAAGGATATTCACCAGGCAGAAGGGCCTGGAAAGATCTTTGTCCTTGTAGGCTCCCACTCTATGGGACATGAACCTCAAACCCGAGAAGGAGCTTTGCTTTGCATATAATTTTAGGATGAGGGTCAGCTGCCATTGATTAAAAAAAAAAAACAAAACCCTAAATGATAGTGGCTTAGCCTCACAAAGTTCTGATCTCTCACAGAGTAAGTCTTCGAGTAGACAGTCGGGCGGAAGGGGCAGGTCAGCAGAGTCAGCAGAGACTCAGACTCCACTGGTCCCAGATGTGACCCCAGTTCATAGGGTCCAAGATGGGTGTTTCCGCTGCAGCTGCCCCTTCCACATTCCACCCAGAAGACCGGAGGAAAAGAAGAGCTTACTCCCTTGCTTTAAGGACACCTCTTAGAAGTTACATATGACATTCCCGATTGCATTCCTTGGCCAGAACTTAGGCGCCTGTACACCCCCAGCTGTCAGGTAGCCGGGAAACAGAGGCTCATACTCTGGTTTGCCATGTGTCCAGCTTAAAACTGTGAGTCATGTTCCCAAAAAAGACAGGAAGAGAACTCTTTAGTGACAGCTAGCAGTCTTTGCCCTTCCTGGGAGGACAGATTACCAACATCAATGACAAGTGAAGCCCTAGTATTTTGCTCAAGCTGGGTTTCAGTAGTCCAAGCCTGATTCAGTAGGGGAAGAGGAAGCATTGACGGAGGCCTGCGGAGAGTTTTAGCCCCCATGTGAGAGAATCCTAACGTTGGGACTTTAGAGATCATCAAGTCCAACATCTTCTTTTTTAAATGTTTTTGATTCTTAGCTAACATATGTTTTTTCTTTTTTTTAAATTATTTTATTATAAAATATATTATTTGCCCCAGGGGTACAGGTCTGTGAATCATCAGGCTTACACAATTCACAGCACTTACCATAGCACATACCCTCCCCAATGTCCATAACCCAGCCACCCTATCCCTAACCCCCTCCCCCTAGCAACCCTCAAATTGTATTGTGAGATTAAGAGTCTCTTATGGTTTGTCTTAACGTATTTTTTTTCCCTGTTTCCAGCATTTATTTTTACTTATTTATTCATTTTTGCCTCCTGCCTACCCTGCCATCCCTGATCTTTGATCGTCAAATTTTTGGTTCTTGGACTGCAAGTTTTTAAGTAAACATACTTAAAAGTGATTGATGACCCCAAAGAGTTTTTGATCATGTGGGTTTCACAATCAATATTTTAGAGATTAAAATTGAGAAATCTTAAAAACATTACAGTACTCACAGTGTCCATGACTTTGTAACCAATAGAACATGGAAATATTTTCATAACACATATTTGCATCAAATAACATGTGTGCACATCAACACTTTGAAATCAAGGTGCTTGATCTGATTAATGTATTAACCAACCACACATATTACACGTTTATTACACATTTTTTTAATATATTGACAACTGTATTTCAATATGATTGGTTTCTTTATTTTTCTGCATTTAAAAGTTTTATTCTGAAAAGTCCATAGGCTCTCGATCTAGGCCCTCTGTGTTCATGGCCTAAGGCTGGGATTAGCACAGGAAAACCAGAAAAACAAACAAACAAAAAAGGTTCAGTTGGTCTTTGAATTTCCAAAGCCCCAGTGCGAGAGAAATGGAGAGTAGATTTAACTCAGAGGTCATTAGCCTCTTCCTAACACCCAGGAGGCCTCTGGGGTTATTTTCCAGGCCTCCAGCTACCTGCTCTCCATCTGAGTGAGTGCTGTACTGGGTCACAGACCTGTCTTAACCCAGTTTTCTTCTCAGAGAGATGAGTGAGGGTCACATTCCTCTGCAGCCAGAAGCCCCCATGCCAATGCAGAGGGACTGTGCCTTCATCAGGTACCCAGCTAAGCTCAGTCCCAAACAACCCACTTCTGCCTCTTTCCATAGCCTGTTGTGGGTCTCATGAGATATAAAGTGGACCTAGGCCCCTAGAGGGGTGGTGCGTTGTGGAAAAAGAGGCCCCCCATCTCGATATTGGATCACTCCTATGTCTGGTGGGATCAGACAGAACCATCTGGAGATTTTTCTCTGGATCAGGTTAGAGAAAAACTCACTCCTATCACACACAGGGCAGGGGAGGAGATCTGGAGGTAATGCAGTCACTTGCCCAGGAAGTAATATTTCCTTATTGTTAATGTCTCTGAGCTGGGAAACACAGAGTTGTTCCCTCTGTGGGCTCGGAGTGGCTGTGGCCCCAGAACCCGTGTGTGTGTGTGGTTACCCACGCTCCCCTCCCCCATTTTCTGGGGCTGATTTCAGCACCGAGCTCCTATTGCTATGGTAATGAGCCAGGGAAACTTTTCGAGCTGGCCAGGAAGAGAGGAACCTTCATAAAAGAAAGGGCAAATCAGGGCCAACAGTGTGAAATCTGGAAAGAATCAGAGAAGAGAGGAGTGAGAATTTGAATTAATGATGGAAGAGATACAGCAGCGAATCCCGCTTAAACCCATGGGGGAAGGACCGGGATGGGGGGTGGCAGAGGGGCATAGGTCATCAGGAGGCTTGGGTGTAACTTGTCCTGCCCCAGTGGTCTCCATGCAACAGTCTAACTGTCCCAGATGCCTGACACTTACCAGCAGCACTCTGTGCTTACAGGTCCTTCTCCCTCACACAGATGTGCATTCTTAAGCAAACCCTCCGGAGACAGAAATGCATGTATCAAGGCACTAAAACACTTGATCATTTAAAATATATATATTTTTTCTTTTCCTGTATCAGAATAGAGCACCCTTCACACATGGAGGGATCAGCTGGAAAGGGGACAGAAGGAAGCACATACAGCAAAGAAGGGAAAGGAGAGAAAAATGGTGGGGGGAGGTTGCCGCAGGAGGGCTTTTGAATTGCCTAAGATTCCCAGGACTAGAGTTAAAGAAAAATCATTCAGAGTGTGGACAGCACCAAACGCTGCTGACGATGGGGAGCAGTGAGAACTCCCATTCACTGCTTCTGGGAATGCAGCCTCCTTGCACGCTCTGGAGGATAGCTGAGCAGTTTCTGACAAAACGAAATACACCCTTCCCATTCGATCCAGCCGTCGTGCTCCTTGGTATTTACTCAGACACTGGAAACCCAGCTTCACACAAAAACTTGCACACGGATGTTTCTAGAAACTATGTTCATAACTGCCCAAACTTGGAACTTGCAACCAGAATGTCCTTCAGTAGGTGAACAGGTAAATAAACTGTGGTCCCTCCAGACAATGGGATTTTATTCAGGACTAAAAAGCAATGAACTGCCAAGCCATGAAAAGACATGGGGGAACTTTAAATGCATACTTGCTTAGTAAGTGAAAGAAGCCAGTCTGAAAAGGCTGCACACTGTCTGATTCCAACTATATGACATTCTGGAAAAGGCCGGGCTATGGGTGAGGTGGTTTAAAAATACCAGTGGTTGCCAGGCATTAGGGTGGGAGCGGGATGAATGGTGGATCACAGAGGATTTCTAGGGCAGTAAAAATACTCCGTAACGAATGATCTATTTCATTACACATTTCTTCCAAACCTGTACGATACACAACAGCTAGAGCGAACCTTAGGGTACACTGTGGGCTTTTGGTGGTGTATCAGTGTATGCTTGTCAGTTTTAGCAAACGTGTCACACTGATGAGGGATACTGACGGGGTTGGGGGAGGCTTTGCATGTGCAAGGGTGGGGGGGTGGAGGAAGTATATGGGAAATCTCTGTACCTTCTTCTCAATTTTGCTGTTCTGAAAAAAACAATAATAGGGGTTCATAATATATTTGTAACATAAAATCTGTTTCGTTACTTGTAAGTACCTTTCCAAAAATGGTTGTGGCCATGCAGAATGAAATAGACACACTCCTTCAAGGTACCCTGAAACATGAAGCCCACCTGGCCGGCTCAGTCTGTGTAGCATGTGACGCTTGATCTGGCGGTGTGAGGTCAAGTCCCATGCTGGCTGTAGAAGTTACTTAAAAAATTAAAATCTTAGGGGTGCCTGGGTGGCTCAGTGGGTTAAAGCCTCTGCCTTCAGTTCAGGTCATGATCCCAGGGTCCTGGGACCAAACGCCGCATCATCACATCATCTGGCTCTCTGCTCAGCAGGGAGCCTGCTTCCCCCTCTCTCTGCCTACTTGTGATCTCTGTCTTGAAATAAATGAACAAAATCTTAAAAAAAAAAAAAAAAACTCAAAATCTTAAAAACAAAAATAAAAAAATAAAACCAAAACAGCTAAGTTCAAAAAGAACGCAGACCTCGAAGCCTGATTACTAACACAGACATCCACGACAAAAGCCAGCCATCACAAGGGATCACCACCTATCATACACTGTATCGAATTCTCACTCCCTGCAACATATGAAATAAATGCAACTTTTGTTCTCATTTCACAGGTGAGTCTAGGCTTGGAAGTTAAGTGATTTGCTCTAGTCAGAGCAAGTATGGGTAGAGGAGGTGGGACCTGGAAACCTGCTGGTGGGTCAGGCTGCAGAAGCCCAACCAGGAGCCATTTTGCTCTACTGGACACAGTTCCTGTTCTGATGGTGCTCCAAGTGGCCGCTAGCAAGGCCTTGAGAGTCATAGAGCCCTCTGGGTTATTTCCAGTTCCTGCCTTGGTTTTAAATGGCTATTTCTTTTCTTTTTTCTTTCTTTTTTTTTTTTAAGGTTTTATTCATTTATTTGACAGAGAGAGAGAGATCACAAGTAGGCAGAGAGGCAGGTAGAGAGAGAGAGGAGGAAGCAGGCTCCCTGCTAAGCAGAGAGCCCGATGTGGGGCGCAATCCCAGGACCCTGACCTGAGCTGAAGGCAGAGGCTTAACCCACTGAGCCACCCAGGCACCCCTGAATGGCTATTTCTGGGCTGGTGTTTGTGAGATGTTGGCACTGGCTCTGTCTGGATGCACGTCCCGTTGGGATCCCTTGGTGCCCACAGGCAGGTTTGTACTTGTGCCCTCATCGGCCTGCACTGTGTCTCAGCAAGCATTCACCGAGTGCCTACTGTGAACTCAGTCACTAAACAAGGGGCAGAGCGTGAGAGTAAGAACTAAGCTACCAGATCCCTACTCTAGGGTCCTCCTGACTCATTTACACAACAGTGGTGTAACAGACACACAGCTTACACTGTTAAGCACGCTCAGAGAGTGAGCAAGCTCCTAGCCGCTGCTACACACCTCGCCCTGCTCATCGGTTCCATCTGCCTGGGCCTGGGTTCTGTCCTTGCAATGAACCGATGATCTAGTAAGTAACAAGTTTCTCTGAGTTCTGTCTTCTCCAGCAGACTATTTGAACCTGAGGAGGCAGCAGTGGGGTCTCCAATCTGTAGCCCATAACTTGGACACACAGGTGACCTCTCTGCCCAGTCACTGGCTGACCACCAAGTTAACAGCACAGGAATCTAGTGACCACACACAGCAAAGAACACAGACTTTACAAAGTTAGTTCAGAAAAGACACTAAGCCAACAGTTGGAACTGCAATGAGCAGCAATCATGAGGCCTGACATGGGGAAAGTCTGATATTCAGGATGCTTCCATTATAATATTCCTCATCACAGACTGGACTTGTCACTGGAGCCATGTCCCCTGGCTGAGGGTCATGTAGCTCCTACATGTTCAACCTCCCTCTTGTTGGCTCCCCAAATCACGCACATCCCTGTACTGCTTCCCAGCAGACGGCGGTTTAACCAAGGCCAGGAAGATGGGATGGGTTTTCCTGACTCCCCCTACCCCCCTCACCCCGTGCTGCAGGAGAAGAAAAAGTTTTCCTCAACCTCTTAAGGTCCTTGTCTGGGTCTGGAAATTAACAGACAGAAGAAGAGGGGGAAAGCAGGCAAAGTGTATTGATTTTTTCTGTGGGAGCCTCACAAGATCATGGAGACCAACAGAGGCAACAGGAGCAGACAGCTCTCCTACCTTTTAGACAAAGGAGCAATAAACGTGAATTGACAGACACAGGGCTTTGGGCTGGGTCTGGTAAACCTTAAAGAACTGGGAAGATAGGGGGCGCCTGGGTGGCTCAGCGGGTTAAAGCCTCTGCCTTCGGCTCAGGTCATGATCCCAGGGTCCTGGGATCGAGCCCCACATCGGGCTCTCTGTGAAGCAGGGAGCCTGCTTCCCTTCCTCTCTCTCTGCCTGCCTCTCTGTCTACTTTGTCTGTCTACTACTCTGTCTGTCAAATAAATAAAATAAAAATCTAAAAAAAAAAAAAAAAGAACTGGGAAGATAAGGGTTAGTTTAACCAGGTTTGTTCATACGGCCTTAGTGGCCCTAAATTCTTTGACTCTCATGATGCGAATGTCCTCTCTATGGACCAGGGAGAGAAAATTCTACACGGGAGTATTCTGACCTACTTCAGAGAAGAAGGGCTGACGGTTGGGGGTCAGAGGGACCTTCCTGCTTCTGCTCTATAAGAAAGTTCTTTCAGCTTCTATATTTAATTTGCCAAGGTTCCGTATTTGGGGTAGCGCGTCCTGACACTCACTGGCCTGGTGCTGTACTCCGTCTCGTCTCCTCCTAGTATCCAGGACACTGAATGCGCTGCTGTGGAGACATCCCCACCCTGGGGCAGCCCCTTGTCCAGGGAGGCACCTGCCTCAAGGGGAGGGCTGCCTACACTTCCCATGCAGGTACCCTGCGGCTAAGTGCTGGGCCCCTCCTCATGGAGGATGTGTGAACGAGTGCAGATCTTACTTCAAGAAACAGACTTCATTTTCTGCACATGTTGGCCCAGTGGTAGGATCATACAGGAGATCTATTTTTAGTGTTTTGGGGAAGCTCATACGTTTCCCAGAGTGGCTGTACCAATAAAATTTTTACATATAACGAGAAATTTTTCAAGAACCTCTCCAGCAGAGAACATGAGGAGAACATTTTCAAGACCTTAGACAGGCACTGATTTCCCAGAATGCAAAGTTTACGAACTATAGGAACACACCAGTAACTTAGAAATGACTGAAATGAAGAACAGGTTCTCCTTCTTCCATTTCTGGTGAGTGTGCTGGTCTGTGGCTCCAGCTGCCCCCGAATGGCCACTCTTCTCAGAAATCCTTCAGGATGTGGCCGAGGTTTCCCAACCTGTGCACAGATCAAGTTGACGCCCTCTGTCACTGGTCTCCCAGGAGTGTCCCCCACCCCCTGCTCCCCAGGAGAGCCAGCACACTGAGGGTTTAGGGGGACGGGAGGTGCCCCCAGGCAAAATCTCTAGAGATTCTCACTGTCCCTACCTGACCTCAGTTGATCCTGTGCCTCTGGTGTCTTCCCGGAACCCTGATCTGGCTGCTTTCCGACCACTGGTCCCGTGGTATCCTCACTTTCTGGGAGGGGGACTGGTTGTCATCCTCAGTGTGTCCTGCTGCCCTGCCTTTTGAAGGCATGTCATCTGGGCCCTTTGAGGACCCAAGGGGGTGGGTCTGTGGAGAGATTCTGAGCAGAGCTGGTGGGATGGGAGGGCTGCAAAGCAGAGACACGTTTCCAGAAAGCTGTCTGGGGTCCTCAGCATCCTATCTTTTTGAATCAAAGCCCCGAGATCTTTAAAATGCCAGCAATGTGACGGCGTGGGCCAGGAAATCAAATGTCTCTCCTTCTGTGGGCTCACAGTGCCATGTCCTCCCTCAGGCACTCTGGGCCCAAGTCCTTGCTTAGGGACCATCCTCGGCTCAGGCCCACACTCTGGGACTGGGAGCAGGTCATCTGGACCTTTTAGACTCTTGCTTCTGTGCCTCTGACACCGGCAGAGGCCAGCCTCACACACTCGTCAGAGGACACCCAGGGCAGGAAGAGGAAGGCCACTGCAAGAGGAGATGCAAAGTGACCCCAGAGGGAGCACACAGGCCTTGCACACAGCATGGGGCTCGCAGGGCCCAGTGCGGGATGTGGGTGCCAGCCACAGGGTATGGGGTGGGGGGGGGTGCTGGTGAGGGTGGCCCTGATCGGGGGAGGCCTCTGAAGGGTCCCAGAAGAGGCAGGAGACAAGGAAGACGACAGGCCAGAGCTTCCCAAGGAGGTTGATGGAAGAGTCAGAGGATCACAGAAGCCCTTGGGAAAACTCGGGGGCCCTGGAGTTGTTGGCTGAAATGCTATCATTTGGTCAGGAAAGTTGTGTCACAAGCCCCCAGTCGACACTGTCTGATTTACCCTTGGTTGGTTCTAGGAATCACGGTGTACACGCCATCAGAACTCACGCCGCATGAAGTCGAGGATATGCTTACTTTTCGTCATTACTTTTCAGGACTAGATTTTCTAGAGGATGTGCTGAGCATGGGTCTCTCCATTTTTCTCGTTGTGCAACTGGCCTCTGGTTTCAGGAGCAGATTCCTGGTGCTCATCACCACGGCTAGCCCTGAGGACTGCCCCTGTCACCTCCCACAGTGACGTGAGTGAGTGTCATGTGGGCAGGGACCACGTGGGCTGGGACGTGCTCATGGATGAAGCCCCAGTGCTCACTACACAGCAGGAGGGGCATGGGGGGAGGTGGAGGAAGGGAACGAGGGAGGGAGGGGTGTGGGGGAAAGGGGAAGGCGGGGATGAATGAGGAAGTGAATAAGTGAAGTAGGGAGAGAGGGCGTGAAACCACAGAAGCCATTACTTGGGGTGAGGTCTGAGGGCATCACAGCCCAGGCTGTGGCTGGTGGCTCGGGTCACGTCCGACCGTCCTCCTGGCGCTGACCTTCCTTCTCCTTGAAGCTGCTGTCATCCAGGATCCTCTCCACTTCCTCTTCAAACAATTCTGAATGTGCCCAGGAGCAGGGTGACAGGAGGAGGTCTTGGGGGCGCTTCCCAGATCCTGTGCCCCGGGCCACATTGGGACAGTAGCCTCTCAGGCATGAGGACGAGCCCTGTGGATCACCCATCTCCTCGGGCATTCCTGGCTCTCTCCACCACTGCTGTGCCAAACACTCCTCAAAACACGTCTATGAAAGCCCAGGCCAGCATTTCCCAGGGTGAGTCTGAGAACGATCCCTGCTCGGCAACATGCGCACCTGCGGGCTGGGGGGGGGGTGCTGCTCACTGTTTGCCCAGACATGGGTGCCTGTCACCCTTCTCTCCAGGGGACCTGCAGGGGACCTCCGCCTCCTCACCTTGTCCCCAGGGTTCCCCGTACAGGCTCAGGCTCTCCCTGCAGAGGGTCATGCTCTGCCTGCCCTGGTGGCAGCTTTCCCTGCACAAGTCACCTGCTGGCTTGGGGTCTCCTGAGGGAGTCGCTCTCCAGAGCTGTGGAGGCAGGAGTGGCCACTGTCCGCCGGCTCCCAGGGTGCTCTGGCTCCCGCCCCTGCACCTGGGTCCTCCAAACCTGGGGAGGCGGCCGTCGGAGGCAGCTCTGGCAGGTCCGATGGGTTCACAACTGTGAGTGGAGAAAACTCACCCACATGCCTGCCTCTCCATGGGCCTTTGTAGACACAGAACCCAGACTTTTCAAAGACTTATTTGCACTTATGTTTCCCCAGGGCCTGTAAGGCATCTGCTACATTGTTTTCAAAGTCCTTCAAAATTCAGTAGATGATGGGGGTTAAAGGAGAAGGACAGGACAGGAAAATTGCATTTTTAAATGTTTTTCGAAAGACCCTCTCTAGGTCTTTCGAAAAACATTTAAATAGAGAGGCTGATTATTCTGAACTCTTAAAGTAATTTTACACACAAAACCAGAGAGTCACCCCCAAGCAAATGATTAAAAAGAATAGGCAACCAGGGTGTCCGGCTTAGTCAGAAGACCTTAGGACTCTTGATCTCAGGGTTGTGAGTTTGAACCCCATGATGGGTACAGAGATTACTTAAATAAGTAAATAGGGGCGCCTGGGTGGCTCAGTGGGTTAAAGCTTCTGCCTTCAGCTCAGGTCATGATTCCAGGGTCCTGGGATAGAGCCCCGCATCGGGCTCTCTGTCGGCAGGGGGCCTGCTTCCCCTGCCCCCTCTCTGCCTGCCTCTCTGCCTACTTGTGATTTCTGTCAAATAAATAAAATCTTAAAAAAAAAAAATCTTTTAAAATAAGTAAATAAAACTTAAGAAAAAAAAAAAAGAATGCCAACCAAGTCAGTCCCAGTTAATTAATCACAGTTTCCAACACACACCACCACAGAGCAGGCTATGAGCCCACCGAGAAGCAGGCTGTTTCTCTCAGCCCAGCCCTGCCACTGACCTCGTGTCCCGTCTTCCTGCCTGCTTCCCTCTCAAGGACCAGATTCTACTCCCTACAGCTCTGCGGGGACACAGCAGCCCCTGCCCGCTAGGAGGGGCAGGTCTCACTGTCCGCATTGCACAGAAGAGGAAACAGGTTCGGGCGGCTTAAGGACATACAGCCAGTGAGCAGCACAGCCATCGTTTGACCTACCCACAGCTGCCCTTTGCAGACCCAAGTCTAAATGACTGCTCCTGGCTCCCACTGGACATTCTCACCAATGAGGTCCCAACATCAACTGGTGTCCAAGCGAAGTACGGCTGCGTATCTCTTAGGAGGAGACCTGTTGAGTTGTATTTGCAGTAAGTGATCTAAGAGATGGAGGAATTTGGATGGATGCAAGAAAGCACTTCTCTGGAAAGAGATTAAAAGCATCTGGCTTAAGTTAAATGGTATCTGCTGTTGCTGCTGCTTTTTTCTTCTTCTTTTTCTTTTTTTTTTTTTGAAAGTAATTTCTACACCCAACATGGGGCTCAAACTCACTATTCTGAGATCAAGGGTCACATGCTCTACCAAGTGAGACAGCCAGGTGCCCCAAGGCATCTGCTTCTTAGTTCCTTATCCCTTTAGCTAAAGGATTGAGGTCTTGACCGTGGGATTTTAGGGCAGACCTTAAGTGGACAGGCAGCCCCAGTGTCTTGGCCTTGAATCTACTCCGCAGCACCTGAACCTGGTGAGCCTACCCTCCCAACCACCCCCACCTCCCCGCAGCAGAACACCAAACACAGAATCTGTCACCCCGATCAAGCTAGTGTCCCGCCCAGTGTTGAGGAATATTGATTCTGGGAGTAGAGCGGTGCCCATAGTCTGGGTTTTCAATGACAATCCTAAGTCATTGCTCTATACTTTGAGAATGCTGCCTTGGGAATGAGGGAAATGAAAGGTGACCCAATACTGATCAGGCAGAATCCTGAGTCTTCCAACTCAGACCAGATCAAGCGTGGGTGTTGGCTTCCTAGGACTGCCATTACAAATTGCCATGAATGCACAGCTTAAAACAGAAATGTATTTTCTCGCAGTTCTGGAGGCTGGAAGTCTGAATTCAAGGTATAGGCAGGGCCATGCTCCCCTCGGAAGGCTCCAGGGAGGAGTTTTCCTTGCCCCTTGCAGCTTCCGGTTGATGCTGGCAAGCTTGGCATTCCTTGGCTTCTAAGAGCACCACCCCAGTGTCTGCTTCCGTGTCTGCATGACCTCCTTCCCTATGTAGATCCCTGTGTCCTCTCTTCTATAAGGACACCAGCGGTTGGATTCAGGGCCCACACTAATCTGGCATAGACCTCACTGATGTCTAGACCTCACTAATTATCTCTGCAGAGACCCTATTTCCCAATAAGGTTGCATATACAAGTGCTGAGGGTTGGGACTTAAACGCATCTTTTTTGGTGAACATTATTCAACCTCTTACAGAGTACTGTACCTTACTACGCAAAGTATGAGCCACAGACCAGCAGCCTTGGTCTCACTTAGGAGCTTGGCAGAAACCCTGGGGTATGAACGGATTAGGAATTGCAATCTGCATTTCGACAAGACCCCTTGGTGATTCGTTCGCACACTGTGTTACAGGTCTGAATAGTTCTGAATCCAAAAGGGCACATGTTCTTTTCACAGTAACCCTGGGAAATAAGGATTTAATTTCCATGGAATTCCCAGCTGAATTCCAGTATCCTGTTGGAGTCAAGTCTTTAATCCCACAGCAACACATTCTTTCGAGGGTTTGTGCTGGTAGTTAGTTTCACAGGTGCCAGGTGATGTGGGAAACAAAGGCATAAGAAAAATTATTACATTTCCTTACCGCCTACAGCCCACTGGCAAGTTCTTGAAATAGGCAGAGTGACATCCCTCTAGGGACTCAACTGCCTCGATGTTGACAATTTGTTAAGCTCAAAAGGCAATCCTTGTCCAAACCCCACTCCACCCCCAGATCCTGTAAGCCTACTTTAACATTTAAAAATTCCTTTGGAAATTTCCTTTATCTCTAATACCACCCCCACCCCCCGCTGCCAAGATACAAGATAGGTGTTGGCAATCACTCCCCAAGCATCTGACCCACTGATATACATCTGAAGGGTCTCATGACCGAATTTCTACTTCACAGTAATAAAAGATCTTTCCTAAAAATAGCTGGCGCCCTCAGGATCCTAGGAACCTTCTTCCCAAAACACGTGGAAGGCTTACACTATCCCTAACCCCCTCCCAACTTGGTAGTATATAATGGGCCACTCTTCGGTGGGGTTCCTTCTGCCCACTGGTTTTGTCCTCATGCTTTCATAAAACCACCTTTTTGCACTGAAGAGGTCTCAAGAATTCTTCCTTGGCCGCTGGCTTCGAACCCTCATGTCTTTCCTATATCACCAGGGACTGGTCATTGTCTCCTGTTATCTGGTCCCTTCTTTGCAGTAGCAGGAACCTTGAGTTTCCATGGGGCATGAGACCACCCTGAATCCATTCTCCGTTTCCCCACCCGCCCCGGCAGGACAGTCCACCTGTTGGGGCTAAGTTCTGGCCTCTGGGACGGAAGGGGAAGTGCTGCATGGAATTCTGAAAACCAACCTGGATGCTTCAGAGCTAAAATAGACCCTTTGGGATGAAAAAGAACAATAGCTTTATTGCTTTGCCCGGTGGAGGCTGCAGCAGGCTCTAGGATTCAAAATCTGCAAACCCTCCTGGAGGAGGGTGCTGGGGAGGGGGGTGGAGGTAGTTATGGAGAAATTCAGGATCTAGCTGGTTCCAACAGGAACTCTTTTTTTTTTTTTAAAGATTTTTATTTATTTATTTGACAGAGAGAGATCACAAGTAGACGGAGAGGAAGGCAGAGAGAGAGAGAGAGAGAGAGGGAAGCAGGCTTCTTGCTGAGCAGAGAGCCCGATGTGGGACTCAATCCCAGGACCCTGAGATCATGACCTGAGCCGAAGGCAGCGGCTTAACCCACTGAGCCACCCAGGCGCCCTCAACAGGAACTCTTTACTTGAACTCTTTACTTGCTGCTAGCCTCATTCTCCTGTCCTTAGGTTGGTGCTGGGTTCCGGAAACAAAGGGCTAAGAAGGGAAAAGGGGAATTTTGAGGAAGAGAGGAAAACAGTTACTTTAAAAAGGGATCTTTGTGGGGTGTCCGCGTGGCTCAGTCAGTTAAGCATCTGCCTTCTGCTCAGGTTATGATTCCAGGGTCCTGGGATCGAGTTCCGCATCTGGCTCCCTACTGAGTGGAGAGTCTACTTCTCCCTCTCCCTCTGCCTCTCCCCCTGCTTGTGCTCTGGTGGTTTTTTTTTTTTTCTCTCTCTCTCAAATAAATAAATAAAATCTTAAGAAAAAAAGAAAATTGAGCTTCACTGAAACATTAATACAGCTATTTTGATTTTTGTTCAATTTTCTTTTTAAGTGGTTTCCCTGGGGCATGTCCCTACAAGGAGGAGTGTGAGCTTTCTTTCCTCCATCCAGAGCAAAGCCCCCTGGGGTGCTGAGTCTTCCTGTGCTCAGTGGATGCAGACTTAGTTTCAATAAGAAAAAAGGAAATAGAACCTTTATCTTTTTTTTTTTTATTTCAGAGTTTCTTTTCTTTTTTTTTTTTTAATTTTTTAATTTTTTAAACATACAATGTATTATTAGCCCCAGGGGTACAGGTCTGTGAATCACCAGGTTTACACACTTCACAGCACTCACCATAGCACATACCCTCCCCAATGTCCATAACCCAACCACCTTCAGCCTTCCCCACAACAGCCCCCACAACCTTTGTCTTTTGCTTAAGTATTTAAAAATAAGTGATGGTCTGTCACATGTTCTCTTGATCTTGGAGTTTAGAGTTCAAGACCCAGGTAGGGTGTGGAGCCTATTTAAAAAAACCAAACAGCAAAACTAAAACAAAGCCAAAATATATTGCAGTTCCAAATTCACTCTACTTTAGGATGCATATGGAAAAAAAAAATCCACATTGTTCTGTGTAGTCATTACTCAAAGACCTAATAAAATTAACAATAATTTCCCTAATATCTATACTGTCATTCAGATTTCTCCAACTGGGGATTTGTCTTGACCTGTATTTGCATAAGGAGCCTGCTGTTTTCCTCTCAGCTGTTTATTTGAGGTGGTTGACTGGGGACTGCCCCTCCCCCACACTCCTCTGTGTCATTGACCAGAGCACTGGCCCCAGGGCCTGGAGTAGCCTGTCAGCTGTGCATGTTCAATTTCGGATCAATTTCCGATCCTTGTATCTTGGTGTTATCACTGGCCAAGTTACCATTTGGCCAAGCACCAAACTGAGCTGGTCAGCCCTTGCAAGACTTTGCTTCCAGTGGGTAGCTCCGCCCCAGATTCTGCTTTAAGCCAAGATAGGGAAACAGGAAACGGATTTACTCTCTGGCCTGAAAGAACAACCACCCAAAAAAAAGCAGACACACTTTCTCAAGTGCACCCAGAGCATTGACCAAAACAGACCATATCTCGCGCCATGAAACAAGTCTCAATAAACTTAAAAAGATTCAAGTCACACACACTACGTTCTCTGACCACAAAGGAATCACATTAGAAATCCGTAACAGAGCCTGGGTGGCTCAGTGGGTTAAGCCACTGCCTTCGGCTCAGGTCATGATCTCAGAGTCCTGGGATCGAGCCCCGCATCGGGCTCTCTGCTCAGCAGGGAGCCTGCTTCCTCCTCTCTCTCTGCCTGCCTCTCTGCCTGCTTGTGATCTCTCTATCAAATAAATAAATAAAATCTTTAAAAAAAAAAAAAAAGAAATCCGTAACAGATTTGTTAGCTAGTATACTTCTTTTTTTTCCACAAGATTTTATTTATTTATTGGAGAGAGAGAGAGAAAGAGCACCAGGAGGGGAAGGGGTAGAGCAAGAGGGAGAAGCAGGCTTCCCGCTGAGCAAGGAGACCACCGGTGGGCTCGATCCCAGGAGTCTGGGATCATGACCTGAGCCAAAGGCAGACGAGATGCTTAACAACTGAGCCACCCAGGTGCCCCTAAGACACTTTTAAACAATGCAGCCAAACAAGAAATCAAACAGGGTCCTGGGATTGAGTCCCGCATCGGGCTCTCTGCTCAGCAGGGAGCCTGCTTCCCTCTCTCTCTCTACCTGCCTCTCTGTCTACTTGTGATCTCTCTCTGTCAAATAAATAAATAAAACTTAAAAAAAAAGTATTTTGAAACGAATAAAAGTGAAAATGTGTTGGAATTTGTGTGAGGCTCCAAAGGGGAAATGTGTAGTACTAAAGGCCTATATTAAAAAACAGGAGGGTCTCAAAAGAAGAAAGCTCTCAAGGGTGGCTAAGTGGTTCAGTCAGTTAAGTGTCTGCCTTCGCCTCAGGTCATGATTCCCTTGGGTCCTAGGATCAAGCCCCAACTGAGCCTCTGTTGGGCTCCCTGCTCGGCGGGGAGCCTGCTTCTCCCTCTCCTTCTGCCCCTCTCCCACTTGTGTTCTCGCTATCTCTGTCTCTCTCAAAAAAATAAATAAAATCTTTTAAAAAAAGAGAAAAAAGGAAGCTTTCAGTCTCCACCTTTAGAAACTTGGAAAAAAGAGAGCAATTTAAACCTAAAGGGAGCAGAAGAAAGGAAATAAATATCAAAGGGGAAATCAATGATACAAAAACAAAATGCAAACAAAATCTTGATCTTTGAGAAGTCCAATAAAACTGATAAACCTCTAGCCAGATTGATTAAGAGAAAAAGAGAAGACACAAATTATTAATATCAAGAATGAGGGAGGGGCACCTGGGTGACTCAGTTGATTAAGTGTCCAACTTTTCGTTTCTTTCTTTCTTTCTTTTTTTTTAATTTTTTTTTTTGTTTAACTCTTAGTTTCAGGTCAGGTCATGACCTCAGGGTCATAGCACTGAGCCCTGCATTGGGCTCCATGCTCAGCAGGGAGTCTGCTTGAAGATTCTCCCTCTCTCTCTCTCCTTCTGCTCCTCTCCCTACTTACGCATGCTCCCTTTTTCTCTCTCTCTCTCTAAAATAAACAAATAAATAAATCTTTTTTTTTTTAAAAAGAATAAGGGTAGTGATGGTTATATATACTGAAAAGAATAAGAGAATATTATATAAACAACTTAATTCCAACAAACTCAACAATTTAGATCATGTGGACAGATCCTTTAACGACATAAACCACCCTTGCACACCAAAGAAAAACCATAAGTAGCCCTGTATTTATTAAAGAAATTGAATTAGTAATTTTAAACCATCCCTTAAAGAAAACTCCAAGCTTCTAGGGTCTGAATTGTTGGGTCCCCCAATGTCGGGTCCCCCAATAATGGGTCCATGATGAAAGGAGTGAGACAGATACAAAGCGAAGGTCAAGCAAAGCTTTATTTCACGCCAAGCATTGAGAATCAAACGGACCGTTGGGGGCTGTGCCTCTTACAGAGAGGGCGACCCCTCCCTGCCTCACAGACTAACTTTTAAGTAAATTCCCCCGGGGTGGGGGGGCAGGGTCAATTTAGGTTTTACTGCATAAACAAAAAATGGCTGTTCAACCGGGGTGGGGCCGCTCTGGCTGAATAGACCCTTACAGAATATGTCACTCCAAAACTCATGTTGAAATGTAACCCCTCCCCCAAGTGATGGTATTAGGACATGGGACTTTTGGAAGGTGATTATGTCAGGAGTTAAGTGTCCTCATGGATGGGATTTGTGTCCTTATAGAAATGGCCTTTGAAAGTTCCTTTCTCCCTTCCACTTCTGCAATCTGGAAGAGCAATCTAACCAGAACCCAGCCATGGAGGCTTCCTTACCTTAGACTTCCAGCCTCCAAAACTGTGGGAAATAAAGTTGTAAACAAGCCACCCCCAATCTATATTATTGTGTTACAGCAGCCTGAATACACTAAGACAAAAGGCCCAGGGATTTTACAGGTGAATTTGAAAAAGCATTTAAGGAAGAAGAAAAAGCATTTAAGGAAGAAGAAATAACAATTCTATACAAGGGCACCTGGGTGGCTCAGTTGGGTTAAGCAGCTGTCTTCAGCTTAGGTCATGATCCCAGAGTCCTGGGATCAAGTCCCACATCAGGCTCCCAGCTCTGCAGGGAATCTGCTTCTCCCTTTGACCTCCTGTCTCATGTTTTCTTTTTCTGTCTCTCAAACAAATGAATATAATCTTAAAAAAAAAATTCTACACCAATTCTCCCCAAAATATTGAATAAGAGGCATCCCCAACTCATTTTAAAAAGCATGTGTCATCCTCATACTGACATTAGTCAAAACTATTACAAGAAAAAACTCTACACACCAATATCCATCATGATTGTGGATACAAGAATTATTTTATTTTATTTTACTTTATTTACGCGAGGCAGAGCGAGAGAGCAGACTGACAGAAAGTAAGACAGTGGGTGGGGGTTTGCCAAGGGAGAGGGAGAAGCAGACTCCCCACTGAGCAGGGAGCCCAAGAAACACAGGGCTCCATCCCAGGAACCCAAGATCGTGACCTGAGCCAAAGGCAGATGCTTAACCGACTGAACCACCCAGGTGACCCTGAAAACAGAAATTCAACATAATTTTAGCAAACTGAATCCAACAATATATGAAAGAGATAATACAACATGACCGAAGGGGTTTAGCCCAGGAATACAGAGTTGGGTTCACTTTTGAAAATCAATTATTGTAATTTGCAATATTAACTCAAAGACCAAAAGCAAACAAACCAATCATATGCTGATCTACATAGATGGAGAAAAAGTGTTTGACACAATCTGACATTTATTCCTGATTAAAAGCTTTCTGCAACCGATAATAATAAAAAGGGACATCATCAATTTGATAAAGGACAGCTACAAAAGAAACCTGTATCTGACATCATGGTGAAAGACTGAATACTTTCCTCCTTATATGGGGAACAAGACAGGAATGTTTTACTCTTACCACGTTTATTTAAGACTGTACTGGGCGTACAACTGGTCCCAAAAAATAAATAAAAGGTATAAGAGACTGGGAAAGAACAAGTAAACTATCTTTTTTTGCACCTATGAGCATCTATCAGATCATTTTACTAGAAAATCTGAGGGACTCTGCAAAAAAACAAACGAATAAGAGAACAGCAAAACTGACAGGACCAAGAATTTGGCAATTTCTTTGAAGGTTAAACATACATCTACCTTGTGATCCAGCCATTCCACTCCTACATATTTATTTACTTATTTTTTAAAATGTTTCTTTATTTAAGGAATCTCTACACACACTGTGGGGCTCAAACTCATGATGCTGAGACCAAGAGTCACATGCTGTGATACAGGGGCTCCTGGGTGGCTCAGTGGGTTAAGCCTCTGCCCTCGGCTCAGGTCACGGTCTCAGGGTCATGAGATTGAGTCCCACATCGGGCTCTCTGCTCGGCAGGGAGCCTGCTTCCCCTCTCTCTCTACCTGCCTCTCTGCCTACTTGTGATTTCTCTCTCTTTGTCAAATAAATAAATAAAATCTTTTAAAAAATGTTAAAAATGTGATATATATACAGAATATTATTCAGCAATAAAAAGGAATGAACTATTGACACACACAATATGGATGAATTTCAAAATAATTCTGAGCAGGGAAGCCAGACAAAAAAAGAATATTGTATGATTTCATATATATAAAATTCTAGAAAAGGCAAACGAATCTATTTTTTTTTAAGATTTTATTTATTTGACAGACAGAAATCACAAGTAGGCAGAGAGAGAAGAGGAAGCAGGCTCCCCGCCCAGCAGAGAGCTGAGCCCGATGTGGGGCTCGACCTCAGGACCCTGGGACCATGACCTGAGCCGAAGGCAGAGGCTTTAACCCACTGAGCCACCCAGGCGCCCCAGAAAAGGCAAACTAATCTAAACGGACAGAAAGCACAGGAGTGGTTGCCTAGGATGGGAAGTGGGTGGGACGGTCAGGACGGGGGCTTTCCTTGGGGTCCAAGGATACTTCTGAAGGGGTTGGATATGTTCTCTACCTTGATCAGGAGGATCATTTCATTGATATATATTGTCAACAAGAAACAAAGCCAGACACTAGTTAAAGGCCACCGGACTGATGTTATTTAGTGTGATTGCAATGGGGGAAAGACCTCGGTATCACCTAAGCTCAACTCCCCAGAAGCAAAAGGCAGGAGGCCTTTTAGTCAGTGGGGTGAGCTAAAGGAGAGCACTGAAGGACGTTCAGGGGTGTGATGGAGACCACCTCTGTCTGCTAACTGGTGCTTATCCAAGTTGGGCTCCTTGCCTCCCACAGAGACTGGGAGATGAAGGGCCACATCCTTTCTGGTGGTCACATTTCAAAGGAAAGCCTCCCACGTTCTTAAAAAAGACATTCTGGAGTTGTAAAAAACATCTATAGATTTCAGAAGGACAGGAGAAAGGATTTACAATTCCAAGTTTTCTAAAGTAAATGCTCTAAGGAAATGGAGGTCAGGGGCTTATCAGATCTTGGCTGGAACAAACAGTAAATTCTTTTGACAGCCTGAGCTTCCCCCAACAGGGGCTCAGTCATTCCAGGGACATGCCTTGGGCTTCTGTGCTCTGTGCTAGGGTCTCAGCGTGGGGAGGAGGGGGGCAGGTTGGGTGAGTATTTCATGCTGAGACTTTCACAGTTCTCAATACATATGTCAAAGATCAGCTTATTCACTTTAAATTTTTATAGTTTATTATTTGTCAATGAATCTGTTTTATCCTCAATAAAGCTGCTTTTGAAAAGAAAAGAAAGGAAGACAGGGGTCCCTGGCTGGCTCAGTTCGTAGAGCATATGACTCCATCTCAGGGTCATTAGTTCAAGACCCATGTTGGGCATAGAGATTACTTTAAAAAATTTTTTTTTTTTTGACAGAAAGAGATCACAAGTAGACAGAGAGGCAGGCAGAGAGAAGGGAGAAGCAGGCCCCCTGCTGAGCAGAGAGCCCGATGTGGGCTCGATCCCAGGACCCTGAGATCATGACCTGAGCTGAAGGCAGAGGCTTAACCCACTGAGCCACCCAGGCGCCCCAAGAAAAATATCTTTAAAAAAGAAAGGAAGATTAAAAAAAAGATCTTGTTGACTGCAACCTCATATGGAGGAGGGAACCAGAAATCCGGCCTTTCTTTTACGTTTCTTGACTTTGGGACTGGATGTGATCAAGACAAATGTTGAATGCCTTTCTCAGGGCAAACTTTCCTAATTGTCTCAGACATAACCTACTGTCTTTAAAAAGTCCAAGAGCCCCAGGATCCAAACCTTTTTTTTTAATTGATGTGATGGACAATTTGATTTCTCTTTCTTTTTTGGCCACCAAATGGAAGGTATGAAATACTTCCTAATAATTTTCCTCCCAACTGGAAAATTAGCATAAACTGTACTTTAAGAAGTGGCATATATATTATTAAATTTCATTTTTTAAATAGGTAATACATTCACAATTCATGTGTTGAATACGGACACAGTGAAAAGTGCCCCCTCTTCTTCCTCCAACCAGCTCCCAACCTGAAAGAGGATAGACCCTATCACTAATTTCTTTAACCCACTGAGCCACCCAGGTGCCCCACTGTCATTAGTTTCTTGTATATCCTTCCAGTTTTCTACGTAGATGCCCTCTATTCAGTTCATTGAACTCTTGTCTACCATTAGGCCAATACCATGGTGTTTTAAATGGCGTAGCTTTACAATGATTCTTGAAATCAAGTAGTGTCAGCTCTGCAACTTTGTTCTTTTCCAGACTTGTTTTGGTTCTTCTAGGTCTTTGCATTTTCATTTGAATTTTAGAATCAGCTTTTCTACAAAAAAGCATGCTGAGATCTGGATGGGGATTGCATTGAATTCACACCCACACCCACACACCATGTTGCTTCTCTTTACCTCAAATAAAGAATGCTATGTATAGCTATCTTAGAGGTTATTTTACTTTTAAAAATATTTTGTTTATTTATTTTAGAAAGTGAGAAAGAGAAAGTGAGTGGGGGTTGGGAGGGGCAGAAGAAGAGGAAGAGAGAGAATCCTGAAGCAGATGCTGTGCTAAGCGCAGAGCCTAACTTGATCCCATGACCCTGAGATCATGACCTGAGCCAAAATCAAGAGCCACCCAGGTGCCTCAAAATTTATTTTAAATTAAATTCAAAAGCTATCAAAAGCTAATGTATTCATACTATAACAAACTCAACATGTCGTGAAAAGTAAGTCCCATCCCACCCCATCTCTCAGTCTCGGAGATTCTGTCCTTAAAGGGAAATCTGGGTCTTCAGTCTCTTGCAAATGCTTCTGGGTTTATTCTCTGCACATTCACGTCCTCTTCCCCCCCTCCCCGCTTTCCATCTCCATCCAGGGAAACGCATCACACGTACACACTATTCCGTTCCCTACTTTGGTCAGTGTCCATGGGTCCTGAGATACTTCTCTCTCCACACATACGGAGCCTTGCTCCTTTTGATGGCTGCATAGCCCTGTCCTCCTACTTTAAAGCCACGCATTTATATGATACGCGCTGCACTGACTCAGCTCTGAAGTTGGGGATCACCCTGACTCACCCCAGCGGCCCTGCCCTCAGCTGGGTTTATCCACTTCTGTTCCACCTTATCTGATTTGTCATTGGTGGGCCCAAGAGATTTATGGAGTTTATTGAGGATAAGGACTGTGGTCTCCAAGGCTGCACCTCCCACCACAAAGTAGGGGTCCGCTCTGCAGAAAGCAGATACGAGGGAGCACAGCACAGCCTTGGCATCGAGCCAGCTTCAACTTTGCAGGGTGAGCTGGATGGAGCAGCTCAGCAGGAATAAGCAGATCCACGATAAGAGAGAAGGTGGCAGCTTTGGGAAAATCTCTCCACGCTCGAAAGGCTGCTCTAAGGTCGGTGATAACACCCCTCAGTATTTGGGTTCACTGGCAGAGTGTTTGTCTTCTGGAATTTTCTCACCAATCCCCTTAGGAAGGGTTTGTGCAGCCGCCCGTGGGCAAGAAGCCAGTCGTGGTTTATTCGTGGTCGTTTTCACAATGGAGCCATGTTTGGGCTGGGGGTGAGGAGGGAGAAACAGGCTTGTGTCAAGCATTTTCTAGAGTAGAGCTCAGTCGACATCTACAAAGAAGGGGAGGGCCCTTCTGCCCCGGAGGCCCCTCTTTGGCCCTGAGCGACTTTGCAAGGAGCCAGCTGGGTCCCCAGACACAGGCAGTATTTCTTCGGGCAGAGCAAAGGGACAGCTGTTCATTCACAAAGAACGCTAGCTATCTCCATGTGGCCGCGACTGGCCTAATTGTGCAGGGATCCTGGAGTGGCCCTTGGCCTCCTGGTCTGGCTGTCACCATGCCCGTGGCCCCTCGGTAGGACCTGGGTCAGCCCCCCACTGTAGTCTGGACCCTAAAGCTACTTCAAACTCTGAGTGAGGCAGGGTGGCTATCCAAGTCTCTTCTGCAATCATTTTGAAATCGATGCTGTGCATGTCTATAAGATCTAGCTGGGAGCAGAGCGCTGTGTCTGCTCTGGGACTCGCTTTTCCGGTGGTAAGATGTATGTGTTGTCTGGCTTTTATGTTTGTTTTGTTACCCACTGAGTAACTGTCACAAGAATGGGGACCACTTTCTTAGTATCTGGAGTCTTGTTTTATTTGATATCTCCAGGCACAGGGCCGCTTTAGAGAGAAGTGCTCTGAGAATTAGGAATTACATGCAGCCTTTGCCCTTCACACAAAAATGGACATATTTGCACACCGGTAATCAATATGTGCATAAGGTTTAGCAAAATGCCAGAGCGCCTGGCCAGCTCATTCCGTTAAGTGTCTGACTCCAGATTTTGGCTCAGGTCATGACCTCAGGGTTGGCAGATCGAGCCCTGCATCGGGCTCCCTGCTCAGCGGGGAGCCTGCTTCTCCTTCTCCCTCTGCCCTCCTCACTCAAGCTCATTTTCTCTCTCTCAAATAAATAAAATCATTAAAAAATAACTAAACCCATAAAGCACTGTATACTTTGTAATGTGCTTTAATAGAATATGAGCATCTTTTGCATTTATTCTCTCGTCTGAATCGATGGCCGCTGGGAGGAGTACAAGATTATTAAATAGGGAAATGAGGTCTGGGGTCCAGGTCACAAGGCTAGTCACAATTCCAGTGTAGCTAATATGCACAAGGTGCTTACTATGTGCTCGGGATTGTTCTAAGTGCTTTGTATATGTGTGAACTCATTCAGTCCTAGCACGCCCCTCGACCTTGTTTTCTGCAACCAGACACTCGGAGGGGAAGTTGCCCAACTGCTAAGTGACTGGACCACAATGTGAACTCATGAGTGCAGACCTGTGCCCCTCCCTCCCGAGAGTCATCCCCTGTGCAGTGCTTTGCCGTCCTGGCCCACCATGAGTTCCGCAGGGGCAGACCCACATCTGTCTGGTTCACCACTTTCTAGAGCACACGGCAGGTGTCCCAAAATCTGGGAATACAGGCAAACACGCACAATGTCCCCCAGGTCATCTTCAATTTGTAAGGCACGAATGATGAGTCACGTGTCCAGACGTCACCGACACCCTGAAGGTCCTCAGTGGGTGAATGCCACCTGATGGGGGAACGAAGTCTGGGCCTTTTGATCTTAACTTCCCGCGACACCACCCTGTCCAGATAGCGGAAGTCTGTTCCCTGCCATGTTTCTCTTCCCAGGAACGCAGAGTCGTGAGGGGCGAGAGCGGGTAATGTAAGTAGCTTTGGATCATCCAAGAAGGGGAACTCATCCTCTCCTTTAATATTTAATAACAGCATCAGCCTCCCCCTGCCTGACCACAGGAGGCCCAGCCCCATCCCCAGGGACTGCCGCTGAGGATCCTGGGTGAGCACGTGAGTCCGCGTGAGTCCCTGGGTTGGTGCCTGCCACATCCTGCTCGATGTCCCTCCCTTCTAGCCGTGTCTGGACCATTTTGAGGTCTACGTGGTGGCAGCGTAGACTTCTGGTTGTGTGCCTTTTGTTTCCTACTGCTGCTGTAACCAAGCAGTATGAATTTAGTGGCTTAAAACCAAATACATTTATTTGCTTACAGGCTCTAGGTTTCAGAAGGCGGATGTGAGTTTCACCTCAGGTGTCAGCAGGGTCGTACTCCTTCGGGAAACTCTTGAGGAAATCTGGTCCTTTGCCTCTTCCAGCTTCTAGCGTTCACCCCCCTCCCCATATTCCTTGGCTCGTGGCCCCTCTGTCTTCAAAGCCAGCAGTGTTGGTGCCTCTGGTCCGGCTCCTGCGGTCACAGCTCCCTCTGACAACAGCCAGGAAAGTCTCTGCTTTTAAGGATTCAAAGGGTAACATGGGGCACAGCCAGATAAGCCAGGATAATCTCCTTGTCTCAGGATCCTTCAGGACATCTGTGAAGTCCTACTCGCCATGTCAGGTGACATTCCCAGGTTTCGGGGGGATTAGGACATGACCATATTTGGGAGAGTGGGGCACTGTTGTGCCGACCGCATGCTGATGTCACTCTGCCCTCCTTCCGCACTAACAGAACTTTTGATTTCTCTCTGAATCCACGAGCGCCTAAATACAAGCTACGTTTCCCAGCCTCCCTACGTGAGCATGCTCTGGTCAGTAAGAGGGGTAGAAGAGTCACATGGAACTTGATGAGGTGTCTTGGGGGCGGGGGGGCGGCTTTCTTCCCCTCCTTCCCCCTACCTGGGAGGGGCATGTGACCGTGGTGGCTGGTAGTCGGGCAGTCACTTCAAGTTGGTAGAGCAACAGAGTAAGAGAACCGCAGGTTCCTGCTGGTCATGGCACCCCTCCCAGTCCTGAACAAGCTATCTTTGGATTTGGTTGACTTGAGAGAGAAAACTATTTCGATCTTGCTTGAACCTTCTCACTTTCAGATTTCTATCACTTGCCAGTGACTTTAATCCTTATTTATCCTGTGAGATCACGTCATCTCAAAGTATGGGCATAGGCTTGGTTCCTCTTTTTTCCACAAGGCACCAAGGATACAAGATTGTCAGTCATACCAAGTCCAGTCACAAACTAAAAATAGAAAAACAAAACTCCACGCTTGATAGCAGGTATCTCAGCTCCAGAAAGCCACTGGACATGTCCCATCACAGGGGTCAGCCTTCTCCCTGCTTCCTGCTGCTGCCGTGCTGGGTAGGCTTCTTGCCTTCTTCCAAGGAAGCCCCCTTCTTTCTCTTACCTCCAAGGCCACCCTACAAATAACTTAACGTTCTGATAACTTCTGCAGAGCCATACTCTGCCCCTAGCAAGGAATGCCTTTAAAAAGCTATACAAGGGCACCTGGGCGGCTCAGTCGGCTAAGAGCTCTATTCGATCTCAGCTCAGATCTGGATCTCAGGTTGTGAGTTTAAGCCCTGTGTGGGGCTCCACACTGGGGGTGGAGCCTACTTAAATAAAGGGGGCGGTCCCTCGGTGGCTTAGTTGCTTAAATGTCAGCCTCTTGAGTTGGTGCAAGGTCGTGGGATGGGCTTGCTTGGGATTCTCTCCCTCCCTTCATCACTTGCTCTCTTTCTGTCTCTCTCCAAAAAAAGCAGTATCAATTACATTAAATGGTTAATGTCTCAATATGAAGCATCTGCTTTTGGGTAGGAACTTTGCTTATTTACATTGGCATTTAAAAAAAAGGGGGATCATGAATGTGATCCATCCATGAATGGATGGAAATTTTCCCTTGAAATTAATGCCAGCCTCCATCAATCTGTGCCTATACATAGTAGTATGTTACAATTTCTAGCCTCAAATATATGGATGTCCGCTGTAAGCATGCTTCTATAGTCACTGGAGACAGCGGGGGCTCTCCAAAAAGAAAAGATAGGGCACCTGGGTGGCTCAGTTGATTAAACCACTGCCTTTGGCTCAGGTCATGATCCTGGAGTCCTGGGATCGCATCCTGCATTGGGCTCCCAGCTCTGCAGGGAGTCTGCTTCTCTCTCTGAATTTCCACCCTTTCATGCACTCTCTCTCTCTCTCTCTAATAAACAAAGAAAATCTTAAAAAAAAAAAAACAACAAAAGAAAAAACAAAGAAACAATCAAACCAAGATAAGGAGAAAGCTCAACAACCCAAGAAAATAAAACCACGAGACAACATGAAGACTTTTGTGTTTGAACGCAGAGGAAAGCGGCCAAGACCAATAACTGGTGAAACCCATCACAGTAAGATGGGGAGGCTCATGAGCAAGAATCAAGAAGAGCACCGTGCAAGGAGTGCTCTGGGCAAAACGGACTGCGATCTCAGAGACAGGGACAAACTACAATGGCGACAAGTGCTTCCCGCCCGTAGCAGGGAGGGCTCGAGCAGAAAACCTCTCTCCCTCTCTCCCTCAGTTGGGTGGAGGAGAAGAGGGGGTTGAGGAAGAGGCAACATTCAGCAGCTGTGATAAAGGCACCAGATGCTGCTCCTGCTGAAGCCTCCAGGGCATCTTTTCAAGAGCTCTCACTGCCGGTGCGCTGGACGGTCTGTCCATACGGCCACATGGTCCCCGCACCTGGCTTCAGAGGCAGGGAGACCGTCACTGGCTAGCGTTGTGACTGAGGCAGAAATGGCAAGCAGAGGTCCTGGGGACATTGTCTCAAAGGTGCATGCCATCTTTGCTGTAATGAACCACAATCAAGGGTCTCATCACTTTAACTTCTAGCTTTATTAAATACCACAGCAGAGCGCATCTGGCCACACACAGCAGGAGATGAATGAACACCTCCATCTGTAGTGACAAAGCTGGGGTTCGAATTCAGGATTTTAAGCCCAAAGTTGATCACGATCATATTTGTGTTTGTTTTGTTCAGTTGCTGGCATTTTAGTGTTTCTTCTTTTTTTTTTTAAACAAATTTTTTTTTTTAAGATTTTATTTATTTATTTGACAGAGAGAGATCACAAGCAGGCAGAGAGGCAGGCAGAGAGAGAGGAGGAAGCAGGCTCCCTGCTGAGCAGAGAGCCCGATACGGGGCTCGATCCCAGGACCCTGAGATCATGACCTGAGCCGAAGGCAGCGGCTTAACCCACTGAGCCACCTAGGCGCCCCTTAAACAAATGTTTGATAAAATAAGGTTTCTTAAGAAGCTGATCGGTTATATATAAAAAGATTTTTGGTTTAGTTGTTTTTTTCCAGGCTCTGAGTTTGTGCATTAACTTTATCCGCTTTTTTCTTTTTAAAGACTTCATTTATTAGAAAGAGAGAGAGAATGAGCAGAGGGGCAGAGGAAGAGGGACAAACAGACTCCTTTCTGAAGGGGGAGACCATTGCGGGGCTTGACTGCAGCACCCTGTGGCATCATAACCTGACGCTTAACAGACTGAGACACCCAGGTGCCCCCACGTTAATCCCTTTTATTTCAATGGTGAATTCACCTGATGCTTATTATAAAAGGTTCAATCAGGGGTGCCTGGGTGGTTCAGTGGGTTAAATGTCTGCCTTTGGCTCAGGTCATGATCCCAGGGTCCTCGGGCTCCTTGCTCAGCCGGGAGCCTGGCTCTCCCTCTGCCTGCTGCTTCCCTGCTTGTGCTTTCCCTCTCTCTTTCTTTCAAATAAATAAGATCTTAAAAAATAAAAAAATAAATAAAAGTTTCAATCAGTACTGTGGTCCATAGGTTGAAATTCTAGTTGTCTTGTCCACTCCCCCAAATGCCAGTTCTCAGAGGTCATCACCACTATCTCTTGATTTGGACCCTTCCAGATATTCTCTATGCATTTTGCTATCTATGCAATTAGCATGACAGGTTTCAATTTGAAGTTTGTGATTTTAAGCTTTTTAATTTTTTATTTCGCAAAACCCCAAAACAACCAAAAAGCAAATATTACCTATTACAGCAAAACTTAAAACAATTATAAGAAGATATACTTCATACTATGCAGCCATCAAAAGAAATGAAGTCTTGCCATTTGCAATGACGTGGATGGAACTAGAGGGTATTAGGCTGAGCGAAATAAGTCAATCAGAGAAAGACAATGATCATGTGATCTCTCTGATAGGAGGTATTTGAGAGGCAGGGGCGGGGGGCTTGTGGGGGGTAGGGAAGGAAAAAATGAAACAAGATGGGATCGGGAGGGAGACAACCATAAGAGACTCAATCTCACAAAACAAACTGAGGGTTGCTGGTGGGTGGGACGGTAGGGTGGCTGGGTTATGGACATTGGGGAGGGTATGTGCTATGGTGAGTGCTGTGAAGTGTGTAAGCCTGATGATCCACAGACCTGTATCCCTGAAACAAATAATACATTATATATATATATTTTAAGATTTTATGTATTTATTTCACAGATAGAGAGATCACAAGTAAGCAGAGAGGCAGGCAGAGAGAGGGGGAAGCAGGCTCCCTGCTGAGCAGAGAGCCCGATGTGGGGCTCGATCCCAGGACCCTGAGATCATGACCTGGGCTGAAGGCAGAGGCTTAATCTACTGAGCCACCCAGGCACCCTAATACATTATATGTTAATAAAAATAATTTTTTAAAAAAGTCAATCTCTGAGCTCATAAAAAAAAAGGATATACTTCATAGTTCCATTTCTTTCCAAAGTAACATCTTCCCCAAGGTAGCCATTATTTACATTTTGTTCATTTTATTCCTAAATTTTACCCACATGTACAATGTCATTTCTTTTTTTAAATAAAGACTTTTTAAAAATATAATTTCTACAACCAATGTGGGACTCAAACTCACAGCCCTAAGATCAAGAGTTGCATGCTTTACAGAATGAATGAGCCAGACACCCCTACATTGTCCTTTCTGTACCTATTTCAATATCATCTGATCATAATTGTTTACATTGAGAAAATATAATTATGTTATGCATTTTGATTTGCAACTTGCATTTTGCAACTTAATCCATCCTGGGCATTTTCTCAGGTTGGTTATTCTAGAGCGAATTTGAAAAACTATTTTTTTTTATTTTTTTTATTTTTATTTTATTTTTTTTTTTTAAAGATTTTATTTATTTATTTGACAGAGAGAGATCACAAGCAGATGGAGAGGCAGGTAGAGAGAGAGAGGGAAGCAGGCTCCCTGCTGAGCAGAGAGCCTGATGCGGGGCTCGATCCCAGGACCCTGGGATCATGACCTGAGCCGAAGGCAGCGGCTTAACCCACTGAGCCACCCAGGCGCCCTGAAAAACTATTTTTTTTTAAAGATTTTATTTATTTATTTGACAGACAGAGGTTACAAGTAGACAGACAGGCAGAGAGAGAGGAAGGGAAGCAAGCTCCCTGCTGAGCAGAGAGCCCGATGTGGGGCTCGATCCCAGGACCCTGGGATTATGACCTGAGCCGAAGGCAGAGGCTTTAACCCACTGAGCCACCCAGGCGCCCCTGAGAAAAACTATTTTAAAGCAAGTCTATGATAGCATGTCATTTTGCTCCTACGTACTTCAGTATGTAGTTCTAAAACATAAGAACATTTTTCTAGGGCGCCTGGGTGGCTCAGTGGGTTAAGCTGCTGCCTTCGGCTCAGGTCATGATCTCAGGGTCCTGAGATTGAGTCCCACATCGGGCTCTCTGCTCAGCAAGAAGCCTGCTTCCCTCTCTCTCTCTCTCTCTGCCTGCCTCTCCGTCTACTTGAGATCTCTCTCTGTCAAATAAATAAATAAAAAATCTTTAAAAAAAAAAAAAAAGAACATTTTTCTATTAAAAGCACAATGTCATTATCACTTCTAACAAAAGAAATGATGAATCCTTGATTTCAGATAGTATCTATTCTAGGGGTGCCTGGCTGGCTCAGTTGGTGGAACATGTGACTCGATCTTGGGGTTGTGAGCTCGAGCCCCACGTTGGATGTAGAGATGACTTTAAAAAAAATCTTACGAAAGGGTGCCTGGGTGGCTCACTTGGTTAAGAGTCTGCCTTCGGCTCAGGTCATGATCCCAGGGTCCTGGGATCGAGTTCCGTGTTGGGTTCCCTGCTTGGAGGGGAGTCTGCTTCTCCCTCTACCCCCGACCCTTGCTTGTGCTCTCTGTCTCACACAGTCTCTCTCAAATGAATAAATAAAATATTTCTAAAAAAATCTTTAAAAAAATCAGACAATAACTATTCTATAGTCAAAAATTTCTGATTGCATAAAAAAATCAGGGATGTATAAAAATCTATCTCTATAATAAGTTTGCCTGAGTCAAGATCCAAGTAAGTTCCATGTGTTCTATTTGGTTTTATATCTACAGCACCTACACCTTCTTATTTTACGCATGCTTTGTCTTATAGAACGTCTGGTAATTTATCTGCTTGTTTTCTCATGGTGTTATTTAACTTTTATTCCACTCTTTTATTTTCTCTCAACTGATACTTATATTTAAAATCTCAATTAGATTCAGGCTCAACATTTTCGGTAAGAATTGTTTCCTAGGTTGTGCTGTACACTTTATATAAATTCCATCTGGGACACACAATGTCTAGTTGGTCTAGTTGGTCCACTTCTAGTGATACTGAGATGGGTATCAGGTTTTGAAGACATAAACCCTGTGTTCTCCTCAGACCCTTAAGTCTTAGGTTACCTTCTGGCTTCCCATACATTCGAATTCGACAGTTGTTGAAAGTCTTGGCTGAGAGACAAAATGCTTTTTTTGTTTGTTTGTTTGTTTCTTTTAAAGTAGTCTCCAGGGATGCCTGAGTGGCTCAGGTCATGATCCTGGGATCGAGTCCCACATTGGGTTCCTTGCTCAGTGGGGAGCCTGCTTCTCTCTCTGCCTCTGCCTGCTTGTGCATGCTCTCTCTCTCTCTCTCTGACAAATAAATAAATAAATTCTTTTTTTTTTTAAAGATTTTATTTATTTATTTGACAGAGAGAAATCACAAGTAGGCAGAGAGGCAGGCAGAGAGAGAGGAGGAAGCAGGCTCCCCGCTGAGCAGAAAGCCTGATGTGGGGCTCGAACCCAGGACCTGGGATCATGACCTGAGCCGAAGGCAGCGGCTTAACCCACTGAGCCACCCAGGCGCCCCAATAAATAAATTCTTAAAAAAAAAAAAATAAAGTAGTCTCCAGGCAGGGTTTCAACTCATGATCCTGGTCAAGACCTGAGCTGAGATCAAGAGTCAGATGCTTAACTGACTAAGCCACCCAGATACCTCATAAAATGTCTTTCTATAGCTCAAAAACCATCTGTTGACACATAGCAAGAGCCAAAATTTGGTTGATTCAGAGCACTGAGTTTGACTGTAACCACTGAAAGGGTACAGAAAGGATATCATGGGAAAGCTGAACATGATCTCAGGACTCCGAGATCATGACCCGAGCCGAAGAATGGGGAGGCCTTTTAGATGAGAGAAGGGGGCAGTGGGTGGTGTGTCTGTGAGTTGGGGTGTAAGTGGGAGAAAACTGGGTGAGGTTAAATAGGCAGGGAGTAGAAAAATCAAATAGGTTTGGGGAAATCTGAAACCTTTTTGGCTACTCGTTCCCCAGCTAGAACCTAAAGAAGATCCAAACTTGGTATTCTAGATAATACCATAATACCATATTCAACATGATGCAGGAGTGATAGGAGGTTTTTACTGAAGTAGAATTGAGAGACCACTCAGTTTTCAGGGTCTGTTTGTGACTAGAGGAGATCCTGTCCTAGAGGTCAAATTAAGTCATCTTTTGTCAATGGGAGCCCTTCAAGTTGACTAGTGGTCCTTTTGTTATGACTCCAGTAGTTTTGATAACTTCCTTGCTTTCTACTACCATAGAGTATCCAGGCTTATCCTATACATTTCCAGTCTCAAATCTGGAATAAGTGATTTCCCCAAGGAGCTCTGGTTCCTTTTAATGGTTAAATGGTTTGAAGAATAGTTCACCTGCTGGGGTGCTCACTGAAACTGGGATTGTCAGGGTTTTTTTCAAAGCTTTTCCAGTGGAAAGACATAGAAAAAAAGTGTTCACTTTCTTTTATAAAAAGTATATTGGGATGCCCGTGTGGCTCAGTCAGTTAAGCATCTGCCTTCAGCTCAGGTCATGATCCCAGGGTCCTGGGATCAAGCCCCAAATTGGCCTTCTTACTCAGTGGTGAGCCTGCTTCTCCCTCTCCCTCAGCCATTCACACTGCTTGTACTCTCTGGCTCTCTCTCTCTGTCAAATAAATAAAATCTTAAAAAAAAAAGTATATCACATTTTCAACTGATGTATCCAATTCAAATTTAAGACCACAGAGCTTTACTTAACCTCTTCTATTTTACAGCTGTATCCCTTTCCTTCCACCCTGAGAATCACCATTCTTAAGAATGCTGAAGAAGCAATCTATAAGGAAGGACAGTTGGCAGAGTACGAGGATCCTGAACTCCCCTTGTCACATGGACACACAGAGGCAGTAACTATATCCATGCACTCAAATTTGGAAATGACCCAAAGACTGACAGAACACACCTTCCACAGCTAGTTGTAGGTGTTCAGAATTGGAGGAGAGATAAAGAGTTTCCCAGACTAACAAAAGATGTAAAATGTGAGAACATACATAGGAAACATGGAGAAGGGAATAAAAGAGAAAGAAATAGAAAGGGAAAGAGAAAGTTTTTTTCTTTTTTTTTTTTTGGCTTTTTTTTTTTTTAAGAATGTGTTTGGACTTAAATGATCATCAAATTAATATCAACAGTTATTTAATTAGGATGTTTTATATGTACCCCATAGTAAATACAAATCCCAAACCTATGAGAGAGAAACAAAAAATAAAGAGAAAGAAAGCCAAACATAACACTGTGGAAACTCATCAATCACAAAGAAAGAGAGCAAGAGAAGAAGAGAGGGATAGAAGAACTACAGAAATATCCAGAAAATAAATAACAAATGACAATGAGTACATATCTATCAATAATTACTTTAGCTATAAGCGGCCTAAATTTTCCAATCAAAAGACACAGGAATGAATAAAGAAGAGTTCAAAGTAATGGTCATAGAGATACTCACAGGTTTTAAGAAAAGAGTGGATGAATTCAGTGACAACTTTAACAAAGAGAAAATTTTTTAAAAGAAACCAATCAGAGTTAAGGAATATAATATGTGAAATAAGGAATAAGCTAGAGAGAATCAAGAGCAGTCTAGAGGATACAGAAGAACAGATCAGCCATCTGGAAGCAGGGTAATGGAACGTAACCAAACTGAACAGCAAAAAGAAAAAAGAATTAAAAAGAGAGAGAGAGAGAGAATAGGTTAAGGGAACTCTACAACATCAACATCATCAAGCATAATAATAATCACATTACAGGGATCCCAGAAAGAGAAGAAAGGTGCAGAAAACTTATTTGAAGAAATAATAGCTGAAAAATTCCCTGATCTTGGGAAGGAAATAGACATGCAGGTCCAGGAAGCACAGACAGTCCCTAACAAGATCAACCCAAGGAGATCCATGTCAAGACACATAATAATTAAAATGGCAAACTAATGCTAAAAAGAAAATATTAAAGCAGCAAGAGAAGAGAAAACAGTTACATACAGGGAAAACCCAATAAGGCTGCCAGCTTCTTTTTTAGCAGAAACTTTGCAGGCAAGAAGAACGTGGCACGATATATTCAAAGTGTTGAAAAGAAAAAACCTACAGTCAAGAATACTCTACTCAGCAAGGCTATCATTCAGGATTGAAGGAGAGATAAAGAGTTTCCAAGACAAACAAAAGTTAAGAAGTTCATCACGGGGGTGCCTGGGTGGCTCAGTTGGTTGAGTAGCTGCCTTCAGCTCAGGTCGTGATCCCGGAGTTCTGGGACTGAGCCCCGCATCGGGTTCCCTGCTCCTCAGGGAGCCTGCCGCTTCCCCTGTTTGTGCTCTCTCTCTTGTCAAATAAATAAATAAAATTTAAAACAAAACAAAACAAAACAAAAGGAGTTTGTCATGACTAAACTGGCCTTACATGAAATGTTAAAGGGGACTCTTTAAATAGAAAGAAGAGACCATAACTAGAAGTAAGAAAATAATGACAGGAAAAAATTTTTACAAGTAAAAGCAAACATGTAATAAAGATAGTAAATTACTCACTTATAAAGCCAGTGTGGATGTTAAAACACAAAAATAATAAAATCAATTATATCTATAAAAATTAGAGGATACACAACATTTTAAAAATGTTAAATATGGTATCATATATATAAATATGGAATGGGAAGGTGAAAATGTAGTGTTTTTAGAATGTGTTCAAACTTAAATGACCATCAGCTTAATAGAAACTGTTATTACACATAGGATGTTATATTTAACTCAAAGGTAACCACAGATCAAAAACCCTATAATAGATACACAGAAAATAAAGAGAAATTTAAGCACAACACTAAAGAAGGCCATCAAACCACAAGGGATGAGAGCAAGAGAAGAAGAAAGGAGCAGAGAAGAACTACAAAAAAAACCCAGAAAATAATTAACAAATGAAAATAAAGCATATACCTATCAGTAACTATTTTAGGGGCTCCTGGGTGGCTCAGTTGCTTAAGCGACTGCCTTCAGCTCAGGTCATGATCCCGGAGTCCTGGGATCAAGTCCCACATCAGACTCCCAGCTCTGTGGGGAGTCTGCTTCTCCCTCTGACCTTCTCTCCTCTCATGCTCTCTCTCACTCACTCTCTCAAATAAATAAATAAAATCTTTTTAAAAAATAATTATTTTAAATGTAAATTGTCTAAATGCTCCAATCAAAAGATGTAGAATGACTGCATTCATAACAAGACAAGACCCATATATATGCTGCCTACAAGAGACTCAATTCAGACCTAAAGACACATAAGACTGAAACAGTCGAAGGGATGCCAAAGATATTCCATGCAAAAGGACGACAAAGAAAAAAAAACCAGGGTAGTAATACTTAGATCAGACAAAATAGGCTTTATTTATTTTTTTTAAGATTTTATTTATTTATTTGACAGACAGAGATCACAATCAGGCAGAGAAGCAGGCAGAGAGCGGGGGGAAGCAGGCTCCCCACCGAGCAGAGAGCCTGATGCAGGGCTTTGATCCCAGGACCCTGGGACCATGACCTGAGCTGAAGGCAGAGGCTTTAACCCACTGAGCCACCGAGATGCCCCAGACAAAATAGGCTTTAAAACAAAGACTACAACGAGAGACAAGGAAGGACGCCGTAGCACATAATGACAAAGGAATAAATCCAACAAGACTATACAGCTATTGTAAATCTCATTGCACCCAACACAGGAGTACCTAAATAAGTAAAACAAATATTAACAGACATAAAAAGAGAAGCGGATAGCAATGCAATAATAAAAGGGACTTTAATATCCCACTTACATAAACAGATAGATTATCCAGAAAGAAAGTCAATAAGGAAACAGTACCTTTGAACAACACATTAGACCACAGGAACCTGAGATACAGAAACATTCCATACCCAAACAGCAGACTACACATGCTTTTCAAGTGCATGTGAAACATTTTCCAGGATAGAACAGGTCTCAATGAATTTTTTTTTTTTAAAGATTTCATTTATTTATTTGACAGAGAGAGACAGCGAGAGTGGTGGACTGGGAGAGGGAGAGACTGGGAGAGGGAAAAGCAGATTTCCCACTGAGCAGGGAGCCCGATGTGGGGCTCAATCCCAGGACTCCGGGATCATGACCACGGCCAAAGGCAGACACCCAACAACTGAGCCACCCAGGTGCCCCAACGAGTCTCAATGAATTTTTAAAAAGTTGAAATTGTATCAAGTATCTATTTTTACCACAATATGAAACTACAAGCCAATTACAAGAAAAAACCCCCACAAATTCATGGAGGCTAAACAACATGCTACCTAGCAACCAACGGATCAATGAAGAATTCAAAGAGGAAATTAAAGAATACACAGAAACAAATGAAAATGAAACACAACAGTCCTAAATCTTTGGGATGCAGCGAAAACAGTTCTAACTGAGAAGTTTATAGCAATACCTAAGAAATAATAAAAAGAGTCTTGAATCAACAATTTAACCTTACATCTGAAGGAAGTAGAAGAACAAACAAAACCCAAAGTTAGTAGAACAAAGGAAATAATAAAGATTAGAGCAGAAATAAGTGAAATACAGACAAAACAAAACCTCATAAGATCAAAGAAACTAAGATCTGTTTTTTTAAAGATAAACAAAATTGATAAACTCTTAGCCAAACTCCTCAAGAAAAAAAGAGAGAAGACCCAAATAAATAAAATCAGAAATGACAGTAGAGAAATAACAAAGGACACCACAGAAATACAAAGAATTACAGGAGAATGCCATGAAAAGCTATCTACCAACAAACTGGACAACCTAGAAGAAATGGATAATTTCCTAGGAACATACAATCTTCCAAAACAGAATCAGGGAGAAATAGAAAATTTGAACAGACCGATTACTAGTAATGATTACTGATTACTAGTAATTAATAATTTAAAAAAAAAACCTCCCAACAAACAAAAGTCTAAAAGATTAGAGAGTTAATTCCTATTCTTATCTAACTATTCCAAACAATAGAAGAGGAGGGAAAACTTTTGAATTCATTGTACAACATACTACAAGGTTAGTATTACCGTGATACCAAAACCAGACGAAGATATCACAATGAACAGAAAACTACAGGCCAACATCCCTGATGCATATACATGCAGAAATCCCCAACAAAATACTAGCAAACCACATTTAGCAATACATTAAGGGATCATTCACCATGACCAAGTGGGATTATCCCCAGGACGCGAGGGTGGTTCAATATTCACAAATTAGGGCACTTGGGCGGCTCAGTGGGTTGAGGCCTCTGCCTTAGGCTCAGGTCATGATCTCAGGGTCCTGGGATCCAGCCCCGCATCGGGCTCTCTGCTCAGCAGGGAGCCTGCTTCCCCCTCTCTCTCTCCACCTGCGTCTCTGCCTACTTGTGATCTCTGTCTGTCAAATAAATAAATAAAATCTTTAAAAATTCAGTGGCTCAGTGGGTTAAAGCCTCTGCCTTCAGCTCAGGTCACGATCTCAGGGTCCTGGGATCAAGCCCCACATCGGGCTCTCTGCTCAGCAGGGAGCCTGCTTCCCTTCCTCTCTCTCTGCCTGCCACTCTGCCTACTTGTGATCTCTGTCTGTCAAATAAATAAATAAATAAATAAATCACAAATCAATCAATGATCAATCATCACATTAACAAGAGGAAGGATAAAAACAATATTATCATCTCAATAGATACAGAAAAAGTATTTGACAAAACGCGCCATCTGTTCATGATAAAAACTCTCAACAAAGTAGGTTTAGAGGGAATATACTTCCACATAATAAAGGCCATATATGAAAAACCCACTGTTAACAGCATACTCAATCAGTATAAAATGAGACCTTTTCCTCTAAGATCAGGAAGAAGACAAGAATGTCCACTCTCACCATTTTTACTCAGCACAGTACCAGAAATGCTAGCTGCGTCAACCAGACAAAAAAAAAAAAAAAGAATAAAAAAGAATAAAGAAGTAAAACATCCAAACCGGCAAAGGAGAAGTAAAACTACCACTGTTTGTAGATGACAGGATACGGTACACACAGAAACCTAAGGAATCTGCTTAAAAGCTATTAGATCTAGTAAATGAGTTCAGTAAATTTGCCAGATACAGCAACTTATTCTATTTCCATATTTATAACAAAGTAGCAGAAAAAGAAACTAAGGAAACAATCTCACTTCAATTTCACCAAAAGAATACATTTATTATAAATAATAATACATTTATATAAATAGTATTTATATAAATAAATAATACATTTATTATAAATTTAACCAAGGAGGTAAAAGACCTGTACTCTGAAAACTATAAGACACTGATAAAAGAGATTGAAGACGACACAAACAAATGGGAAGATGTACTCAAGGACTGCAAGGGTTAGTATCGTTAAAATGTCACACTCTCCAAAATAGTCTATGGATTCCACACAATCCCTATCAAAATACCAATAGCATTTTTACAGAACTAAAACAAAAAACCCTAAAATTGTATGGAACCACAAAAGACCTACAAGACTCAAAGTAATCTTGAGAAAGACCAAAGCTGGGGGAATCAGAATCCCAGATTTCAAGATGAGCTACGAAGACAATGTGGTATTGGTACAACAATAGACAAATATTTCACCAGAACAGGACAGAGAGGCTGGAAATAAACCCACAGCTCTACGGTTAATTAATCTCCAGCAAAGGAGTCAAGAATGTACAATGGGGAAAGACAGTCCTTTCAATAAATGATGTGGGGAAACTAGACGGCCATCTGCCGAAGAATGAAACTGGACCACTTTCTTACACCATACACAAAAATAAACTGAAGATAGATTAAAGACTTAAATGTGAGACCTGAAAGTATAAAACTTGTAAAACAAAACATGCACAGTGATTTCTTTGATATTGGCCACTGCAACATTTTTGTAAGTTTGTCCCCTCAGGCAAGGAGAACAAAAGCAAAAACAAACAATTAACACTAAACCAAAATAAAATCTTTTGCACAATGTAGGAAACCATCAATAAAATGAAAAGGCAACTTACTGAATGGGAGAAGATATTTGCAAATGATATATCAATAAAGGGTTAATATCTAAAATATATAAAGAACTTATGCAACTCAACACCAAAAAAAAGTCTGCTTAAAAACGGGCAGAGCGTCTGAACAGAATTTTTCCAAGAAGACATACAAATGGCCAAGAGACACGTGAAAAAATGCTCAACATAATTAATCATCAGGGAAAAGCAAATCAAAATGGTAATGAGAACTAACTTCACATCTGGTTATAACCACAGAATGGCTATTATCAAAAAGACAAGAAGTAACAAATGTTAGTGAAGATGTGGAGAAAAAGGAATTCTCCTGCACCCTTGGTAGGACTATAAGTTGGTGCAACCTCTGTGGAAAGCAGTATGGAGGTTCCTCAAAAAATTAAAAAGGAAATACCATATAATCCAGTGATTCCACCATTGGCTATTTACCCAAGGAAAACAAAAACACTAATTTGAAAAGACATATGCATTCCTGTTTATTGCAACATTATTTACAATAGTCAAAATCTGGGCCCCTGTGTGGCTCAGGTCATGATCCCAGGGTGCTAGGATCAAGTTCCACATTGCGGGGGTGTCCTCACTCAGCGGGGAGTCTGATTCCCTTCTCCCTCTGCCCTCCCCTCTGCTCATCCCCCCCACTCAAATAAATAGAATCCTTAAAAAAACAGCCAAGATATGGAAGCAACCTGAATGTCCATCAGTAGATGAATGGAAAAAGAAGACGTGGTACAAATACACAGCAGAATATTACTTAGCCACAAACAAGAATGAACTCTTGCCATTTGTGAAAAACAAATAGACCTAGAGGTTGTTAGGCTAAGTGAAATAAGTCAGACAGAGAAAGAAAACGACCATATGATTTCACTTATACGTGGAATCTAAAATACACAACAAATGAATAAACAAAACAGGAACAGACTCATAAATACAGAGAGCAAACTGGTGGTTGTCAGAGGGGAGGGAGAGGTAGGGGTAGATAAAATAGGGAAAGGGGGTTAAGAGGTACAAACTTCCAGTTATAATATAAATAAACCTCAGGGATGAAAAGCACAGCATAGGGAATATAGTCAATAATTGTAATAACATTTTATGGTGACAGATGGTGACTGCAATTATCCCAGTGAGCACTGAGAAATGGATAGAACTGTTGAATCACTGTGTTGTACATTTGAAAGCAATATGACACTGTATGTCAACTATTCTTTAATAATAATAAAAAAAGGTGGTACAACCCAAGTGTCCCTCAGCTGATGGATGGATAAACAAAACGTAGCATACACAGACAATGGAATATTCTTCAGCCTAAAGAGGAAGGAAGTTCTGTCACATGTTATAATACAGATGAAACCTGTGGACACTATGCTAAGTGAAATGAGCTACAAGAAGACAAACTGTGTCTGATTTTACTTATCTGAGGTATTAGAGTAAGCAAATTCATAGAGACAGACAGTAGAATGGTGATTGTCAGGGGCTGGGAGGGCGCTGTTGTTCAATGGGTACAGATCTTCCATTTTGCAAGATGGAAATGTAGAGATTGATCGTACAAAAATGTGAACATATTTAGCACTTACTGGACTGTACACTTAGAAAGGGTTATGACGGGGAGGATCCTGGGTGGCTCAGTCAGCTAAGCATCTGCCTTCAGCTCAGGTCATGATCTCGGGGTCCAGAGATTAAGCCCCGAACCAGGTTCTCCGCTCAGTGGGGAGCCTGCTTCTCCTTCTCCCCCTGCTACTCCCCCTGCTTGTGCTCTCTTTAAGATAAATAAATAGAATCTTAAAAAAGAGAAATAGTTAAGATGGTAAGTTTTACATTATGCATTTTTTATCATAATAAAAAATAATTGGAAAAGAAAATGAAAAAAAAGTTTTCTCACGCAAGGAGCCTGTAGAGCCCAGAGCTCCCAAACACAGGCTTGCTCCTCCTTAGCCCCCCAGCTTATCCCCCTTATTTTGTCGAAGGAGACCCGGGGGAGCCCTGGCCATCTGCCACAGCACTTCCATCACAAGTAACCATTATTCATGGTCGAACATGAAATGAGCCTAGAGATTTCCTTTTCGCAAGATATATTATTTGAAGGTATGTACAATTCCTTTCTTCATCATTCTTTACACCAGATTTAACAAAGCCCCAGAGTGTGGTCCCCAGAACCAACTACATCAGTGAATAATTGGAAATGCAGATCAAAGTCCCATGGTTCCACCAGCCCTTCCTGTGACTCTGATGGGACACTAATATTTGTGATGCTCTGCCCTATGTGTTGATGTTTAGGATGTGCCTTTTTTTTTTTGTTAAGATTTTTTATTTATTTGACAGACAGAGATCACAAGTAGGCAGAGAGAGAGAGAGAGAGAGGAGGAAGCAGGCTCCCCACTAAGCAGAGAGTCCAATGTGGGGCTTGATCCCAGGACCCTGGGATCATGACCTGAGCTGAAGGCAGAGGCTTACCCCACTGAGCCACCCAGGCACCCCTAGGATGTACCTTTTTTAAAAAATAATCTCTACACCCGACATGGAGCTCGAAGCCACAACCCCAAGATCAGGAGTCACATGCTCCCCTGACTGAGCCAGACAGGTACCCCAGGATGTGCATTTTTACAGATAGTAACCCATCCATTTCTTCACCCCAATTAAGAAATAGAGTATCACGTGTTGCCTGCCATCATTTTTACCATGAAATGTGTCATCATTTATTCAGAATCAGGATGAGAGTCTCTGCTCTCTTTCCAAACTACAAGCTCGTCAAAAATCTCTCACGTACACTTGCAGAGTGCCTCTGCAGACGACAAACCACTTCATAATAAATCCAGGCCAGGAAGCACCTCAGGACAGTTTTGCAGAAAGCCTCTCCTTCCTGAAGGTTTATTTCTCTATACTGTCCTCACTTACCCTGTCCCTCTCTGCTGGTGAGAGTCATTCATGCAGAGAGAGAGAGCAGATAGTACAAAGATTGTTAAAGCTGGTTCCACTCCTATCTTTGCAAATGGTCCTGTAGACTAGGGGTCAAGAAAAGGGAAGGCATTCACACCCTATGATTAGTACTTGCCTTCTAAAACTCCATCACATTTAGAAACAAAGACAAGGACTTATGCTCATGAGAGCAATGAAAACAAGAGACCATCTGAATAGCCCATTCTGGGAATAACTACACATGTTATCCATAAATGGCCACACACAAAACGGAACGCTACGAAGTCCTAAAACGATGTTTACAAAGTTCTAGTGAAGTGGTGAAATGCTTACAATACCAAAAAAAGTGGAATATGAGATCATGTATACAGTATGATCACAAGACTTTTTTTTTTTTTTTTTAAGGGACCAAAGAAACACACTATGTCTAAATGTTAACTGTGGTCAATTTTTTTTTTTTTTTTTTTTTTTTTTTGTGGAGAGAGCAGGAGGATTTCCTGGTGTGTGTGTTTTGTGTTTTAACTTTCCATATTTCTCTGGAAAAACCGGTTTAACTTGCATCCTCCAGAGGAACATGTATGTAGAAATCCTTTCTCTTTGTATCTGTTGATTCACAAAATATTCTGGATCCATCGTCCAAAGTTTTGTGACTCTTTGGTCACTAGCCTAATTTACATGGCGGACACCAGTCATGTTGTGTGTCTGCCCAGCATCTTTGAGCCCCTTCCTCTTGTGGATGAATGTCCCCTGTAGGCGCCCCTCTGCAGCTTGGGCCCCTGCTTGGGCTCTCCCCTCAAGAGCAGGGGGCCCATTCAGAAGACAGCAAGGCAAGGAAGCAGGTGCCTTGTTCTGGCTGGAGAGGACTATAGCGGAGGCAAGTGACTTTGGGGGGTGGTGGTGACAGACTGAAGATACGATTGGACAACAGTCAGTCACACCACATGTGAAACCAGGACCCTGGCCCAAATCTGTGCAGCCATGAGCTCAGTCAGCCAAATGGCCGTAACCCAGGCCCACACAGTTAGGACTTGACCAATGACCAATGACTGCTGGCTTCCCCACTTTTTTTTTTTTTTTTTTTTGCCTCTGCTTCCAACTCGAGACCAACCCAAGAAAGCCACATATCCAGGTGGCCTGGATACCCTGCCCCTGAAGCCTTTCCTTTTACCCACCTTACAGCAGCCCCACTCCCTCCCCCTCCCAGCCCTTCAGCCTCTGCCAAATGCAAATAATAGTGGCAGACTCTGAAAAAAATGGCCTCCACTCATCCTCCTCTGGGTGGCCCTCTGTATTTCTACACAGGACACAGGTGAGGGGCAGTGCCCTGTGGCAGCTCTGTGCAGGCCAGTGGAGTCCTTAGCTGGACATCCCATGCTGGCCCTCCCAGGAGTCCCTGAGCCGCACAATACTCAGTGATAGGATTCTTTTCTGCTTCTCTCAGCTGGTGCAGCTCCGGCTCACAGCTAAGAATGCTGACTGACAATAGCTACTATTCCAAATCACCTGCCTTTCAGGACAGACTATGATGTTCCCGTGACACATGGGTACTACAATGACAGACTGCGTGTGTGTGTGTGTGTGTGTGTGTGTGTGTGTGTGTGTGTGTGACAGGCTGCCGGCTCCCATGACCTCAGCAGGTACCAGGCCAGCAGATGTGGCCTGAATTTCGACTGCTAGGGGCCTTGTCTGTTCTGCTCCCTTCAGGGCTTTCTTTGGGGGCAGGCTGGAAGTGCCAGGGAATTCATGCCCCCAAGGAGCAGCCCTCAAGCCATGGCTGACAGACATGGATGAAAAAAATACCCCAGCTTACTCTCCTCTCTGAGGCTCTGGTCTCCTCTCTCTCACAGATTTCTCACTGATGTGCCTTTTATTGGCTTTCTGGCCCCAGTCAGGTTCCTACTCTCTATAGGGTTGCCTGGAATCTTCTCCCATTGAACTGTTCCCACTCAGATCCTTACCTCAGGGATTGCTTCCGGGGATGCCCAAATCTTCACAGACTTGTGAATTTTCTGGTTGCTTCCCCCATGCCAATTTGAACCTTTCCTTAGGATTCCCCTTGGAGTTTTGGTGATGTCCATGAAGTACTATTAACTAATGAATCATGTGATGCACTTAAATAACCCAATGTTTTCAACACCCAAGTGATCATTTTTATAGCTGGCAATAGTATTTCTCAACTCCTGAACACTTAACCTTTTTCTTTTTCTCACCAGAAGACAAGGAATAGTATAAATGGTGTTCTCTAGGCCGGGGATTATAAACTCAAACACCAGGATCAGGCAGCTGACCTTTACGTGTAGAGAGATGCATGGACAGTAACAGGGAGGAAGGGTCTGGAAGCCTGAGCAGCATTCAAACACAAATTTTATAGAACAGCCTGTTGGCTGAGTGAGACAACAGAGTTTGGCCTGTGGGCCACCAGATTTCCATCCCTAGATTTAGAGCTTTTGTACACAGCTCTTCTTCCTGTTTGTTGTCTTCCCAAGGGCCATGTCTAAGAATTGTCTCATATCATGGCCCTGAGCACACAGTGCCCAACAAGGATGGAGAATGCTTCTAGGACTGCACTTTCTTTTTTTTTTTTTTTCTTTTTTTTAAGATTTTATTCATTTATTTGTTGGAGAGAGGGAGAGAGCACAAGCAAGGGGAGTGGCACACGGAAGGAGAAGCAGGCTCCCCACAGGACTCCATCCCAGGACCCTGGGATCATGACCTGAGCTGAAGGCAACCATTTAGCTGACGGAGCCACCCAGGCACCCCTAGGACTGCATTTTTTTAATGCACTTACCAGTCTGATTCACTCTGAGAGTCAAAACGTTGTGCTGAGTGTGCACACTGTCCTTCTAATGAATAACTCACCCAACACTACATACACACAGTGTTGCTGAGGAGAAGGCCAAAACCATTTTGGTTTGCCCAGAACTGAGAAGGTTTGGGGAAAATGAGACTTTTGGTGTTAAAACCAGAAAAGCTCCAGGCAATCCAGGATGAGTTGGTCACCCTAGACGTGGGTTACCTGCCCTGCCCCAGCCCTCCACTCTAGCCACAGCTGGTTGGAAAATAGCAGGTATCTGACCAAAAAGAAGCCAGCCCCTAGAGTGGGCTGAGCCAATAAGATTTTTGCTTTCTACAAGTGGAGAGAAAGAGGGAATTAGAGCATAATGGACCTTTCCACTGAAAGGTCAGGCAGATTCAGGCCCAGGTGGTCCCATGGTATGTGACATGGGCTGAAATGAAGAGGCAGAGAGACAGAGAGAGTTCATCTTAAAAGAAAAAAAAAGTGGAAGCTTATAGCTGATTTTCTACAAGAGTGTCAAGACAATTCAGTGGGAAAGAATAGTTTTTTCAACAAATAGTACTGAGACAACTGCATCTTCAGTGCAAAAGAATGAAGTTGGATCCCTACCCTACACCATACACACAGAATTACATAAAAGAGCTAAAACTGTCAGACACAAGAAAATAGGAATAAGTCTTCATGGCCTTGGAATAGGCAATGGTTTCTTAGATATGACACCAAAAGAAAACAATAAATGAAAAAATAGACTGGACTTCCTAAAAATTTGAAAAAATCTTCTTGTGTTTCAAAGCATACCATCAAGAAAATAAAAAAACTATAGAATAGGATATTTACAAATCATACACATATGATAATGGACTTGTCTCTAGGATACATAAAGAAATTTTACAACTCAAAAATGGTCAAATAACATAATAAAAAATGGACAAAAGATCTGAAGAGATATTTCCCCAAGGAACATGTACACATAGCTAACAAGCACAAGAAGAAATGACCCAAATCTCGAATTTCTAGGGAAATGCAAATCAAAGCTACCATGGGATGGATAGCTAAAATAAAAGGGATAGACAATAACAAGTATTAACAAGGATATGGACAAATAAATACCCTCATACACTGTTGGTGAGAATGTCACATGGTACAACCACTTTGGAAAAGTCTAGAAATCTCTCAAAAAGTTAAACATGGAGTTACCATATGAACCTGCAACATATCCTAGGTATGTATACAAGAGAAATTGGGACATATTCACACAGAAACTTGTACACAAATGTTCATAGCAGCCTTATTTGTCATAGCCAAAAAGTGGAAACAAGTCAAATGCCCATTGCTGATGAATGGATAAACAAAATACGGCATAGCCATATAAGGCAATATTCTTCAGCCACAAAAAGAAACATGCTACAACATGGATGAACCTTGAAAACATTCTAAGTGAGGGACACCTGGCTGGCTTAGTGGCTAGAGCATGTGACTCTTGATCTCAGCATTGTGAGTTCGAGCCTTATGTTGGGCACTTTAAAAAAAAATGAAATGTTTGGGGCACCTGGTGGCTCAGTGGGTTAAAGCCTCTGCCTTCGGCTCAGGTCATGATCTCAGGGTCCTGGGACTGAGTCTTGCATCGGGCTCTCTGCTCAGCAGGGAGCCTTCTTCCCTTCCTCTTTCTCTGCCTGCCTCTCTGCCTACTTGTGATCTCTGTCAAATAAATAAAATCTTCTAAAAAAATGAAATGTTTAAAAAAAAAAAAAAGAAAACATGCTAAGTGAAATAACCCAGTCATAAGAAAAACCACATCATGTAGGATTTCATTTAAATGAAGCATCCAGAATAGGCAAATCTAGAGAGACATTCAGAAAGTAGATTCGCAACTGCCAGGGGCTAAGAGGTTGAGGAGTGATGAGGAGTCATCGATCATGGGTATGGGTTATATCTGGAGTGATGAAATGTTCTAAAAGCAGACAGTAGTCATGGCTTCATTATTCTGCCAACATACTAAAAACAAATGTATTGTCTCTTTTAAAATGATTTTATACTATGTGAATCAAATGTAGTAAAGCTGTCATTTAAAAAAGTCAGCTTTGGGGGCACCTGGGTGGCTCAGTCGTTAAGTGTCTGGCTTTGGCTCAGGTCATGATCCCAGGGTCCTGGGATCAAGTCCGGCATCCAGCTCCCTGCTCGGCAGGAAGCCTGCTTCTCCCTCTCCCACTCCCTCTGCCTGTGTTCCCTCTCTAGCGATGTCTCTCTCTGTCAAATAAATAAAATCTTTAAAAATATAAAATAAAAAAAATTTTTAAAAAAGGAAATAAATGGGCACGTCGTCCTCTCGAACAGGCTGTATTCGTGTGTGGCCAGTCCTGTCAGGTCCCTCCCCTCAGATGTCCGAGGGACTGGTGAGGAAATCTTTCCATAAATCCTCTCAGTATCTGAGCTAGTTCAGATGGGTTTCTGTCATTTACCCCCAAACGATCCCTGTTAACACGTTGATTTTGCCTTGATTCTAGACCACCTGGGCTCATGTTGGGGGTGTCACTCCCGGGACCCAGGTCAAGGCTATGGGCCAGGCTTTGGCTTGGTAAAGAAGCAGCCAAGTGCATGCATCTTCCCAGACGTGGAGTGGGCTTGTGAATACCGTAAACATATTCACACAGGAGAGACGAGACTGAGGCCAAACAGATATTCTCAAAACTTTTCTGAAAATCAATAGTTTAAAAAAAAAAGATTTTTTTAAAAAGATTTTATTTATTTATTTGACAGAGAGGGATCACAAGTAGACAGAGAGGCAGGCAGAGAGAGAGAGGGAAGCAGGCCCCCTGCTGAGCAGAGAGCCCAATGCGGGACTCGATCCCAGGACCCTGAGATCATGACCTGAGCCGAAGGCAGCAGCTTAACCCACTGAGCCACCCAGGCGCCCCTCAAAAAAAAATTTTTTTTTAAGATTTATTTATTTGTTTGAGAGAGAGAGAGAGATTGAGAGAGCAAGTGCACACAGTGCGGGGAGGGGCACAGGGAAGGGGAGAGAGAATCTCCAGCAGACTCCCCACTGAGCACAGAGCCCGACTTGGGGCTCAATCTCAGGACCCTAAGATCCCGACCTGAGCTGAAATCAAGAGTCAGATGCTTAACCGACTGAGCCACCCAGGCGTCCCAATAGCTTTCCAAAAAACAAAACAAAACCAAAAACAACCACAAATGCTCACTTGAGGACTTCCTTGCATTTACTGGGTAAAAGACAAATTGGTACTACAGATGCCTGATCAGGTTTGCCTTGAAACCATGACGTCCTCTGCCTTTGGTAAGAGGTCTATGATTATTTAGATGAACGTTTGTCTGACTTCCTGCTATGCGGCAAGACTCGCTTGAATATGAATATGCAATTTTGTTGCATGTGGTTTCTTCTGGAAGAAAGCTTTATTTGTAGATGTACTATGTGCCTTGGGAGAAGATTCTGAAAAACTAAAGTGTTTGGCTTGGAGAAGTAACCGTCACCATTTGTAAAACAAACACTGAAAAAAAAAAAATTCCCCATTTTCCTCGAGACCCTTTTGTGTGAGCTCATTCAGTTTAGCATGTCTTGTGTTTGGGAGAAAAGTGGTTTGATGCCAAAGACAAATCATTTTGCACATTATGCCTGGACTGTGGGAGACAAAGCCTGGTTTTTGAAAACTGATTATATTCATACATTTGCAATTGAATAAAAAATATGAAGGTAGAGCAGCAAGGAAAACACCCATAGCTCCCTTTCATTTTTATTGCTGAACAAATTGTTCAAAATCTTACCAGTGTGAACACGTGTTAGAAGGTATTTGTGAATTCCCAGTAGGGATCAATATTCCTGCCTCTAAGGCATGTGTTCTTCCTTCCGGCTGCCTGTGCTCTACGGATGGCTCATCTCCCCCTCACCCTCTCTTCCACGTTGCCTACCTACCTTTAGAATTCAGACGTTATGTCCACTTAGAGCTCCCTCTTCCGCAAGCAAAGTCAGACCCCCCTAAAATCCTAAACTAAAACCTGTGTCCATGTTATCATACTGTATTGTTAATCATGAGAATGTGAGCTCCTCAAGGGTAAAAAAGTCTCCCTTTTTCTTCTCGGTGATCCCACCAAGGAATAGAGATACTGACCTAGATAGGTCTTCCATTCATCGTTACTCAGTAAATGGATGAATGAATGACTTATCTTCAGAAAGAATTTCTCTCCACCAATTCCCCAAAACGTTTTATTATAGATCTTTATTATAGACCCTTCTGTTACTTGTTATGTGGCCCCTACCTATGGTGAAATCAGATCCCATGTCCTCCATAATGAAAAGCAGAGATCCCCAAAGAACAATGCAGGTTCAGAGCCTGTCCGTGATAGATCAGTTACCAGTCAGCTGCAAAATGGGACAAATAGGGTTGGGTTTTCATGGAGTTAAACAGACATTTTTTTTTTTTTTTTAAGAATTTACTTATTTCTTTGACAGAGAGAGAGAGATCATAAGTAGGCAGAGAGGCAGGCAGAGAGAGAGAGGGAAGCAGGCTCCTGCGGAGCAGAGAGCCCAATGCGGGGCTCAACCCCAGGACCCCGGGATCATGACCTGAGCCAAAGGCAGAGGCTTTAACCCACTGAGCCAACCAGGCACCCTGACACTTCTTTTCCCCCCCAGAGATAATTCTTCTGACTTTTTTGGTATTAAAAGGTTATTCTTTTATGAACTGGTGAAGGAACTAGAAGGTGAAACACACATGTATACACATGCTATGGGTGATATATATATATACACACACACACATACACACACACACACCAGTAGAGGACATACACAACATATTCATCTCATACTGAGATGTATATCGTCACTCTAAGAACAAGAAATGTAGGGAGCCTGGCTGACTTTGTCAGCAGAGCATGGGACTCTTGATCTCAGGGTTGTAAGTTGGAGCTGCACATTGGATATAGAGATTACACAAAAATGAAATCTTGGAGCACCTGGGTGGCTCAGTTGGTTAAATGTCCGACTCTTGATTTCAGCTCCTGTCACGTTCTCAGAGTCATGAGATCGAGCCCTGCATTGGGCTCCACACTGAACATGGAGCCTGGTTAAGATTCTATCTCTTGCTCTGCCCCTCCACATCATTCTCACACACTCCCTCCCTAAAAAAATAGAAATAAAGTCTCAAAAAATAAAAATAAACCTGTCCAAAAGGCAAAAATGTTTGGGATCAAAGAATTGCAATGGGGCGCCTGGGTGGCTCAGTGGGTTAAGCCGCTGCCTTCGGCTCAGGTCATGATCCCAGGTCCTGGGTTCGAGCCCCACATCGGGCTTTCTGCTCAGCAGGGAGCCTGCTTCCTCCTCTCTCTCTGCCTGCCTCTCTGCTTACTTGTGATTTCTCTCTGTCAAATAAATAAATAAAATCTTTAAAAAAAAAAAAAAAGAATCGCAATCAATGTAGGGTACACAGATGTAGTTAGAAACCTAAATAGTGTCCCAGTTATGGGGGGGGGGGACTCAGGGTCTTATGGAAAAAGAAGAGACCAGGTAAGTTAAAAAAAAAATTGTTGAAGTATAGTAGATATTGTGTTAGTTCCAAGTATATAACATAATTCTGTACACTACGCAGTGTTCTCCTCTATATGCATAGTTACCATTGATCACCATACAATGTTATTACAATATTATTGAGTATATATATTCCCTATGCTGCACTTTTCATTCCCATGATTTACTTATTTAAGAACTGGGAGTTTTTACCTCTTAATCCCCTTCAACTATCTTGCTCGTCCTCCCACTCACCTTCCCTTTGACAACCACTAGTTTGTTCTCTGTATTTATGAATCTGTTTGTTTCAGATTTGGTTTTTTTTTTTTTTTTTTGATTGCACATGTACATGATGTCATATGGTATTTGTCTCTGACTTATTTCATTCAGTGTAATACTCTCTGGGTCTATTCATGTTGTCACAGGGGGCAAGACTTCATTCTTTTTTATGGCTGACTAATATACCGTGGTATAATTAAATCGCGTCTTCATCCATTCATCTATTGACGGACACTTGAGCTGCTTCCATATCTTGGCTGTTGTAAATAATGCTGCAGGGGCGCCTGGGTGGCTCAGTCAGTTAAGTGTCTGACTCTTGAGTTCAGCTCAGGCTGTCAGATCAAACCCCATGTTGGGCTCCGTGCTCCGTGTTCTTGTCCCTCTTCCTTCCCCCGCTTGTGTTTTCTCTCTCTCGATAAAAAAATAAAAAATAAACTCTTACAAAATCATTTTAATAATGTCACAATAAACATAGGGGTGCATACATCTTTTTGAATTTGAGTTTTCCTTTTCTTCAGAGGAGGACCCAGTAATGGGACTACTGGATCATATGGCGTTTCTATTTTTAGTTTTTTGAGGAAGTGCCATACTGTTTTCCACACTGATTACACCAATTTACAATCCCACCAACAGCTCACAAGGGTCCTCACCAACACTTGTTATTTCTTCTCTTGATGTTGAGCATTTTTTCAGGTGTCTCTTGGCCATGAATAGGTCTTCTTTGGAAAAATCCTTGTTCATTCTTCTCCTTCATCCTTGGAGAGAAGGATGCTCCTTTCCTCCAGGTCTAGAGAAGGAACTTCTCACATGATGGTCTTATGATCTGCCTCAGGGGAAGGTCACAAAACCCTTCTTGAACCTGCTGTTTCTCAGATTCCTTCAACGTTGAGATACTTAATATGCCAAAGTGTCAGATTTTGGTGCAGCGTGTCCTGAACCCTGTCAGTCTATGAATTATATCTTTATAATATTATATGCTATTTGTTATATTTTATTATATATTTGATAGCTATAAAATGTGTCATAATATAGAATATAATCTCCAATCCTGCCCCCACAGTGACTCCTCTTCTATATCCCATTCCTACCATCCCAGGACCTTGTGTCTGAAGCCCCAGCCCCTGCCCTGAAATGCCAGGAGTGGCTGGTCTTGACCAGGCTTGCTGCACTCTGGTCCCCACCCTAGGCCTTGCATACAGAAATAAATGCTTGCACAAAATGATGATAAGCTCATTGTGTGGCAGTAGTATTTTATTATAGGATCTATGACTAAGACTGAAATATGGCCCTGGTGGCACAGCAAGAACGTGAACTCAGAAGTGGGTGTTACAACGAGGCGACATGGCTCCCTTGATATTTACAAGCATATAAACTAATTGTGTTAAGTTTCCAGGCTTTGCTGGAAATATAAGAGGTTGAAACCTCTGGCCTGGGGCTTCTTTTGAGGCAGGAGAGCTTGCCCCAGACCTTTGGACCCTCGCAATCACCATTTTTTTTTTTTTTTAAGATTTTATTATTTGGTAGAGATCACAAGCAGGCAGAGAGGCAGGCAGAGAGAGAGGGGGGAGCAGGCTCCCTGCTGAGCAGAGATCCCGATGTGGGACTCGATCCCAGCACCCTGAGATCATGACCTGAGCCAAAAGCAGAGGCTTAACCCACTGAGCCCCCCAGGCGCCCCATTACTCTGCCTCTTTTTTTTTTTAATTTTATTTATTTATTTGACAGACAGAGATCACAAGCAGGCAGAGAGGCAGACAGAGAGAGAGGAGGAAGCAGGTTCCCTGCTGAGCAGAGAGCCCGACGTGGGACTCGATCCCAGGACCCTGAGATCATGACCTGAGCCGAAGGCAGTGGCTTAACCCACTGAGCCACCCAGGCACCCCATTACTCTGCCTTCTTGTTTCAGCTCATACTGGAAACAAGTTCTTTTTGCAGTCTACTTGGTACCATGTTTTTCGTTTTTGTGTTCTTTGTTGATGATTTCACTGTTTAAATGGCCGAAGTAGTGTCACTCCTAAGTACAGGAAGGGTCTCGTACGTCTTATGGAGAAAATATGTGTGTTAGATAAGCTTTGTTCAGGCGGAGCTGTAGACTGTCAGCCAGGAGCTCAAGGTTAGTGAACCAATTAAATAAGTGGTCTTTACACACAAACATATATAAAACAAGATCATGTACCCATCAGTTGATGAAAATATTACAGTCAGAGGTTCATAGGAATCCAAGCCTGTATTTCCTCTAGGAGCAATGGTTAAATATTCTCTAATGCACTGTTTGTGGGGGACTTTAAAGAACTTAACTCCAGAGGATAGTGAGAACCAACTTTATATCCATTTCAATAAATTTTACATGATACAGATGTATACAAATATATGGAAAAATCTGAAAGGTCATGCAGACATACAAATGGTGATTATCTCAGGATAATGAATAGAAGTACAGTCATTGCCATTTTATTTTTGGCAACCTGCGTTTGAGGTTTTTTTATAATATATTCATTGAATTATAAATATTAGAATGGATTGGGTGCTTCTTCACACAGAAAATATATTCAACATCTTCAAGTACTTGATCATTTTTTCTTTTCTTTTTTTTTTTTTTTTAAGATTTATTTGAGTGAGATAACATAAGCACACAAGCAGGGGTAGAGGGAGAAGCAGACTTCCCGCTGAGCAAGGAGCCCAACGTGGGGCCTGATCCCAGGACCCTGGGACCAGGACGTGAGCCAAAGGCAGATGCTTAATGAATGAGCCACCTAGATGCCCCTGATCATTTTCAAAGTATAACAAAGCAAGAAAAAATAAGGGGATGAGAAGTTTATTTTTAAGCCAAAATATGAATTTCAAGGTTAGAAAGCTGCTTTCAACCTTTCATCCATTCTGATGCTGCTTGCCTTTACCCTCAATCCAGATTTTCATTGAACGAGCATATCTGGAAGTTTTCATTAGCCACTTAAAGCTAATTAAAAATAAGTGGCTCAGTCAGTTGTGCGACCGACCGACTCTCGATTTTGGCTCAGGTCTTGATCTCAGGGGTGTGAGGAAGAGCTCCAAGTAGGGCTTCCTGCTCAGCAGAGCGTATGTTTGAAATTCTCTCTCATTCTCTCCGTCTTGCCCTTCTTCACTGCTCTCCCTCTTTAAAATAAATAAATCTTAAAAAGAAAAGGCCGATTAAAACTGAACTTGTGATCAAAAGCCCCAATCTTCCTTCCATGGTGGGGATGGATAAACCAGCTGTGTTACAGCTAGATATACGGAATAGAATATCATTCAAAGATAAAAAGAAATGAGCTACCAAGCCATGACATGACATGGAGGAAATGCAGATGCACATCACTAAGTGAAAGAAGCCAGTCAGGGCTACATACCGCGTGATTCTAACTCTATGACATTCTGGAAAAGACGAAACTATGGAGACCGTGAGAGATCAGTGGTTGCTAGGGGCTTGGAGGGAGAGAGGAAGGGAGAATTTTTAGAGCAGTGAGAATATTCTGTATGATACTTTAATGGCGGATCGACGTCATTACATAAAACCCACAAACTATACAACACCAAGTGAACCCAAATCTAAACTATGGATTTTAGATAATAATGTAGCTCTAGCGGCTCATCAGTTGTAACAAATGTCGCTCACTACACAGGATGCTAATAATAGGGGACTGGGAGAGGGGAGGATGATGGGAATGCTCTGTACTTTCCACTCAGTTTTTCCATAAACATAAAAACCTGCTTTAAAAAAACAAAGTCTATAAAAAACCACACCAAACACTCATTTAGTTTCTTTTGGAAAGTATAAGGGAATGTGTTGGCTTGAATTGGGCAAAGAGAGCTATGATCTTTTTTCTGAGAGAGAACGTGTGCGTGTGTGAGCTGAGGAAAGGGGCAGAGAGAGAGAAAATCCCAAGCAGACCCCACACCCAGCATAGAGCCCCACATGGGGCTCAATCCCAGGCACCTGAGATCATGACCTCAGCTGAAATCAAGAGTCAATGCTTAACTGACTGAACCACCCGGGTGCCCTTAGAGTTAATGATCTTTTAACACCATTAGAAACCTTAACTACTAAGTTTCCCCATTAAGGACAACATAAACTCTGTAATATTCTTCCTCCATCTCTATGGTCCATTCTTTTTTCAAATTGGATAAGAAAAACAACAACTTAATTGGTTGTTAATTGGATTCTGCACTTAATGAGATTTAAAATATTTCGTATTTTTCCCTTTTCTTAAAATCAATATGCCTTCATTTGCTTTTAAATAGTCTTACTATCTTATTTGTTATTCTTTTTTAAAGGATTTTATTTATGTATTTGACAGAGAGACACAGTGAGAGAGGGTATACAAGCAGGGGGAGTGGGAGAGGGAGAAGCAGGTTTCCCACTGAACAAGGAGCCTGACGCAGGCCTCAATCCCAGGACCCCGGATCATGACCTGAGCTGAAGGCAGACGTTTAACAACTGAACCATCCAGGCGCCCCTGTGATTTTTTTCCCTAAGCCAAGATCTCACTGTGGCTGCTTTGTATCCTTTTCTCCATTTTCCCCGTTTATCCATTATGGTTTACAGATATTTTAATCATGTAAGTCTACACATGACGGGACTTTTTAAAAAGTATCAAATACTGGGGCGCCTGGGTGGCTCAGTGGGTTAAGCCGCTGCCTTCGGCTCAGGTCATGATCCCAGGTCCTGGGTTCGAGCCCCACATCGGGCTTTCTGCTCAGCAGGGAGCCTGCTTCCTCCTCTCTCTCTGCCTGCCTCTCTGCCTACTTGTGATTTCTCTCTGTCAAATAAATAAATAAAATCTTTAAAAAAATAAATAAATAAAAATAAAAAAAAATAAAAAAAAATAAAAAGTATCAAATACTTTAACAGTAATGCAGAGCAAAACCAGGAAAAAACTCAGACTCTAAGGGAAAAAAACTGCCCATTTTCATTTTTTTATGTTACTTTTAATGTAATGTAATCATTGCAGAAATCCAATATTGTATCTTCCTTACAATGATTTATGTGTATTTTCATGTTTTTATATAGTTTTGACAGTTATAATTTTAGAGGAAAGATATTTCAAGTTAAAATAATACAATTATTACTCATTTATTTACTTTTTTTTTTTTTTTTTTTTTTTTTAGAGAGAGCAAGCACACGTGTACTGAGTAAGGGGAGTGGAAAGGGAGAATCTTAAGCAGTCTCCATACCTAGCACAGAGCCTCACAGACTTGAGACCACAATTTAGGTTGAAATCCAGAGTTGGACACCTAACTGACTGAGCCACCCAGGTGCCCCTAACACAATTATTATTATACACGGTTTGTTTTCATTTTTAATTTTATAAACACAATGTATGTAAAAGTCTTCATGTATGTAACTTTTCACTTTTTAAAAAAGATGTTACTTTAGGGGTGCCTGGGTGGCTTGTCATTAAGGGTCTGCCTTCAGCTCAGGTCATGATCCTGGAGTTCTGGAATCAAGCCATGCAATGGGCTCCCTCCCCTGTGGGAAGCCTGCTTCTCCCTCTTCCACTCCCCCTGCTTGTATTCTCTTCCTTATTGTCTCTGTCAAATAAACAAAATCCTAAAAAAAAAAAAAAAAAAAAAAGTTACTTTAGAATAAATTTCTGGGTAAAGGATCTCTGATCTTTTAAATTTTGCTGCTATTATAGGCCAGAAATTCATTTATGCCCAGAACTATGTGTTACCTTGAGGCAGATTTTGGACTTTATGTCTCTCATTAAATGAAATTATAGAATACTTCATATCAAAATAATACCTAGATATAGCAGTGACTCAAGAGTAAAAACTAAAACCAAAAAAGGAATAAAAGTAAACATAGAAAAATACAGTTCTGGGGCGCCTGGGTGGCTCAGTGGGGTAAAGCCTCTGTCTTCGGCTCAGGTCATGATCCCAGAGACCTGGGATCAAGCCCCACATTGCGCTCTCTGCTCGGCAGGGGACCTGCTTCCTCCTCTCTCTCTCTGCCTACTTGTGATCTCTGTCAAATAAATAAAAACCTTTAAAAAAAAAAAAAAAGAAAAATACAGTTCTAATCTTGAATAGGAAGATGCTATTAAGCCAGAGGCAAATAAGTAAGCCAATTAAGAAGTTTAACAAGTGGGGCGCCTGGGTGGCTCAGTGGTTAAAGCCTCTGCCTTCAGCTCAGGTCATGATCTCAGGGTCCTGGGATCGAGCCCCGCTTCGGGCTCTCTGCTCTGCGGAGAGCCTGCTTCCCCTTCTTTCTCTGCCTGCCTCTCTGCCTACTTGTGATCGCTCTCTGTCAAATAAATAAATAAAATATTTAAAAGAAAAAAAAAAGAAGTTTAACAAGTGACAACTAAAATTCTCTGCAGAGTCGAGGACAAAATGCAAGCTGAGAAAATATATTTGCAACACACATGACAGTCAGTAGCCCAATAAGCTTAGTGCAGTGCTCGTAAATCATTAAGGGGGAATTCTCCCATAGGAAATTGGGCAAAATGAGGAGCACAAAGGCAAAAGAAATGCAGATAAAATTAAATCTCCTTACAACTTGCAGCCCGTTGACAGACACTTCAGACAGGCAGACCATGAAGACCCACAAGGAGTTCACAACTGCCTGAATGAAGACCCACAAGGAGTTCACAACTGCCTGAATGTCAATGCTTTCGAGAGGCAAAAAGCCACCTTAGCTTGACAGTTAATAGCCAGACCTCCTGTAGTCTTCTTTAACATAGGAAAATCCTTTTGGGAAATTCTTTGATCTCTATCCCCCCACAACCTGAAAGTATATAATCAATTGCTCCTCACAATCCCAGCATACCATTTTCTGCCCACAGGTCCTGCTCCCATGCTTTAATAAGAACATCTTTTTGTCTCAAAAGTATGTCAAGAATTGTTTCTTGACCATTTGCTCCTGGCCCGCATCATATCAAAAAGACCAGAAAAGCAGGGGTTGTTCAATATCTTCAGACCAATCAATATGATACACCACATTAATAAAAGAAAGGATAAGAAACATAGGATCCTCTCAATAGATGAAAAAAAAAAAGCATTTGACAAAATATAGCACCCTTTCTTGATAAAAACCCTCAACAGGGGCACCTGGGTGGCTCAGTGGGTTAAGCCTCTGTCTTCGGCTCAGGTCATGATCTCAGGGTCCTGGGATCGAGCCGGAATCCTGCTCTCTGCTCAGCAGGGAGCCTGCTTCCTCCTCTCTCTCTGCCTGTCTCTGCCTGCTTGTGATGTCTGTCTAAGCCATAGGCGAAAGACCCACAGTTAATGTCATCCTCAATGGGGAAAAACAGAGCTTTGTCTCTATAGTCAAGAACAAGACAGGGATGTCCACTCTCATCAATGCTATTTAACATAGTACTGGAAGTCTTAGCCTCAACAATCAAAGCAAAAAGAAAGAAGATACATTCATATCAGCAAGGAAGTCAAACTCTGTTTGCAGATCACATGATACTCTCTGTAGAAAACCCAAAAGACTCCACAAAAAAATTGCTAGAATACATGAATTCAGCAAAGCTGAAGGATATAAAAATCAATATGCAGAATCTGTCCCATTTCTATACACCAGTAATGAAGCAGCAGAAAATTAAATCAAGGAATTGATCCCATTTACAACTGTGCCCCAAACAGTAAGATACCTAGGAATAAACCTAACCAAAGAGTTAAAAGATCTACACTCTGAAACTATAGAATTCTCATGAAATTGAAGAGGACACGGGAAATGGGAAAAAATTCATGGATTGGAAAAACAGACATTGTTAAAATGTCTATACTACCCATTGTTAAAATGTCTATTCTACTACAATTTAATGCAATCCCTACCAAAATACCACCAGCATTTTTCACAGAACTGGAACAAACAATCCTAAAATATGTATGGAACCAATTCTACTCCCCAAATCATTATTATACTTTATGTTAACTAACTAGAATTTAAATAAATTTTGGGGAAAAAAGCAGAAAAGATATAAACATAGCCAATAAACATGAAAATGTACTCCATTTCTTTCATCACAAAAGCAATGCCCATTAAGTTAATGAGATTATTTATAGTTATCTGATTGACAGTGATAAGGTTTGGCCATACTTAGACTCCTGGGTAAATGGCAGTGTAAAATGGAACTTTTTAGAACGCCCATCTTCTTTGATGAAAATTGTAGCTTGGATTTCCCAAAAAGCAGAGCCTGAGGCAAAGGTTTACATACCCCAGGCTTATCCCAGGAGACCAGAGAGGAGCAGAGTACACACAGCAGGAGGGAGACCCATCTGGGGGGCTCACTGTACCTATTTGCTCCCTCTTACAGGGCTGGCTCCCAGGAAGCACACACAGGAAGGCTGCTGGGAAGAAGCAGAAGAGAGAAGAGACCGAGAGAAGAGAGAAGCACGGAACCCCCTCTCTGCACTCCCTGCTCAAAGCTTCTCCCTGTGGGCTTTCTTCTCCCACACTTGTACATCACGCAGACATCTTGCGGAGTCGAAGGAGAGCGGATTAAAGAAATTATGGAAAAGCTGCGACAAATATTTTAAAACTATAGAAATTATAGTTGGCATGGCCATCCTGGGACTTTCCCATGTGAGTAATACAGAATAAAACAAATAAGCAACTATGTGTTATTCTAAATTCCTAATTTTCAGTGTTCAGTGGAAGTATAATTGGCATACAACGTTATATTAGTTTCAGGTGTGCAACACAGGGACTCGCTAATTCTTTACATTCCACAATGCTCATCCCACTAACTGTCGTCACCGTGCGACCTTAGTATAATACCACGGACCATCTTCCTGTCTTGTACCTTTCATTTCTGTGACTTATTTTATAACCCAAAATTTGTACCTCTTAATCCCCTTCAACTAGATCACTCATTGCGTCACCCATTTTCCCTCTGGCAACGACCAGCTTATTCTCTGCATTTCAGAGGGCTTGCTTCCACCCGGGGCTGTTACCAACAGTGCTGTTACGAACCCCGGCGCCCAACGAGAGCTTTTTTTATGACTTACCAGGAGAGCCAGCCGGACCTGCCTGCAGCCGGGTCTTTCCAGCCGACTCGCACACCTGAGCCCGCAGCCAAGTGGCAGACATCTCTGGCGTTTTCTTCGTGCCCTGTAGGTCCACTCTGACTTCCCGCGCGCCTGTCCTGGACGGGTCCTCAGAGCTCAGGCTCACCAGGGTCACCACTCAATCACCTGGCTTCTGCCCCAGGACCCTCTCATGGGCCACACGAGCTGGCGTGGCTTGGCAGTGCAAGAGTGTTAAGGTCCTGAGCCAACCCTCAAACAATGGGTCTAGCAGGTGGATAATGCCCAGTCTCCCATCTCTCTGGTAGGCAATTCTGGAAGGCGTTCAGCTTCCTGGAGATCCCAGGAGACTTGATGGACGGGAATAGCACACTGTGACGTTGGAGTGTCCTCCTTCCCTGCACCCTCACTCCTGCAGCCTGGAATCGCCTCCGGATAAGCCACTGCTCCCAAGTCTTCGCTTCAGGCTTTGCTTTCAGGGGAACTTGAACGATCACAAGGGGTGGTCATTGCTTTCGAGGATTTGGCTTGTAGTTTTCCTTTCTGCACCCTGCCCAGGGTGCCAGCCATTGGTGGACTAAAAAGACCAGAGTCTTGTAGAAGGGGAGAGGCAGAAGGAACCCGTGAGAGGTGTCCGTGACCTGGCCATGGAGCCCCCTGGGGAGGCTACTTTATCCTCACAGAATCCTTTCTTCTATACCAGCAATTCTCAAAGTGTGGTCCCCCGAAGGCACCGCAGCAGCAACGGCCCCAGAGCCGGTTAGAAGTGTAGAGCCTCAGACCCTCCCCCCGGAACTACTGGATCAGGAACTCAGGCAGTGGCCAGCAAATCGTGTTTTTTTTTTTTTTAAGATTTTATTTATTTATTTGACACTCAGGCAGTGGCCAGCAAATCGTGTTTTTTTTTTTTTAAAGATTTTATTTATTTATTTGACAGAGAGAAATCACAAGTAAGCAGAGAGGCAGGCAGAGAGAGAGGAGGAAGCAGGCTCCCCGCTGAGCAGAAAGCCCGATGTGGGGCTCGAACCCAGGACCTGGGATCATGACCTGAGCCGAAGGCAGCGGCTTAACCCACTGAGCCACCCAGGCGCCCCAGCAAATCGTGTTTTAACAAGCCCTCCAGGTGATGCTGATGCTGAAGTTTGAAAACAGATGCTTTCCATTTACCACTGATCTGAATAAAAATGGCATTTCCTTGCATGTGGGGGGGAGGCGGTGGTCCTCCCTCCTCTGTCCTTATTTTATGTGGACTCCCCTTCCCCCACAAATACAGGGTTTTTTTCTTCCTCTAGTAGCAAAGCACTTGCTACCTAGATATAAGGCTAAAGTCAAAACCTCAATGAACACAAATTTTTCCTTTTAGTTATTATTCAGTCAGAATTGACCTGCTGCTAATAAACTCGTGAGTTTTGCTTTTGCACACATTTCCTGACTCCTTGTATGATTTAGTTATTCCACGCACTTGTGAATTACGGGTTAGGGAAGTTACAAAATAACAGTGTGAAATTAATGATCGTCACCAAATTGTATCAGTTGTGGTAACAGATTCAGCAGTGAGTTTTGGAAGATTTTCCTTAAAGGTGTATTGGATTCTGTAGGGAAGGGGAAAAAAAAAAAACACAAAAAAAAACCCTCTTTTCTTCTACACTCTTAGTTCAATGACTGGGCCCTGCAGATTAAACTGACAAAGCTAGATCAACAGGAGAAAAGATTTATTTCGGATGCACATGGGGAGCCTCAGAAAACAAGTGAAAACCCTCAAAGGTGGTGAGGCCTGGGGCTTTTATGCCATTTTAACAAAGGTCAATAAATTGTGCTGACCTGACAAGATGAACAAGATGATTTTGGCTTCTCGGAGAGGTCAATGGTGCCAGGCTAAATATATGGGGAAACTAATGGAAGAGAAAGCTGTTTAGTAAGATTTGTTGCGCAGGCTCAAGTCAGTGCTGTTTCCAGCGACAAGAGTCATCTCTTGCTGGTACAGAAGAACAGAGCAGGGGACACGATTGCAAAGGGAAATTATATGTCCTGTTCTTGGGTAGAAAGGGAGAGGGCCGAGAGTTCAGAAGAGGATGCTTCCATATAGTGCAAAATTCAAGGAGAATTTTTGGATTCATTTTATTTTTTTTTTAAAGATTTTATTTATTTATTGGACAGAAAGAGATCACAAGTAGGCAGAGAGGCAGGCAGAGAGAGAGGAGGAAGCAGGCTCTCTGCCGACCAGAGAGCCCGATACGGGGCTCGATCCCAGGACCCTGGGATCATGACCTGAGCCCAAGGCAGAGGCTTTAACCCTCTGAGCCACCCAGGTGCCCCTGGATTCGTTTTAGTTCAAGGAAAGTTTGGTCTGCTTGAGATTCTCTCTCCCTCCCCCTCTGCCCCTCCCCCCACTCACGTGGGTGCTGTCTGTCTCTCTCAAAACAATAAAAATCTTTAAAAAAAATTTTTTTTAAATTTATTTATTTGTCAGAGAGAGAGAGGGAGAGAGAGCAAGCACAGGCAGACAGAATGGCAGGCAGAGGCAGAGGGAGAAGCAGGCTCCCTGATGAGCAAGGAGCCCGATGTGGGACTCGATCCCAGGACGCTGGGATCATGACCTGAGCCGAAGGCAGCTGCCCAACCAACTGAGCCACCCAGGCGTCCCATCAATAAAAATCTTTAAAAAAAATCTACAACCAGGGGCACCTGGGTGGCTCAGTGGGTCAATCCTCTGCCTTCAGCTTGGGTCATGATCTCAGGGTCCTGGGATCGAGCCCCACGTTGGGCTCTCTGCTCAGCAGGGAGTCTGCTTCCCCTTCTGTCTCTGCCTGCCTCTCTGCCTACTTGTGATCTCTGTTGGTCTAATAAATAAAATCTTAAAAAAAAAAAAAATCTACAACCGGTGGCTAAGTGTGTGTGCTTGTCTGTGTAGGAGGTGAGAAAGTGGTTCAGAGGAGGCAGTGTTAATGTGTGTGGATGGGCAAGAGGCCTAGAAGGGTTCACAGAGGCAACAATGTTGCGTAACATCCCACCCCCAAACTCTAGGACTTATAACAACAAATATTTATTTATTTATTTATTTTGAAGTAGCCTCGATGGCCAGCATGGGGCTTGAACTCATGACCCTGGGATGGAGAGTTACATACTCTACCGACTGAGCCAGCCAGGCGCCCCGGAATACAGTATTGTTAACCCTAGTCACCGTGGGGTACGTTATATCCCCAAACTTACTTATTTTATAACTGGAGGTTGGGACCTTCTGACTCCCTGCACCTGTTTCCCCCACCCCCTCCCCCCCACCTCTGGTAACCACCAAGCTGTTCTTTGAATCTGAGCTTGGTTTTTGTTTTTACGGTTTTTTTTTTTTTTTTTAACTTGGTTTTTGTTGTTGTTTGTTCATTTCTCAGTTCCACACATAAGTGAGATGGTAGTGTATTTGCCTTTCTCTGTTTCCTGACTGACTTCTCCTTCACCGTGCTTCACCTTGGCCATCTCATGCCTGCCCTGGGCCTTTCGAACCGGCCATTTGCTGTACCCAAAATGCTCTCCCCTTGAGTTTTTGCAGAACTGGGTCCTTATCATTAAGAGCTCAGTTTGAATGTGTCTTCCCAGGGCAAGCCTCCTTGGTCACCCAACAACAAGCACTGCCCAGTTCCCATCTCTTGTCTTCATGCCCTTAACTAGCGACCCTCACCATCCACAATCTTTGTGCATGTTTATACGTTCATTGCTATGTCCACACATCAGAATATAGAGATGTTGTCTACGTCCCTGCTTATGGGGCAGTGCCCATCTCATAGGAGCTTCTCAGTAAATAGTTTTCTAATAACTAACAATTTGAATGGGCTCCTATTTCAAAAAACTATATTTTCTTTTTTTTTTTTTTAAGATGTTATTTATTTTGAGAGAGAGAGAAAAAGTGAGAGCAGCGGGAGGGGCAAAGGGAAAGAGAGAGAGAGAGACTCTCAGACAGACTCTGTGCTGAGCATGGAGCCCAAAGTGGGACTCAGTCTCACCACCCTGAGATCATGACCTGAGCTAAAACCAAGAATCTGATGCTCAACCAACTGAGCCACCCAGGTACTCCCTTTTCTTATCTTTTTGAATTATGCTTCTAATTTGCTATTTCTTTTTTGGCTTCTTGCACAAAATTATTACGCACATAGAATCACTTGTGCCAGACTGTGGAGAATCATGTTCCATACCCTCATCATTCATTCTTTACATACTATATATATATAAATTTTTTTTCCAGTTCTGAGCAAAATTCCAAGAGCATTTTTTAGGGAGCTTCAAAAACTGATTCAACATTTTATATGGAAGATACAGGAAGAGGAAGAATATTGTAGGAAGAGCTAAAAATAATTTTGAAAGAGAATAGTAACCAGAGATATATATAAAATAGTGTGTACCTGTGTAGTCTTGGCCACATCTTAAGAGGGATTGGGACTGCTTAAATAAATTATGAAAAATGAACCCAATGAGGGGCGCCTGGGTGGCTCAGTGGGTTAAGCCGCTGCCTTCGGCTCAGGTCATGATCTCAGGGTCCTGGGATCGAGCCCCGCATCGGGCTCTCTGCTCAGCAGGGAGCCTGCTTCCTCCTCTCTCTCTGCCTGCCTCTCTGCCTGCTTGTGCTCTCTGTCAAATAAAAAAAAAAATAAATAAAAAAAAAATGAACCCAATGAAATATCATGTGGTCATTAGGAAGAAATAAATAGCTATATGCCAGTATGGAAAGATCCCGATGCCAATTGAATGAATGATACGTGAAGAATGAATTTGGGGCAGACTAAGCATTTGAGGCATCAGATGACATGATTGCCCTTCCCCACTTTTCTGCTGAGAACAGAGACACAGGGTCCTAAAGGCTTGACTCAGGGTCTCTGCTCCCACTGGGGACCAATGAGACAGACCACGTCTTTATACCAAGAACAGCTGGAAGGCATTGAGTGATTTCGAGCAAATGTGAGAGTTGAACATGATTAGGTTTGCATTTTGCAAAGATTACTTTGGCTGCCATGTGGACAATAGATTAGAGAGGATTACAGAGGGATGAGCAACGATGCAAGGAGACCAGCTGGCTCATCTGCAGGACAGATAGCAGAGGCTTACAATATGGAGGTACTGATAAAGTTGGAGAGAAATGGATGGATTTGAAAAGCACGCAGGGGGTAAAATGGATAGATATGGGCGATGTGTGAGGAGGAGAGTCAATAGTGACTTCCAGGGACTGTCAGAACTCATTCCTGCCTTCAAGAAATTGGCAGTAGTTAAACCAATACTATAGTAACGGCTGAAATTAGTCTCCTTAGAGGCTTTCCTAGTGGGTGAGTAATGATATCTCCCTCATTCCCAGCCCCCTTGCATCCCCCGTGTTCTCGTCTCTGGTTCTGCAGCAGCACTTAGCTGGGAGTCCAGCACGTGCTGATCGATGCTGCTTTGTGGAGTGAGGGGGAGTGCGGGTTACCATGGCGAGCACTGAGTATTTAAAACCCTGTAGTGGGGCGCCCGGGTGGCTCAGTTGGTTAAGCGGCCGCCTTCGGCTCGGGTCATGATTCCAGGGTCCTGGGATCAAGCCCCGCATTGGGCTCCCTGCTCAGCAGAGAGCCTGCTTCTCTCTCTCCCCCTCTCCCTGCCGCTCTGCTTACTTGTGCTCTCTCTCTAGCTCTCTGTCAAATAAATAAATAAAAAAAAAAAAATTAAAAAAAAAAAAATCCCTGTAGCAAGGGATTCAACATAGGAGGAGCCAAATCAATGACTCTTTTTTGAAAGGGCCACAATAAAAAGCATGAGCAGTTACTAGAATGTGACATGTGGTATTGAAACTGATGAACTGATTAAGATTAAGAGATGATTTTTTTTTAAGTCTAAAGAGCATAGTGAACATCAACACAAGGACTAAAGTTTACCGTCTCTGTTCTGTCATACCTGCTGTGCCTCTGCTGGAGACAGCTTCCTTCCTGGGGCCCCAAATAACTTGAAAAGCTCCCATTTACTTTTTTGAGATGAGGCTTAACCTTCTCTGCCTCTGGAAAGCTGCTCACAATCTATCCAAAACAAAAGGGTTTCAGTGATGGCGTTTACACTGGGCTGTACCTGTTTGTGTCCAGCTATCCCGCACTAAGGGCAGGGATCCTGTCACATGTGCACTTTTTTTTTTTTTTTTTAAGTAGGCTCCACACCCAGCATGGAGCCTGATGTGGGACTTAAACTCATGACCCTGAGATCAAGACCTGAGCTGAGATCAAGAGTCAGATGCTTAACTGATAGAACCACCCAGGTGCCCCAATGCACTTCGCATCCCAGCTTCCATTAGCATACCTCTTTTTTTTTTAAGATTTTATTTGAGAGAGAGACAATGTGAGAGGGAGAGAGAGAGAGAGAGAGAGAGCATGAGAGGGGGAAGGGTCAGAGGGAGAAAGAGACTCCCTGCTGAACAGGGAGCCCAATGTGGGACTCGATCCCGGGACTCCAGGGTCATGACCTGAGCCAAAGGCAGACACTTAACCAACTGAGCCACTCAGGCACCCCTAGAATGCCTCTCTTTTTTTTTTTTTTTAAAGATTTTATTTATTTGACAGACAAAGATCACAAGTAGGCAGAGAGGCAGGCAGAGAGAGAGGAGGAAGCAGGCTCCCTGCTGAGCAGAGAGCCTGATGCGGGGCTCGATCCCAGGACCCTGAGATCATGACCTGAGCCGAAGGCAGAGGCTTTAACCCACTGAGCCACCCAGGTGCCCCTAGAATGCCTCTCTTACAGTAGTAGTATTTCAGTCAAAAATCCTTTCAGGTCAAAGTGGTCATGAGGATGAAAGAGAAAAAGGAAGGAGGGGAAGTAAAAAAGAAGAACAAAAATGTTCCATCAGTTATTGTTGAATAAGAGATTGAAAAATGTAATAAGTAGGGGCACCTGGGTGGCTCAGTCGTTAAGCATCTGCCTTCAGCTTGGGTCATGGTCCCAGGGTCCGTGAATCAAGACCCGCATTGGGCTCCCTGCTCAGCGGGAAGTCTGCTTCGCCCTCTCCCTCTCCCCCTGCTTGTGTTCCCTCTCTCGCTGTGTCTCTCTCTGTTAAATAAATAAATAAAACCTTAAAAAAAAGAAAAATGTAGTGAGTAAAAATGTATCAAGCTTCATGAAGCACATTTGGTTCAATTCAAGCTAGAGGCAGCATGCTTTCAGGGAAAAAACTCATGTGCCAGACCTCGAAGGCAGCAGTGCCCGTGTTGACCCTCCACGTCGCTCACCCTGCTGGGTTTTGGTTTCTCACCTGTTAAGTGAGGAGGGCTGGACCACCTCCATAAGGTCCTTTCCATTTTTGAAGAGTCAGGACCACAAGCTGGATTTGGCAGGTGTAAGTTCAAATTCTAGTCGCCCATCAAACATCACAGTCAGAGCGGTTCGTCCTTTGTGCTCACATGGTTACTTACCTAATGTTTCCAAAAGTCAGAATTGTATGCCCTTTTATACAGTAAGGTCACTCTCTTCCCTACCCCTCCAGTCCTGCACCTCCTACCTCTCGAAAGCAATCAATCTGCTTCACAGTTTCTGGGTTAAATCCTTACGTTTCCTTTTTCAAGATAAGCCCATCCGCATCGTTGCCTTATTTTCCTCCTTAAACAGAAGGTAGCGCACATACCGCACATGATCTTTTGCGCTTTGCTCCTTTGGATTAACAGTATCTCCGAGAAATCACAGAGTATCAGTTCATGGAGATCTTCCATATTCTTCTTATTTTTAAAAGAGTTTACTCATTTATTTGAGAGAGAGAGAAACAGAGCACATGTGTGCACAATCCTGGGGTCATGACCCCAGCCGGTGACGTTCAACAACTGAGCCACCCAGGCGCCTCAGGATATATTTATTTTTTAATGAAAAGAGACTTTTTTTTTACTTTCATGGAATATTTGATATTGTAGACTTATACATTCCTTTGTAATGTGAAACCATCAGATGCTTCTCTGCTTGTCGAAGTCAAAAATTGAACCTAGTGTAGATTTTTTTCCTTTTTTTTCCCCTTTGGGGAGAGTCATTTAGTGGTGATGTTGTTCTCTTAGTTACAGCGAGTGGAAAATATAAGTGAATAAAATATGTGTTCATCTCTTGATGTACTTGTTTGAATAAATAACAAAGCTGTCTGAATACCACATCTTAAGTGAGATAAGAAATTGAGATTATGCTTTATAAATAGTAAAACTCTGAACAAATAATCATCATCTCTACAGCTCAGAGACCACAAGAACACATCAAAAAGGGCCTGATGGGGCACCTGGGTGCCTCAGTTGGTTAAACAGCCAACTCTTGATTTTTGCTCAGGTCAAGATTTCAGGGTCGTAAATTCAAGCCCTGTGTTGGGTTGGGAGCACCTGTCTGGCTCAGTCAGTGGAGCCTGTGACTCTTGGACTTGGGGTTGTGAGTTCGAGCCCCATGTTGGGTGGAGAGATTACTTAAAAATAAAATCCATAAAACAATCAATCAGTAAGTGCATGCTTAGGTATTATTTGCAGTGGGAAGGGGACATCTAAATAAATATTGTGTCCTAAATCTAAACCCCAGAGTACAAGGTAAGTTCTGTATTTCAAAAGTCCAAGGCTTAGTTCAGTGCACTAGGTTTTGTTTGTTTTCCTTTCTTCCTTCTATTCATGTATATCCCAATGCTTGGATTAGTGTCATCAAAAGATCTGGTTTATATCTCTCTATGCCTCTAATGATGTGAAGAATAATTCCCTTTCTCAAGATCACCATGTCTATTTCTATTTTCAGACTTGACCGTAATTGGATTATTGGTTTTGTTTCTGGACTTGGTAAGAGACCACAGCAGCTCCTTTTTAAGTGGCCCATTTCCCCCTTAATAATCATTTCTTAATAGAGAGCTATATTAATTCAGAATTATTGTGCTTACTTTCCTCATATGATTGTATCATTTGAACATTAATTTTCCCACAGAAATTTCACAGGTGATTATATTTTGTTGTTCAGAATCCTGATTATGTTACCTACTCTTTCAATGAAACACTGTGTGTTTCTCTGCAGGCCCTAATCTTATTTTTTAAAATATGATTTATGTTGATTTTATTACCATTCTAGAAACAGATACAAATTACAGGGAATTAGAAGCCAAATTGGCACAACAGGCTCTCAATTTTATGATGCATTAAATTTGGAGCAATTTATTACAAGTGGGAAAAGTTCAAGTGGCAGCAAGGACAATATAACTGAGAGCCTGGGGAGGGAGATGATTGTATCTTTAAAATCTAGAGCCAAGAAAACTCATCTATTCCCTGCCTGAATAGGATCGAGTTCATGGGCTTCATTTTCAATAGTGCAACCTACAGATTATTCAGAAATTGATTCTAAAATTTTTGCTTTGGAAAATAATGTGGCATGTGCGTCGTGGTATCTGCCACTATGGGGTTGGCAGCCATATTTGGAACAGCCTGGAGCACTCCAAAAGCTGCAGAAATGCTATCTTCTCTGATGAATTTCTGGGGAAATGATTATGAGGTGAGACAATGAGTTGCATAGTGAAGAGAAGAGGTAGAGTTCCATAGAGATGTTCTCATTCAGTCAGTAGATATCTGGGATTATTTTATTCATTTATTCATTCACTCTACAAATAACCATGAATACTTATTAAATGTCAAGAAATGTTCTAGGCACTGGAAATACAACAAACAGAAGGACAGGGTTCCTAGTGGGAAAGATGGACCAATATTAGTGAATAAGGGAAAAAAATCCTATTTAATTTAAATAATGATATAGTAAAAAGTCATATATAATTTAAATAATGATATAGTTGTAGGATTATACAATCATATAAATACTAAGCAAGGAATTAAAAGGGTGCCTGCATGGCTCAGTCAGTTGAGCATCTACCTTCGGCTCAGGTCATGATCCCAGAGCTGTGGAATCGAGCCCCGCATCAGAATTCCTGCTAAGCTCAGAGTGTGCGTCTCCCTCTGCCCTTCACCCTGCTTGTGTTCTCTCTCTTTCTCAAATAAATAAAATCTTAAAAAAAAAAAAAAGACAAACTAAGGTTGTGTGTGAGAGACGGATGGGATGGCCTGTTTGGACTAGCTGGCCAGGGAGTGCTCTCTGAGGTGAAGAGTTAGAATCTGGGCTATGACAGATGAGGAGGAAGCAGCCATGTGAGATCCAAGGGGACACAACCCTTGGAGAGAGCTCAATGCCAATGTCCCAAGGCAAGAACAAACTTAGTAGTTGAAAGAACCCAAAGAAGGCAGTGTGGCTGGATGATGGGGTCGAAGGGGTGCTAAAGATAAAATGGGGTCACCGAGTGGGAAGGGGCCAAAAGACAAGGATTCTGTGGATGTTCACTTATACCCCCATTGTTTGCACTGCCCAGTCCCTACCCTGTTACCATCCATCCCCATTTCTTCCCTAACTACAATTTTGTTTGGGGTTGCTTTGTATCCAGTGAAAAGTCTTTCATTCCCCAGAGTCCCTTGCATTGAGGGGTGGTCATGTTACATGGTTCTCTTAATAGTGTGTATCTGGAATTCTGACAAAAAGAGCTTCCCTTCTGGAATAAAAACGGAAGCTTGTCAAAGATGGCTTTTCATTCTTCCCCATTCTTCCTGCTTGAAACATTAATGCAATGCCCATGGGTGTAGTAGCTGTTTTGAAACCGTTTGGATGAAAACCACACATAAGAATTGAGATAAGAGAAAGGCAGGAGTCTGAGAGACTGAAGATGGTGTCATGGACCTACAGCACCTCCCAGTTCTGCAGACGTCTGCACAGCTTGTTGGATGCAATGAACAGAACTTGGTGAATTTTAGGTGCTGGCATCTGGGCATTCTCTTACTTGTAACCAAACACAATCCTAAATCTATGACACAGAATAGGAAAAAACCCAATAGCCTAGGGAACTAGGAAAAGTATTGGTGAAAATAAATCCAGCAATAATGGTAACTCCAAAAGAAGGAAAACTAATCTGGCACAATGCCTATGTCATCTTGAAACTTGGTCTCAAATATTACAGAAGCCAAAACCAAGAAGAAATCTCTCAGTACAACTACTATTAGTACTATTGTTAATACTAGTAATGGTAATGGAGTGAAGGTATACACTAAGGCAAAGCTCACATTTCTTGTGCTTACCATGAGTCAGATTCTAAGCATTTGATATACATTTATTATTTTTTTAAGATTTTATTTATTTGACAAGGAGAGAGAGAGATCACAAGTAGGCAGAGAGGCAGGCATAGAGAAAGAGGGGAAGCAGGCTCCCCACTGAGCAGAGAGCCCGATGCAGGGCTTGATCCCAGGACCCTGAGATCATGACCTGAGCCGAAGGTTGAGGCTTAACCCACTGAGCCACCCAGGCGCCCCTCTAAGCATTTGATGTACATTTAACCATTTAAGACTCAGAAGAGCCTTGAATTACTTCACAGATGAAAATATTGAGATACAGAGAACTTAAGTGGCTTGCTTTGGGTCAAAGAGCCACGATTTCAGTCCAGGTTGTCTGACCACAAGGCCTGCAGTAGTAACCAAATTTTAGCAAATTCTCATAATGTCCGATGTATTTTCTTTTTTTATCTTTGGCAAAGAGTCTGCTAGAATCTTTTGCCTTTCTTACAAAATTGGGTGGGATGAGCCGAAGGATGACTGGAGCAAGAACTGGTGGCTGGTTCTCTCAGGTCACAATTTTCCAGCGTGGAAGGACTCTAAATAGCCCTTGATAGCTTGATTTATAACTTATTCAGATATACTGTTATGGGCCTCCATTTGTACTCCTTCTCTGAGTAATAAAAATGTTAGGAGGTGGGTCTTTCTATACAGAATTAAAATACATGAAAACGATAGTACAAACATTGGAATGTGGATAAGTATGATTGAAATGCAGTGAAACAACTAACACACATTGGTTTTTAAGAAGTTGAGGATGTTTGCTATAATATTTAGGGTATCCACTACAAGTATAGGAAGATGATGTATAATTAAAAAGCAAATGGGGGGAATAATAAAAGTACTCGATCACCCAAAAGTAGACAAGAAAGTCAAGAAAGAGTAATACAGTCCAGGCAGGAAAAATAGAGAGCAAATAGTAAGATGTTAGATATTGGTACACTAAATGATTAAATTAAATGTGAATGGAATAAATACTTCAATGGAAAGCCAAAGATTGTCAGTCTGGATAAAATAATTCCAGTGGTATGTTGCTTATAAGAGACATAGGTATGAGAATAAAAAAGGTTAAGTAGGAAAAGATATATCATCTAGGCATTAATAGAAAGCTGGTATATTGGGGCACCTGGGTGACTCAGTTAAGCATCTACCTTTGATTCAGGTCATGATCCCAGAGTCCTGGCATTGGGCTCCCTGATCAGTGGGGAGCCTGCTTCTCCCTCTCCCTCTGCTCCTCCCTTCTGCTTATGTTTGCTCTCTCTCTCTCTCTCTCTCTCTCTTGCTCTCTTTCAAATAAATAAAATCTTAAAAAAAAATAAGCATCATTAGAAGGAAAGAAGATATCTCCCTCTTAATCATAAAAGTTTTGTTCAGCCAGAAGATACATTTTTTTAATTACGTGCCTTGAATAACAGTCTTATAGAGGAAGCAAAAAATTAATCAAACTGAAAATAAAGGTAAAGTCCCTTTGAATCACAGTGGCAGGTGCTAATACATGCTTTCTCTCAGTAACTGACAAACAAAAATCAGTAGATCTACTGAATATTTGAATGACATGACTAACAAATTTGACATAACTGATATAAATAAAAATCTATGCCCAATTATTGGGGCATATAAATATAACTTAATATATAAATTGAATAAAAATTCTTTTCAAGTAAGCACAAAACATTTACCAAAATTAACTATATGCTGGCCCCTAAGGCACATTTCATAGCACAGAAGTCACACAAAATATTTTCTCTGACTACAGTGGAATTAAGCTAGAAGTCAATAATAAAAGGATAATGGAAAATATTCATATATTTAGCAACTAAGAAATATACTTCTAGTTATTTAAACACAATGTACTTTCAAATAATCTCAAAGAATTCAAAGATGATATCACATTGGAAATTGGAAATCATTTTCTTTTTCTAAATTCTTTTTTTTAATTTTTTTTTATTTATTTGACAGACAGATCACAAGTAGGCAGAGAGGCAGGCAGAGAGAGACAGGAGGAGGCAGGCTCCCTGCAGAGCAGAGAGCCCGATGCGGGACTCGATCCCAAGACCCTGAGATCATGACCTGAGCCGAAGGCAGAGGCCCTAACCACTGAGCCACCCAGGCGCCCCTCTTTTTCTAAATTCTTAAGATGAATGCTAAATAATTGAGTTTTGGCTTTTCTTCTTTTCTAACATATGCATTGAGGTCTATAATTTTCCCTATAAGCACATCTTTGAGCTACATCCCACAAATGTTTTGGATACCCAAATGGGGAAACAATGAATCTTGCCCTCTTTCCTTACCTTGTAAGAAAATCAGTCCAGGTGGATTGTAGATCTACATATGAAATATCAAAAATAAAGATCTGACAGCATAAGTAGAGAGCTTCACAATCTTGAGATAAGAATTCCTAAACAGAACCCTCAAAGCTTTAGCCACAAAGGAAGAGATTGATAAACTAGACTCCATTAGAATTGGGAATTTGCCAGAAGACACTACTAAGTGTGGTTCAGTGGGTTAAAGCCTCTGCCTTCGGTTCAGGTCATGATCCCAGGGTCCTGGGATCGAGCCCGGCATTGGGCTCTCTGCCCAGCAGGGAGTCTGCTTCCCCCTCTCTCTCTGCCTGCCTCTCTGCCTACTTGTGATCTCCATCAAATAAATAAATAAAATCTTTTTTTGAAAAAAAGACACTACTAAGAAAATTAAAAGGCAATGGAGGGAATTGGAGAAGGTTATCTGAAATACATATACAAAAGAATTCATAACAGAATGAAGATTTCTGACACATCAGTTAGGAAAAAAAAAGGGCAACATAGTCGCAAAATCTGGTCAGTAAGCACATGAAAAAGGTCTCACCTCCCAAGTAAGCAGGAATAGTGTAATAAAAATTAATAAAATATCACTACACCTACTAAAACGACTCAAACTTAAAGGGTCAACAATAGAGTCTTAGAAAGCAGTGAGACTCCATATACTCTGCTGGTAGTGTTGGAACTTGGTAGCACCAATTCTGGAAAAATGTTTTACATTGTTTGCTAACGCTGAATATCTTCAGACTCTGTAATCTAGCAATTCCACCCAAGAGAAGTGTGTGCACGTGTATCAGAAGACAGGAACATACTTCATAGGAGCAGGGCTGTGCGGGTTAACTCCAGCAGACCTACAATTAGCCCGAGCTCTTTTGCTAAAGGTCCTGCATCACAGTGACCTCCAGCCAAGGCATGAAACCTACTGATTTGTAGTGTGGCTTTGTAATCACAGGTCTAAGTAGTTTGGGGGTGGTTTGTACCACCTTCTCAACATGGCTTATTGATAAGAGTGATATTAACGATTCTCACCTATTTCCATGAGACTATCAGTTGCTGTTTATGGAGCAGGAATACGCCTAGTTGATCAAGAAAACATAAAAAACAAAGACTCCAATTCATGCTCCCCAATTCTAAAGGCTTCCATACACACATTGGTTCCTGAATGGAGAAAATGAGTGTGTTCAGTATGGTCCTTACAGGGGAAGGACAATTCGGGCCTGGGTCTGGTCTCTCTGGCCCCCTTGCTGTCATCTGTGATGCATATCCTTACTTTAATGCTTTGCCATAATAGATCCTTTTCCTGCAATAAACTGGAGACTTGTACATCCAGACCTTAAGTCCTTGTGCTCGCTTCAGCAGCACATATACATCCAGACCTTAAGTCCTGGGGGGTCTTCTCTAGCAAACAAACCTTGCTTCATGGCCAGTGGCATTGCCAGGCCTTGTTTGTGATAACCCTAAACTGCAAATGATCCAAATGTTCATGCACAGCAGGATGGATAGATAATTCTATCTATCTATCTATCTATCTATCTATCTATCAGGATAGATAGATAGATTCAATTCATGCAATTGAATACTGAGCAGCAATGAAAATGACGGTTAACTGCATATAGATCAGAGATGCTTCTTACAAACATAATGCTGAAAGCAGCTAGATTCAAGAGAATCTGCTGTATACATGTTCAAATGTGTGTTTACATTTGTATAAAACAGTGCAAAAATAGATAAAATGAACCCAAGATACATGCTGGTCACCTCTGGAGGGCAGGGATGGAGTCATGATTAGGAGAGGGGACTGTAGGCATTGTTCTGTTTCATAACCTGGGTTGCTTCCCTGGGTATGTTCAGTGTGCTGTAATTATTAAACTTGCATTTTCTGTGTGATCTAATTTTTTAAAAAGCTTATTAAAGGGGCAGCTGGGTGGCTCAGACAGTTAGTTAATCGGCCGGCCGCCTGCAGCTCGGGTCATGATCTCCGACTCCTGGAATCAAAGACCCATGTTGGGCTCCCTGCTCCACGGAGAGCCTCCTTCTCCCTCTCCCTCTCCCTGCTTCTCCCCCTGCTTATGCCCTCTCTTCCTGTCAGATAAATAGATAAATAAATTAAATCTTTTAAATTAAAAATAAATAGGGGCGCCTGGGTGGCTCAGTGGGTTAAGCCGCTGCCTTCGGCTCAGGTCATGATCCCAGGTCCTGGGTTCGAGCCCCACATCGGGCTTTCTGCTCAGCAGGGAGCCTGCTTCCTCCTCTCTCTCTCTGCCTGCCTCTCTGCTTACTTGTGATTTCTCTCTGTCAAATAAATAAATAAAATCTTTAAAAAAATAAATTAATTAATTAAAAATAAATAAATAGCTTATTAAAGACAAAACAAACATCAGTAAGTCCACAGTGTTATTTAAAAAGAGAGAGAGAAACACTTTTTTGGTGACCCTTGAAAATAACTAGAACATCAACACCTTAATCTGAAAATTGTAAACTATAGAAGGAAACCTCCTTGTTTGTACAGACAAATGTTTGTATATACACAAATAATACATAATATACAAAAATTTTTGTATATTTCAGTGTTGTTCAACAACGCTACTTGATGAAGAAAAGGCTTTCTTTACAAATGATTCTTGATTAATAAATGTGAAATTAACAACGGAATTAGAAAATCATCAATGAATACAATGAAAATAATTAATCCAGGCAAAGATCTCTGTGTTAGTTAGTTATGGCTGTATAACAGATCAGCCCAACATGTAGCAGCCTAAAACAAACATTATTTCACAATTTCTGGGGGTCAGGGATCCCTGCCTGGCTTAATCGGGTGCTCCTGGCTCTGGGTCTCCCACTCGGTTGCAGGTGGTCAGCTGGACCACAGGCATCTCTGGTCTTGACAGGGGAAGGGTCTGTTCCCAGGCTCACTCATGTGGCTATGGGCGGCGGGTCCCATACGCTCAGCTGGCTGTTGGCCAGAGATACACCAGTGACTTGCACATGGACCTCTCCACAGGGCAGATCAGAAGATGGTAGCTGGCTTCCCTAAGAGCTAGCAAGGGAGGGCAAGAGAGGGAATCCAAGATACAACCCACATTTTTGTGACTTACTAGACAGAATCCAGTTGTTTTGTGACTTAATCTAGAAGTGACATCCCAGCATCTCTGCTACATTCTATTCATAGAAGCAAGTCAAGAGTCCTGCCTAGACTCAAGGGAGGGCAGTAGACGGGGTGTGACTACCGGGAGGTGGAGGTCACCGGGAGGTCACTGGGAGCCTCGAGGAGGATGCCGACCATCGTCCTCAGTGCTGGAAGCCATTAAATGAGATGTTGATGGGTCACCACCTAAATCCACGTCTCAGTCCCATAATCACTAAAAAAGCAACAACCAGATTACTACTCACCTTCTGTTGTGATGCCGTCTGAAGGACACAGCATCACCTAAGTATTCTCTGAAAGATAATCAAACTTTTAGAAAACATCAAATTTGCAAGAAATATGGATAATGGAAGAAGTTAAATGACACCATGAGGATACAATCTAGTTTGTGTGAACGTCTACAGGCCAGTAGACCTAGGTCCTTGGTGATTCAACTGCATGGAAAAAACCAGAAAAACCAAAAACCAAACCAAAACAAAGGAATAATTGCTCTAGCTTAAAAGAACTTTATGAGACCGAACAACCAAATGCAGTCTTTAGACTTTGCTTGGATCCTGCTAGACAAAGGTAGGTTTTGAGACAATAAGGGGATTTTGAATATGGAAAAATAAATGGTACTGAGGAATAGCTGTTGACTTTTCTTGATATAATGATGACTTCATGGTTATGAAAGAAAATGTCCATATTTTTTCTGAGATGCACACGAAAGCATATAAGGATGGTATCTTAGATAGGAAGCCTAAGAAATTGCTTTAAAATACCTCAGCAAGGGGGCGCTTGGGTGGCTCAGTCAGTAAAGTAGCCGACTCTTGATTTCGGCTCAGGTCATGATCTAGCCCTGCATCAGTCTCCACGCTCAGCAGGGAGTCTGCTTCAGGATTCTCTCTCCCTCTGCCCCTCTCTACCCTCCCCACCCCCATAAATAAATAAATCTCTTTAAGAAATAAAATACTTCAGCAGGGGTGCCTGGCTGCCTCAGTTCGTAGAGGCTGAGACTCTTGATCTCAGGGCTGTAAGTCCAAGCCCCACATTGGGTGTAGAGAGGACTTAAAAAAAAAAAAAAAATCTTTAAAATACTGCAGCCAGGGTGCCTGGGTGGCTCAGTGGGTTAAAGCCTCTGCCTTCGGCTCAGGTCATGATCCCAGGGTCCTGGGATCGAGCCCCGCATCAGTCTCTCTGCTCAGCGGGGAGCCTGCTTCCTCCTCTCTCTCTCTCTGCCTGCCTCTCTGCCTACTTGTGATCTCTGTCTGTGAAATAAACAAAATCTTAAAATAAATAAATAAAATACTGCGGCTGACACAGCAGACCCAATAACAAAAAGAATAGATGAACTAAACGTGGGAAAATCTTAGTAAGTGTTGAAGTAAGTGATGAGTATGTGTAGGTTCATTACACAATATTATTTATTTTTATGATGGTTTAAATATTTTCATAGTAAAAATGGGAAGAAAGAGGACTAGATGGTTTTATAGCTGAGTTCTAGCTAGATTTTAAAGAATAAATATTTCCAATATTTAAGTAGGATAGTCTCCCACATAAGATGAAACCCCCCCATTCATTTTATGAAGGTCACACAACTTTAAAACTTAAAAAAAAAAACCTATAAGATGCATGAAGAAAACTTTATAGTTGTGAGTACATAGCTGGAGGAATTTCTGCAGGCTTAGCACACTTGGGCACACACATGAAAAAACAGAATACAAGGGAAAAGAAAGGAAAAAAAGAAAAAACAATACTATGAGCACCCTAGAAACTCCCCTCATGCCCATTTCTAGACAGTTTCATCTGCTAAAGATATCCACTATGCTGAAGGCAAAATTTGATTTTTTTTGAAGATTTTATTTATTTGAGAGAGAGAATGAGAGAGACAGACAGAGAGAGAGAGAGAGAGCATGAGTGGGGGAGGGTAAAAGGGAGAAGCAGGCTCCCCGCTGAGCAGGGAGCCCAACACCGGGCTCCATCCCAGGACCCTGAGATCATGACCTGAGCCAAAGGCAGATGCTTAACTGACTGAGCCACCTAGGCACTCCTCTTTAAAAATTTTTTAAAAAGATCGGGGCGCCTGGGTGGCTCAGTGGGTTAAGCCGCTGCCTTCGGCTCAGGTCATGATCTCAGGGTCCTGGGATCGAGTCCCGCATCGGGCTCTCTGCTCAGTGGGGAGCCTGCTTCCCTCTCTCTCTCTCTCTCTCTCTGCCTGCCTCTCTGTCTACTTGTGATCTCTCTCTGTCAAATAAATAAATAAATAAAAATCTTAAAAAAAATTTTTTTTTTAAAGATTTAATTTTTAGGTAATCTCTATATCCATTGTGGGCTCAAACGTACAACCCCAAAGTCAAGGGTTGCTTACTTCTCTGAATAAACCAGCCAGGTGCCCCAAACTCAAGCAAATTTTCTAAATGAAATACTGGGGACACGATTCCAGAAATATATTTTAGTATCTACACAATCATACACATATATTATTGATCATTCACTTGCTCACCATTATATCTTGGACTCCCCCTGGGTTCTTGCTAGAGTACATACTTTCTTAGTGGTTTTTCCAGTAAGAGATTGTGGGCGGTAAACAAGTTGGCTTTTACATTTAAAAAAAAAAAGTATTTATTTTAACCCTGCTCTTTGAAGAGCATCCGGCTGGCTGGTGAATTTCAGGCTGCCCGGTGTTTTCCTTCAGCATTTTGAGTGTATTGTTAACAGAATCTGTCACTTCTGTCCACGCAATCCCTCAACCTCTCTTTCGTAGGCTGTTTTTTCCTTTCTTCCTTACTGTGGTGCAGTTACGCTATGGGGTTTCTGGATAGAAAGTTATTTTTATTTTCTTGCCAATCATTCAGTGAGGTTTTTCCGTTCCAGTTTTCATTCATTTCATTTCTGGAAAATTATTGGTCCTTTCATTTTCAAACATCGCTGTTCATACCCTGGTTTCTTTTGCAACTTCCACTGAATATACTTCTAAACTTCTCATTCTACCCCCCACGATCCTTCCTTCTGAATTAATCCTCTCTCTTAATCCAGTACCCATTGAGATAATTTATTGATGACTTAATTTATTGATGACTTAATTTATTGATGACTTAATCCAGTACCCATTGAGATAATTATTTGATGGTTATTAGGATTATTTTTTACTTCCAATAATTATATGTTTCACTTTCAAGATTACCAATTTTTTTTCAAATCTTCCTGTTCTTGTTCCGTAAATGTTACTTCCTTCCTCAAGTCTTTCAGCAGTTAACATATTATTTTTAAGTTCTCAGATTGATCTCTACATCCTCAGGGATTCATTCTTTGATTTGTCGAATTTACCAACCTTTTTTAAAGATAATACACTTCTTCACGAGTGTAGAACATTTTAAAGAGCTGTTCTTGCTTGGTAGCTCTCCTTCAGAGGTGTCCTTAACTTTTCACATGATCTAGATCTGCCTCAGCCCTGGTCCCAATGGGCTTCACAGGTCCAAACCTGGTTGGTCTTATAGAAGCAGATCAATCTGAATCTTGTTCTCCATATTAATGGTTTAATTTTGGATTTTACATCAATATTGTATAGACTCGGTTCCTATGTCCCATCTGCTTCTTTACTTTTCACATATAAGTTCAAAAACAAAACCCATGTCCAAAGCATTTTAATAAACAACATATTTCATTTAAGAAGAAGCTGCATTTTTGGGGGGATAATCAACCTGAGGGTAAATGACTAAAGACCTACAAACTACAGGGGGGTAAATGACACCAGGTGTCTGCTGGCTGTCCACAAATCTCTTCTCACTGTCATATTTTATGTCTATGAATGGATCTTTAGTACCGTGCTTCCACGACACGAGCCCCTTGTAGTATCTCCATTCCAGATCCCTTAGATCCATGAATTGTTTCTCTGCAAAGAATCACATTTTCAAAGAATTACATGAAGGTGTTATTTAACCTTCAGTTATTCAGAGATGCTTCTTGGACAGAATGAAATTTTGATGAACTTGAGTCTCTTCCTTTTGGTAGAAAGCTGTTTCTAGAGCTTTACAAATGAAGCAGGCACCTATGGTGTTCATCTGTCTAAAGCCCTCCTCCAAATGGGGAGCTGGATGGGCCTGGCTAACTGGGCTGGAGCAGACACTAGCAGGTGGAGGAGTCTCATTCAGTGCCTGGATCCTAATAATGGACAAATGGAGAGATCTACAGAGCACCGAGATCAAGAGATCAAGAGAGAGGAGAAAAGGATCCTGATGAGTGTTTAAAACAAGGACAAAGATTTATCAGAAGTCCATAGGTTGTTAGTGTCATTTCTTCCAAGATGCTGGTTTAAGCCCTGGGTATAAAGGGCTGTGGCTAGCTACTCTTTCAGGACCTACCAATTTGGGGCATCACTAGTAATTATAATCCCTTCAAGAAGCCAATGAACCATGGAAAGTCAGGCCAAGATACACTGCATATTCTCTTATTCAGCAGTCATTTTCCTTTCCCTTCCTTTCAGTTTCTTTAATGACTAACCAAAATGTAAACCACCCTCCCTCCCCAAAAAGAACAGCAACAAAAAAAGAGCAAGGCATGAGGTAGACACTTGAGTATAAAACCAGAGGCCCAAGAGTCAAGGAGATGAGTTTGAGGAACAGAAGGTGAATAATGGATACAGCAAACAAGCAGGAGGGCTGGTTTAATTCTCTCTTATCATTCTTCCTGTATGGTGATACTTGAGCAGGTCTGTTATGGTCCAGATATGTTCCCTGCACCAATCAGGCCTCCAACCCTGTCCTGGAAGGGCCCGAGCTTTGGTATACGTTCTGTAAGTGCTTGAAGTAGGAGACCGGGGCCAGAGACTGTCCCCTGAGTTCCTACCTTCCCTAGTGGAACAGATACTGTAGCAAGCTGTTGGTGCTGAACACTGGTGGTCAACAGTGTCTCCCTAAGGGCAATTACCGAGTGTCAGGAGTTTGACAAGATTTTAGCAGGCTTGGCATTGGAAGATCTGGTCATAGAAGGAACAGAAGGATGTATTTGACAAGAGAAGCCCACAAAGTTGATGATTTTGATTACTACAGAGCTTTATGCTCTGATCTGTGGTACACACTACAGATAGTTGGCTCACTGCATACCCATTGCAATCCTCTTCTGTCTTCCTCTACCAGAGAGGATGAAAAGCTAAGATCTCTATTCACCACCCAGCAGTAAGGGGTGGCTCTTGGACACAATTCTGACCCATGAGATGTAGGGAGAAGTCCTGGAGGAGGAGTGTTCTGAGGAAGTTTGGCTTCCCTATTAAAAGAGGACACAAGTAGCCAATGTGGCCCTTCTCCTTTTGCTGCCTGGAATGTGGCCGTAGTACCTGGAGGTGAAGGAGGCATCTTTTGACCATGAAGACAAAAGCTGTACACAAAAAGACGGTGGAGCCTGGGTCCTTGACAGTATCAAAAGCATTGCTCCAACATTTGTCTGTCTACCTCCAGACTTCTAAGTACATAAGAAAAATAATCTTTATTTGGTTTCTCTGTCATTTTTGGTCAAACACATTCCTAACCTACATAGTCCTACAGTATTTAGCCTGAGCAAGAGGAGCTGATATGATAGAAGGACAAAATGGTAGCACCCATTCTCTTTTCCTTCCCCAGGGCTTGATGCTAGTAAGGATATGTTCAATAATATTCTTTGGTATACCAAGACCCCTAAAGTCCTCGTGGCTGAGAATACTTTAGGTACTGGCTGACTGATAAAATGACAGTAATACCGGACAATATAGGAGAGGAAAAGATGAATTGTTGCAATACCAATTAAACCTAAGAAATTACTGGATGGTCTCCATATGGATGCCTACACCTGGCTTCACGCATATTCCTTGAATAGATAGGATGTGTACTTGAAATTCTGCCTATAGGATCTAAGGAAATGAGGTCAAGAAGACAGAGAAGAAACCCCAACAGGGTCTGGAAGGCCACAAGAGAGACCTCTAGAAGTTAGGTTGCAAGGAGACAAGCCATACATTGGGGATAAAGGACAATTTGGCTTCTGCCGATGGCAAAACCATAAACATCCCTATCAGATACCCAAAGCCCTCAGCACTTTTTCAATAGGCTCCTTGGCAGGACTAATTAATTCCTAATATTTTCCATACTTTTTCCTTTCTGGTCCCAGACTTTACCTCATGTACTTCTGTGGATTCGCTAGGCCATTCCTACAATTGCCCTGATTTCTACTCCTGCCTGGGCTCCAGAACACACAAAGTATGACTCTATCAAAGGGATCTGAAACCTGCATTAGACTCTGTCAAGACATCAGTGTGGGGAGTTACAGCAAAGACTGTTCTGGCATCTTGGACCAAATATGAGCAGAGTAATCAATCAATGCCTTTGAATTTGTTCTTCTGACTCTGCCACTACTTTTAGTATAAAAATGGTGCTGTCAAAATATTTGCTGTGCAAATGGTTTTATCTTGAGTCAAGAACCTACTTTAGGAAGGTTCAAATATTTCATATCATTGACTTAATCTATTTTTTACAGCTACCTAGAATGACAAATTATTACCTCCCTCAAATTAAGGAAAATGAAGACCTTATAAGACACCCCCTTCTCATTGAAACTCACCATCATATATTTTATATATTTTTAACTTTTTCTAAATAGTTTTTTTTAAAAGAACATCTTCCTATTAAAGTGTCAGAAATGAAAGGAGGAGTTTCCTCTTGTTGTTTGTAGAGATGTATCAATAATGAAAGGGTATGAGTTCCTGAAAAAATATCTAAAAATACCCCCTCTCAATTGCACTAAAGCCAAGATACTTTAGAAAAATAAGCCATTATTTAGTAAACATTTGGCTAAGTTCATAATAGTTATGGGTGACTTAGAGTCCAAGTTTAACTAGCTAATATTATAAAAGTGACTTTAAGTACCACACCCAAAATATTCCTTTGCAAGACTGGAATGTTCCAGTCTCTTTTCTCTACTTCCCATTGGCACTGTAGGCAGCAGGCACATCAGCCACGAGCCCCAGAACTGCAAGATTCCCGTGGGTCACCATGTGACTATTTCAGCTCTCATAACCTAAGTAAATGTTGCAATAAGATTTCCACGAATTTCCCCCCATATAGCCTCCTCTGTTTAAATTACCTGGATCAACTAAGAAGTACTTAGCAATTCTGTCTGCAAAGACAAAATTTTCTGGCCTGATCCTGGAAATGCCCAGCATGCCTAATATGTTGGCACCCTGAGTCTTCTCCTTTACGGGGACGGGGACCGGTGATGAGGATTTGGAGTGTTCGATGAGAATCTCATAGGGAAAAGTGTGTGCGGGAGGAGGAATCCCATGCCGGAAGAGCCTCTGCTGGGATCTGGTGAGTCTCTCCACCCGAGAGCGCGAAGGGGTCAACAAGGTTCGGTACAGGATTTCAGTCATAGAGTCTGGTTTCTCCTCCTCTCTTCTCACCACCTTGCACACGAAAAGAGGCTGGGGGTCTTCTTCCCTCATGTCGTCGGTTCCACTAATTGACATGGCATTCAGGTTTTGACTAAGCATTTTCTGCGCTTCGCTCAGTGAAATACCGTGAGTTTTTAGGAGATTTGATTTCTTGCTCTCCTTAGTAAAGTCCTCAACAAAAGCATACAATTCTGGCAGCTGCGGGAGGGAAAAAGGCGGGAAGTCAGGAGACAGGATGAAAATGTAATTGGTAGACTCACAAACCCTGGAACAAAAGGATACCAAGGAATCATGAAAACAGAAGCATCTGTCTTTGGAAGCTATCTCTGCCTAACGAACCCGAGCTAAGGGTGGCAATGTCAAATCTCATAGTCATTCCCAGAAAGGGGTATTATTAGACACAGCACTTAAACCATGAAATGGGCCCATTAGACTTGAATCGGAAAGTCTGTAAGATCTTTCCAATGTAAAGTATGATGAGCTGCCATGGAGAGAGAGAGAGAGAGAGAGAGAGAGAGAGAGAGAGAGCGAGCTGTGGAGGCTTATAGCCTTTGTTTGGAGTAAGGCTATGTTTTCTCTCTTTTTCTTGTTCTTTTTTTTTTTTTTTAAGGTTACATTTCTTTTAAGGAAGAAAGAGAGCCAGATAATACAGATATCAAAGCTTCATCCCGGTTTCCGAAGGTCTCAGAATGTTCCAGAATGCAGTGCAAAGGAAGCTCTAAGAGTCCCTATTCATTGGGATATTTTACTAATGCAAAGAGTTAACTTGGCGGAGTGTTTGGGAATAGTTGTTGGCAGAGAAAACAATAAAGAATTCCTTAGAATACCTTCCTTACCCAAAATCCTATACTGAAGGAATAAAATCTCATTTTCTCCAGCATCGGGCCTACCAACTCCATTATTCCTAAGGAAGTTCTTAAGCCATTCAACTGGAAGGCCAGAAAGGCCAAAGTGAGAACCCAAATTTGGGTCATCAGTCCAGGGCACTTTCCCTTCACTCCTAGGCCTGTTCTGCATCAGAGCAACAAATCCCAAGAGGGCAGAGGTGGGAGAATGGCTTAGCTCTCGCACGCACCCGCCCTGGAAATGCTGCATTTCACTGTGACCAAAGAGCATCAGTCAGTCGATGAAGGGGAATGTTTGTATTCCCTGGGCCCCCCAAGAACATCACCGGGTATTGCAGTAGCTCAAACCGTTACAATTTTTTTTTTTTCAAACTGTCACAATTTTTGAATATCGTTTGCCCTGTGGAGTACTGCAGAATTGTAAGCACCTACCGAACACCCGGGAGACTCTGCCGCCGCCCCGCTTTCCTCCGGATTGGTGTCATTACTAAGAAACATCGTGAGGGGACTTTGTCCTCGGATTCCTGAGAAAGCAGTAGAAGAGGAGACAGACGGAGTGGAAAACAAACAACCCAGCCAAGTACAAGGCAGGAGGGTGGGGCATGGGTAACGCTTTTTATGTGCCCAGAACTTTGTAGGTGGGACACTTGCTAAAATTTTACACCATTTTAAGTTTTCTTTTGTTTTCTTCTTACCCTAGGTCTATCAAATGACTCACATGCCAAACAAATATTTTCTCTGAAACACCTCAAATTCGTACATGACATATATGTTCTGACATTTAATACTAATTAAAAGAATCCTACATGGGTTGTTTAATGTTTTTGTCTTACATATCTCGGTCAATTTCCAGTTTATCTAAAGAAAAACTCCCTTATTTCTTACCCAGGAAAAGTGCTTTATTTTTATTTATTTTTATTATTTGTTTATTTATTATTCGAGAGAGAGAGTGAGAGAGAGCCTGAGAGGGGAGAAGGTCAGAGGGAGAAGCAGACTCCCCATGGAGGTGGGAGCCTGAAGCGGGACTCGATCCCGGGATTCCAGGATTATGACCTGAGCCGAAGGCAGTTGCCCATCCAACTGAGCCACCCAGGCGCCCCTGGAAAAGTGCTTTTTATTCAGGAGGAGAGGGCTAATAAAACAATAACAATTTACATTTTGAAACGATTTGCTTTGGGCCAGATATGCCGGTATGCAGTTTACAAAAGGAATTGTGTTAAATTTCTTCGTGAGGAGTTGGAAATGTCTACGGAATATTTACAGTTGGTCTCATCAGCGGGAGCAGTTCAGGATGCTCCCACTTTTTTTTAAAGATTTTATTTATTTATTTGACAGGCAGAGATCACAAGTAGGCAGAGAGGCAGGCAGAGAGAGAGGGGGAAACAGGCTCCCTGCTGAGCCAAGAGCCCCATGGGGGGCTTGATCCTAGGACCCTGGGATCATGACTTGAGCCGAAGGCAGAGGCTTAACCCACTGAGAAACCCAGGCGCCCCTAGGATGTTCCCATATTTTTAAAAAAGATTTTATTTATTTAGATAACAAGAGAGTGAGTGGAGGGGGGTAGAGGGACAGGAAGACAGAATCTCAAGCAGACCACCCACTCAGCATAGATCCTGAGGTGGGGCTTGATTCCAGCAACCTGAGACCATGACCTGAGCCAAAATCAAGAATTGGGTGCTCAGCCAACTGAGCCAATCAGGTGCCCCCGTCTGCTCCCACATGTGACCCTGGGCTGGCTTTATGGTTGGCCTTGACCAACAGCATACAAGTATAAGCTCTGAGGGCCCGAGCCTAGGCAGTAAGCTTTGCAGCTTCACGTCACACTCTTGGAATCCCTAGCCACCACGCAAAGAGGTCCAGCTATCCTTCTGGGAACACCAAGGGGAGCTGAGAGCCAGCACCAGCCACTAGACAGGTATGCGAGGCCATCTTGCATCACCCAGCCCCATTTGTGCCTCCAGATGGCTACAGCTGCCTGAGCAACTCCAGACCATCCCAAATGGAGAACAGCAGCCACCCAGCTACGCCAGCCAACTCCAAAATTATGGCAAATAATGAATTACAGATGTTTCAAGACACTAAGGTTTGAGTGGACTGTTACATAGCAATAAATAGCAGATAAACTCCATAATCCTTCACATTCCTGGTTTAATTTATTCCAGTGAATCCTCTGTTGGAGATAAGGGAATGTGTGAGGGACAATATCTTCCTTGGTACCACTATACCCACACGGGTAACTACAATAATTGGGATAAGGATCAGAGATGAACTAACAATACTCTTGGTGTTTGGGGTGAAGTAAAAACAATGAAATTCTTCTTCTTTCCCAAGAAAACAGAAAAACCCAGAATGAATACATTTATATATGAATATATTTCTATTCATTCTGGGTTTTTCTATTTTGCTTAGTAAGAAGGAAAAAACCAACATATATTTGAATATGTAGTCCTTCTGGGATATCTATCGATATATGTACCTACCTATTACTTGGATATACATATATCCAAATGTATTACAGTCACTAGTAAGTACACTGTATCAATATATATGACCAAAGGAAAAAAAGAAAGCAATATAATACAGCATGATGATTCCCTTTCCTACGTTTGCATAGTGGCCTCATAGATAGATCTATCATTGACCAGTTAAAAGAAGACTTGATTGTGCTTTTTTTTTTTAAATCGTACTTTCCTTTTGTTATTTCTTGCAAAGGAAAATATTTCTCTAACTGGTTTCATCTAAAACCTCTCATTGTCTCCTGGGCACCCATTACCCCTGCCTTCCAGTGGTGCCACCCACCGTGAGAGGGTTGTCTTTTCCCATGACCAATGGACAATACATTGCTCTCCCCTTTCCTCTCCCTAACAGAGCTTGACTTAACCCCTCTACACACACACACACACACACACACACACACACACACCGAACTTTATTCAGAATTTCTGATGCATGGGGCACCTGGGTGGCTCAGTTGGTTAGGCATCTGCCTTTGGTTTGGGTCATGATCCCAGGGTCTTGGGATCAAGTCCTGCATCAGGCTCCCTGCTCAGCAGAGAGGCTGCTTTTCCCTCTCCCTCTGCCCGCCACTCTCCCTACCTGTGCTCTCTGTCAAATAAAAAAATAAAAATCTTAAAAAAATAAAATGAATGAGGGGTGCCTGGGTGGCTCAGTGGGTTAAGCCTCTGCCTTTGGCTCAGGTCAGGATCTCAGGGTCCTGGGATTGAGCCCTAAATCAGGCTTCTGCTCAGAGGGGAGCTTGCTTCCCCCTCTCTCTCTGCCTGCCTCTCTGGCTACTTGTGATCTCTCTCTGTCAAATAAATAAATAAAATCTTTAAAAGTAAATAAATAAAATAAAATGAATGCTATTCATGGATGACGGGGAATGAAGTTCTGATATATGCTACAGCATGATAAACCTTGAAAAATTAGGCTAAGTGAAATAAGCAATTCACCAAAGGCCACATATTATATGATTGCATTGATATAAAATTTATAAAATAGGCAAATCCATAGAGACAGGAAGTACATTAACAGGAACTAGCCTAAGGCTGGGGGGCATGCAGGAATGGGGAACGACTGCTAATCAATCTGGGTTTTTTGGGGGGGTGATAAAAATTCTAAAATTGATTGGGTGATGATTGCACAACTCTCTGAATATAATTAAAATTATTGAACTGTGCTCTTTGAAAGAATTTAATGGTATGCGAATTGTTTGCTAATAAGACTTAAAAATGCTTTGGAGAGAAAATGATAGTTATGAAAGATAGACTAAGGAGATGCAAAATATTGAACTGGTTACCCCATAAGAAAAAACCCCAAATCACAGAATAGAAAAATATTTAAAATTAAAATTCAAGAAGATTTTCCTGGAATTAAGGATTTGAATCTGTGTATTAAAATATCAGAATGGCTAGCACTAAAACATATTCTAGTAAAGTAATTGAGTTTCAGGAAAAAAAGAAAACAAGAGTTAGTTTTATCTAGCAACAGTCAGACAAAAACACAAAAAAGCAAAACAAAGTTTGAGCCAAGGATTTTTCCATTTATTTAAGCTATGTTTGAAAGAATAAAAGCTTGGGGCACCTGGGTGGCTCAGTGGGTTAGGCCTCTGCCTTCGGCTCAGGTCATGATCTCAGGGTCCTGGGATCGAGCCCCACATTGGGCTCTCTGCTCAGCAAGGAGCCTGCTTTCCCCTCTCCCTCTCTGCCTGCCTCTCTGCCTACTTGTGATCTCTGTCTGTCAAATAAATAAATAAAATCTTTAAAGAAAAAGAAAAAAAAAGAATAAAAGCTCAAGAAAAAATTTTGATCTTGCAAGAACTCAGGAAATATTGTTCCCATGAGTCCTTGAGAGAACTATCAGTTGACTGATGGACTTCAAGCAGCCAAGAGAAGAATGGACTTCAGAACTTAAGAATCTTCTAGCAGTAGGGCAAGTTTGCTTGTAAGGGAAAACTACAATGCATATATTCTCTGAACCTAGGATTCCTACTCCTAAATATCTATTCTTACATTTGAGAAACATTTCCATAGATGCCAATGAAACATAACCGGTTATTCAGGGCAACAACTTTGTAACAGTAATAGACTGAAAACAACTTCAGCGTCCTAGGAGAAGGAGGGGTCAAACAAACCCAATGCCCACCCACAGTATAAAGGATAATTTGTGCTTTTTCATACAATGGAATACTCTTCAGCAAAAGATTTTGTACTTTATGTTACAATGTATGTAACGCTCAAGTATAAGCAAACAATCTATAAGGTTAGGAGTCACAATAGCGTTTACCTTGGGAGGGGTCCATACTGGAACATGAGAATTCCACAGCTCTGGTAATATTTTGTTTACTTGATCTGAATGCTACTTGTGTGTAACTGATAGAAATCCACTGAGCTTTGCCTTTATAATCCATGAACATTTTCATATGTGTCTCAGACATCGGGGCACCTGGCTGGCTCAGTCAGAATACCATGTGACTCTTGATCTCAGGGTCGCGTGTTCAAAGCCCAGTTTGGGCACAGAGATTATTTAAATAAATAAAAATTTTAAAAAAAGATATTAACAGAAACTTTACCTAAGATGGAGAAAAACAATTTCCAGGGAAAATCTTGACTTTTCAGGGAAAAGTGAAGAAAAATCTATTCACACTGTTCTTGGGCAACCAGTGGGTCTGGAGGTAACTCAATACTGAACAATTAATGATAGTGGAAAGGATCCAGTATGCTAAATAGATGTCACAACATAGGACAAAAACACATTGGAGGGGAAGTATACAACAAGTAAAATCTAGGTTAAGGATATTCTAAGACAAAACATGGAACCACGGTTGACAATCGTGTAACTGTTTCATGGAAATTTATGATATTTTTCTACTTTTCCTTCAATTTTTAAATTATATTCTTATCTCCACATTTTTTGCAATTCTACTTTTGTTTGCAATTTGTCATAATAATTTTTTAAATTTATTATTATATTTAATATATATAATATATATAATATATATTAATATATTTATATTATTAAATTATTATAAATTATTTTATTTTAAATTATTTTATTTAATAAATATTTATTTATTTTAAATTAGTTTATGGACAAATTACTCAAGAAAACAAGGCAATTTTATAATCAAAATTCTCCATGCTCTCAGTAGTTGTTGAATCACTATATTGTACACTCTACATTAACAATATGGCAATTAAAAAAAAAAGCTTAATAAAAAAAAAATCTTAAAAAATATTCTCCATGTGCTGAGAGAAAAGAAAACGTAGGTTCTGTGAAAAAGAAGGGATAAGACAATAGAATATATTGGGGGTGGGGGGAAAGATCAAAGGCTTTAGGACTGCATAGAAGATGATAATTATAAAAAAATGGTAAAGAATCAACATACATATACTTGCTCCTACTAAAGAAGAAAACAGAAAAAAATGTTAAAAGGTATAATTTTTTAACTTTGCTAAATGAAAGGCCCATAATAATTATAGTAACTGAAAAAGTAGTAAGAATGATAGACATGGAGCTACATAATGTCAAGGAAAATAATAACTGCAAACAGATACAGTGTTTACAATGTGTCAGACACTGCTCTGAGTTCTTTAATGTATTAACTAACTTGATATTCATAAAAATGAGTAGATGCTATTATCAGCCCCGCCTTACAAATTGGGGATGGAGGTATAGGTAGGTTAAGGGCAAAGATAAAGACATTAAAATTATTTCATGTTGATGAGCTGTTTGGAAAAGAGGCAAGCTTATAGAACACTTGGAAGAATACAGCCTTCTTGGCAATCTGGCAATATCTATTAACATTCAAAAAAATTTTTTTATGACTCCACAGGTGAGTTTCTTGAAATTTTTCCTGCAAAAATTGTTGGCCAAGTGTATAAATTATGAACCAAACTTTTCATGCAGCATTGTTTATAATAACAAGAAATAAAAAGAATTAAGATAATCAGAGGTAAGGCAGACAAATGCAGAGAAAGTGGGGCCCATCTCTCCTGGAACTATCACAATGATATACCTCCTGTATTGTAGTTATGTTTGCCCAAAATTTCCCCTTTGCTTATGATCATTTATATTTGGGTTTCTGTCCTCCCCAGCCCAATTCTGGTAAATATATTTGTTGTATAAAGAGCTTTTTAAACCATTAAGAAAAAGATAAACAACTCATTAGAAAAAAAATAGAAAAATAGTCAAAGGGCTTGAAGAGGAAATTCTCACAATTAAGAATGATGAATAAAGTCAGTGAACACAACAATATTCTCAATTAACAGGAAATTACTTGCAAATACATATAAAATGAGGTTTTAACACCATCAGGTTGGTAAATGTCAATATAATGATAATGTCCATTTACGGAGAGTAACTCTCATTCAATGTTAGTCCAAACTTTAGAGAAAAATCTGGCAATGTGCCCTGGAATATGTGGGCTCTTAGAACTAATGGTGCTATTTCTAGGGATATGTGCTAAAGAATAACCAGAAAATTGGACAAAGGATGCTCATTTTCAATGGCTCATAATATTAAAAAGCTGAAATAGGGAATTAAATCAGTAAGAGATTAACTTTTGAAAATCATTTAAACTACCATTCCGTGTAACCATTAAAAAGGAAAAGGAATTTAAAAAATATTTTTCTTGGAGGGAAAGGTGGTGATGGAAAAGGAGGCCCTAGGTTTGCCTTGTCCCATGAATACAACTAGATTACTATCAAATCATCTTAAATACCCCAGAGATCGATCATAAGGCTGGCAGAGCAAACTCCACAACTAAATGTGGAGAAGGCCACACTGAAGAAGGTAGGAAGGGTAGACACACATGACGCACTTATCATGGTGAGGACAGAGTAATGTATAAGATTGCTGAATCACTATATTGGTGGTGCAGACAGAGTAATATATAAGATTGCTGAATCACTATATTGGACACCTGAAATTACTAAAAACTTTTTTTTTCTTTAAATGAAAACAAAAAGTAGTAGAACCATATGCACACTATGATCTTGTTTCCGTCTAAAAAAAAAAAATATATATATATATATATGTATATATATCATAGAAACTTATATATTCATTGTAAAATCTCGAAGGGCATATCCCAGCAGTGGTAGTCCCTAGGAGTTTGGGTTAGAGTGTGACTTTTATTGTTCCCATTTGAAAATTTTTCTTTTGGGGCTCCTGGGTGGCTCAGTGAGTTAAAGCCTCTGCCTTTGGCTCAGGTCATGATCCCAGAATCCTGGGATCGAGCCCCGCATTGGGCTCTCTGCTCAGTGGGGAGCCTGCTTCCCTCCCTCTCTCTCTGCCTGCCTCTCTGCCTACTTGTGAAATCTGTCAAATAAATAAATAAATAAAGTCTTAAAAAAAAAAAACAAGAAAAAGGAAATTTTTCTTTCATGAGTTACTACAATAAAAAATGAAAGTGTTCACAGTTGGATGACAGGGAGTGGTGTAACAGATGACAGAGGGGTGTGTAGAAATGTATCTCTAAACACGTTCAACAGAGCGTTATATAGAAGACAGATGGGAAACAACTCAAATGTCCAATGCTGAGCTCATAACCTAACAAATCTGAGAAAAATCAAGTTGTATAGAAATATTTAATAATAGGGAAGTCATTAAACAAAAAGATGCTAAAAAGGATATTGGAATATGGCCCTTTTCCATTAAAAAAATCATATATGGCTCACATAAAAATCTTTAAAAAATGTTTTTTAAGATTTATTTTAGGGGCATCTGGGTGGCTCAGTGGGTTAAGCCTCTGCGTTCAGCTCAGGTCATGATCTCAGGGTCCTGGGATCGAGCCCCGCATCTGGCTCTCTGCTCAGTGGGGAGCCTGCTTCTCTGCCTGCTTGTGATCTCTCTCTCTCTTTGTCAAATAAATGAATAAAATCTTAAAAAAAAAAAAAGATTTATTTTAGAGAATGAGAGAGAGAGCACATGGCGGGGAGGGACAGAGGAAGAAGAAGAGAATTTTGAGCAAATGCCCCCAGCGGAAATCAAGAGTCAGGCGCTTAACAGCTTGAGTCACCCAGGAGCCCCATTCACCTAAAAATCTTAATGGTAGCTCTATCGGTGTGTAGGATTGATTTTGGGTAATTTGTACTCTTTCTTAGGATTCTTTGTGCTTCTGTGGGTTTTACAATAAGCATTTATTTTGCAATTAAAAGAACATTTGAAGATATTGAGAAAAAGAAATGGCTGGAGGCCATCTGTGGAGAATGCCCATCATGGCGGGGGGGTGGGGGTGGGGGGGGGACTGCTCAGACGTCTGGCAGAGGGGTTAGGGTGGCTGACCAGGGGAGGGACCTCCTTGCAGTCCCTGACAGTTCAGCCCACAGCTGGAGGGACAGGGCTCTAACTCAAAAGCAAACAAAGGATCATGGTTACCTAGGGCTGCAGGTGGGAGCTGGGAGTGAATGCAAAGGGGCACCAGGTTTCTTTCGGGGAGCATAGAAACGATCTGGTGGGCCCGGGCTTTCGGCTGCAGGTCGGAGTGGGGTGCTGTGGTGCCCGTGCTGGGCGAGCCCCACCCGCTCACAGCTGGCCCTCCCTGGGCGCCTTGTGCCCACTCTGCACAGCCCTTCAGGAACTCCAGCCTGGGAGGATGGGTGCGTTCCTTGTATGGTCATTCTCATTCCGCTCTGGATCCACAAAAAATTCCTGAAGCCATGCATAACCCCCTGATCTCTCCCTTTGTTAGTTGCTTTTGGCCTAGAAAAGCTCTTTGAGAGTCCCAAGATAAAAACAGGCGGAACAGAAGGCTACAGCCATAAACAGATCACCAGCAAAAGGAGCAATGCATAGCTCTGATAAAAAGAAAGACAAAGGATGGTTTCAAAGGATCTCAGTGTTTTTTAAATGGACCTGATTAGGGGCGCCTGGGAGGCTCAGTCGCTTAAGTCTGCCTTCCTCTCAGGTCTGGATCCCAGGGTCCTGGGATGGAGACCCTCGGCAGGCTCCCCACTCAGCCTGGAGTCTGCTTTTCCCTCTGCCCTTCAACCAGCTTGTGCTCTCTCTCTGTCTTTCTCTCTCCCTCTCAAATAAAAAATAAACAAACAAACAAACAAATAAATAAAATCTTTCTAAATAAATAAGTAAATGCAAAGATAAGTCCTAAAATCAGACTCCAGGGATGTTTGAACCACTCTGTAAATGTATTAAAAGTCGGCTGAAGGGCGCCTGGGTGGCTCGGTGGGTTAAGCCGCTGTCTTCGGCTCAGGTCATGATCTCAGGGTCCTGGGATGGAGTCCCGCATCGGACTCTCTGCTCTCTCTGCTCAGCAGGGAACCTGCCTCTCTCTCTCTCTCTCTGCCTGCTTCTCTGTCTACTTGTGATCTCTCTCTGTCAAATAAATTAAAAAAAAAAAAAAAGTCGATTGACTTGTGTGCTAAAAGGAGTAAATTTTACTGTAAGTAAATTATACCCCAATAAAACTGTTTTACAAAAGGAAACAAATGAAAAGACAGAGCTCCCCAAATGGGTCAATTATACCGTGATCTGCTTGGAGAGAAACTGTGTAAACAGAGGGGCAGTGGTCCGTGGGGTGCATATTAAAGGCAACCTGGGTGGTTAGATATTTACAGCAGTATTTGGGCTCAGCATCTGTGATGATGGAGCAGTTCAGTGCCCTGAGCTAGAGGGAACAGAGGTTCCGGGCATGCAGACTGGGGGTACTGGCTGTTGGTAATGACTGTGAACGCTAGCCCAGTGTTGGTTAACACTGCCTGCCTCTCTGCCTACTTGTGATCTCTGTCTGTCAAATAAATAAATAAAATATTTTTAAAAATTATTTTTTAAGTAAATTCTACCTCCCAATGTGGGGCTCAAACTCATGACTCGGAGATCAAGAGTTGCATGCTCTACCCACTAAGCCAGCCAGGAGCCCCCAAGAACTCAGATTTTTATTATGCTATCGTGCATACATATGATCTTGTCACACATGCAGTTTTCAGTGTGTTTTTTTTTAAGGATTTTTATTTATTTATTTGACAGAGGGAGAGAGAGGGGGAAGCAGGCTCCTTGCTGAGCAGAGCCCGATGTGGGGCTAGACACAGGACCCTGAGATCATGACCCGAGCTGAAGGCAGAGGCTTGACCTACTGAGCCACCCAGGCTCCCCTTTCAGTGTGTTTTTATTTTCATTTCCTTTTGCTCCTTCCCCCTTCCCTACCTTCTTTCATTAGCCCCTTCATCAGGAAACCTTATAATTAAATTTATTTTTCTCTGTATTTCTATATCATATATTGCCATATATGCACAGTCATAAGTATCAAAGATTCATGTAATTGTTACAGAACTGAGATCACATTTTGCATCTTGTTCTTTCACTAATGATTTCTCATGAAAAGTCCACCAACTTATCTAGTAAGCCTCTGGCCATTATGGTTGTTCCCTTACATTATTGCTACAAGAACATGTTCTCATTTCTGCTTCAACCCTAGAATTCAATGTGCGGCCCCCCAGCCTGTCCCCAGCCCTGACAGGCATACCCCAGGGCCTCCTGCTAGGGAATGGGAAAGATGCCATGAGAAAATTGAGACTCCTTGCTCCAGGTCTGGTGTGGAGCATCTATCCCTTTTTGTCCAGGTGGGGGAGCCGCATTGAATTCAGGGCAGCTGGTACAGCTTTGTAGGAGGAAGACAACAGTGGCCGTGATGCTGTGGGGACAGAATCTAAGGAGTCAGGACTCCTCTCTGCCTTGTGCCATCCCTGAGGGCTGATTTTTAAATACAGTTGACCCTTGAACAACATAAGGATTAGGGGTGCCGACACACCCCAAGATGGAAAATCCGTGTGTAATTTGTGAGTCTTGAAAAATTTAACTACTAAGAGCCTACTGTTGATCAAAAGCCTTGTTGAAAACAGTCGATTAACACAGACTTTATATATGTATTATAGACAATACTCTTATAATAAAATAAGCTATAGAAAAGAAAATCATAAGGAAGAGGAAAATACATTTACAGCACTGTATTGTATTTATCAAAAAAAAACCCTCATTTGCAACGACAAGGATGGAACTGGAGGGTACTATGCTAAGCGAAAAAAGCCAGTCAGAGAAAGACAAATACCATGGGATTTCACTCACAGGTGGAATTTAAGAAACAAAACAGATGAACACAGGAGAAGGAAAGAGAAATAAAATAAGATGAAAATTGAGAGGAAGGCAAACCATAAGAGACGCTGAACTATAGGAAACAAACAGGGTTTCTGGAGGGGAGGTGGGTGGGGGGATGGGGCAACTGGGTGAAGGGCATTAAGGCACTTGGTGTCGTGAGCACTGGGTGTTACATGCGACTGAGGAATCACTAAATTCTACCCCTGAAACTACTAATACACTCTATGTTAACTAAATTGAATTTAAATAAGAAAATTTGAAAAAAATCTGCATGTAAGGGATCCACACAATTCAAACCCATGGTGTTGAAGGGTCAACTGTGTAGTGTATTTCTAGAAAAGCTGAGGCTAAGGCGAACAGACCACGGGACAACTGCCATTGAAAAGACAGTTACTACAGTTCCCAAGAAGGAGCTTGCCTGGGGGACCAGACGGAAAAGCACCAGGGCCCATCAGGAGGCAGGTTGGGGTGGGAAATGTGAGCCAGAGCCCCCGCTGGTTTCTGCAGGAAGGAACTGGTGGGACAGGACCGGGAGGTTTAGAAACCAGTTTGGATGATTTCAGCAGACTCTGGGCCATGGGGGCTGTCCCCTGGTGTCTGACACCTGGCCCTCAGAGGGTGAGAGCCTGATGGAGGAGGTGGTTGGGGTTGGGATCAGTTGGTTTGCATCTGAAAGGCACACTTACAGACAGGTGGTTTACTGTCTCAAGGAATCAGCTCACCCTGGGAGGGCCAGTCCCTGCAGGGCCAGCAAGGCCTGGGATGGGAAAGCCCTGGTTGATACAGGGCTTCACTACAGTAGCATCTTTTGTCCTATGCAGCCTACAGGGGAGCTGTCTTGTCACGGAGACATGATTTGTTTCCCTCCTTAGTGTGAACAGAGGGACAAAATTAGGAACAACAATACCCACCTAGTAACTTGTAAGGATTATTCTATTATGTTTTCATTATCGGCTTCAGTAGTGAGGGTTGAGGAACTTGGATTTCCTTGAAAAACAGTTTTTTTAAAAAATTGTCTAAATAGGCATTTAAACATTTGTCACTATCGAATACTTGGAGCCAGTCTCCAAGAATGTACTTTCCATCCCTGTCCTCAAGGACACACTACCCAGAGCCTACCCAAAGACTGCATGTGCACACCCTCTCTCTAGTTAAAAAATAAAAAAATAAAATCTTAAAAAATAAAAAATAAAAGTCTTAAAGTAAGAAATATTACTTTATCTTATTCACACAAATCTGTTTTTTGCCCAGGGAGGCTGGTGGCGCCATCCTGCCACTAGGTGGCGCTCACTGGAAGTTTGCATCCACTATTTATTCTCTTTCTCAATCTCTCTCGGTCCCTCTTTCCTTCTTGACTGAGTGGCTGTAAAACAGCATCAATCCAACAACACTTAGCGTTCATAAGGACTACTGGACTAGGCTTTAGGAATACAAAAGTAAGTGAAGTGCAAATAATATGGAAAAATTTCTAAAACCTTTACAAATAACTCATTGAACATGTGGTTCTCAAGCAGGCACAGTTCGGCCGGGGGACAGATACACGGACAAGCCAAAGAAACATTTCTGCTCTTGCGGAGCTCACATGCCAGCAAGGGGAGGCATACAAAAAATCATCTAGCTAATAAATGAATTAATAAGTTTCAAAGTCAGAGGGCTCTAAAAGGAAATAAAATATGAAAGGGCCAAAGGGGGAATGGGAGTGCTGGGGGGCTGGATGTAACTTTATTTTATTTTTTTTTAAAGATTTTATTTATTTATTTGACAGAGAGAGATCACAAGCAGGCAGAGAGGCAGGCAGAGAGAGAGGAGGAAGCAGGCTCCCTGCTGAGCAGAGAGCCCAATGCGGGGCTCGATCCCAGGACCCTAAGATCATGACCCGAGCCGAAGGCAGCGGCTTAACCCACTGAGCCACCCAGGCGCCCCTTGGACGTAACTTTAAATAGGGTGGTCAGGGTAGACCTCATTGGAAAGGTGACATCTGAGAAAGACTTGTAGGAGGTGTGAGCCCTGAGAATACCTGGGGGGAGAAGCTTCCAGGAGGAGACCAGCCAGGGCTAGGGCCATGTGCTTGGCTCACTGGAGGAAGAGCAGGCTTCAAGGGGAGTGGAACACAGGGAGTTGGGGGACAGAAGGCACCTGTCACCCTGGGGGCCTTGCAGGCAGACATGGACTTTGCTTAGAGGGCACTGGGGAGCCACTGCAGGCTCTGTGACAGGCTCTGACTTATATTTGTAAAGGAACGCTCTGGCTGCTGTGTGGAGAACCATATTGCTAAAATATGTTCCTGTATATGAAGCAGATATGTGAGCACAGGTGTCAATTCCTAGCAAATCACCTGGAAGGACATGTACCAATTTCAACAGACGAGAGGTAATAGGAAGGAGACAGAAGGGGAGATTTACACTCTACTCTTTGTCAATAGTGTGCATTTTGCTTAAAGTTTTTATATGGTAAGCATATATTCCTTTCGTAATGTCAAAACAATTCTGTTAGGACGTGGCTGACTTCCTGTTTTGAGGAGAAAGAGGCACATATGGGAAAGAAAGATAACCTTATGTCTTCTTGTATCTGTATGTGCTCAGTCATGGGATAGGCCCTTCTGAGGATACTGGAAACAATATTTGAAACAGTTCTTAATTCTAAAGTATATATATATTTTTAAAAGATTTTATTTATTTATTTGACAGAGAGAGATCACAAGTAGACAGAGAGGCAGGCAGAGAGAGAGGGAAGCAGGCTCCCCGCTGAGCAGAGAGCCCGATGCGGGACTCGATCCCAGGACCCTGAGATCATGACCTGAGCCGAAGGCAGCGGCTCAACCCACTGAGCCACCCAGGCGCCCCTAAAGTATATTTTTTTTAAGAGAGAGAGCAAGAAAGAGAGAAAAAGGGTGCATGAATCGGGGGAGGGGCAGAAGGGAGAGGGACAGGGAGAATCTGAAGCAGGCTCCACACACAGCACGGAGCCTGATGTAGGACTCCATCTCATGACCCTGAGATCATGACCTGAGCCAAAACCAAGAGCTGGATGCCCGACTGACTGAGCCACCCAGGCACCCCAGGAATATTTTTTTATATAAAACTGGACACAGAGTTTTCTCTCTCCCTCTTGAACCCAATATGACAATAAAGGAGGTAGTTGTTGGAAGTATAAACTTACTACTACAACAAAACAGCAAAGAAAACACTTAAGAGGGGAGCCACGAAGTGGTCTTATAGAAGGAAGATTTGGTTTTGCAAACAGCAGCTGCCCATCACAGGCCCCTCAAGGGGAAATGTGCACAGGGCACATCAGGGTGGCAGCAGAATTTAGGTGTTTGGAGTTCCTTGAGTGCCCGCACAGGTATCTTCGTGGGGACGTGCTGTCCAGGCTCCCCCAGCCTCTTTGACCTTTCACCATACTCCAGCAGAATGACAAGGTCAGGAAAACCACCTTCAGCAAGCCTCTTTCCCTGAATTGAACACTTGAGCTCCAGGCTCACTTTCTCCAATGCACCCTTAAGTCTTCATATTAATAACCAGTCCTTACACCACACGCCTTGCTTGATAACTACTATATTGTATCAACTTCACGCTTTAACATCTCTGAAAAGCAGGATGTAGGTTGCAGTCAGTGGTGGTCTCCCAGTTAATGATGGCCCAGTGGCTGTCAAGACTATTCTCATGGCCTGTGCTTGCGTGAAACTGGACGTGTTCAGCCTGATCATGATATTGAATGGCTGCTGTTCATTCACCTAAATCAAATGCATTATGGGGGCACAGGCTGCATTTAGTTACTGTTTGAGGGCACCTGGGTGGCTCAGTAGGCTAAGCGTCTGCCTTTGGATCAGGTCATGATCTCAGGGTCCTGGGATCATGCCCCACATCAGGCTCCCTGCTCAGCAGGGGGTCTGCTTCTCCCTCTGCTCCTCCGCCTACTCGTGCACGTGCTCGCTCTCTCTCTCTCTTATACACACACATAAATAAATAAATAAATAAATAAATAAATAAATAAATAAATATTCTGAAAAAGAAATTACTGGGGCACCTGGGTGGCTCAGTTGGTTACGCATCTGTCTGTCTTCGGCTCAGGTCATGGTCCTGGGGTCCTGGGATTGAGTCCCGCATCAGACTCCCTGCCTGGCAGGGAGTTTGCTTCACCCTCTGCCTGCTGCTTTGCCTAACTATGCTCTCTATCTGTCAAGTAAGTAAATAAAGCCTTTAAAATAAATTTTAAAAATAAAAAAGTAATTACTGTTTAAAGTGTTTTTCTCAGTCTGCTCTGTCCAATATGGTAGCCACTAGCTATGAGTGGCCTTGGAGCTCTTGATACATGACTAGTCCAAACTGAGATATGCTGTGGTACGAAAAGAGAATCAAAATATCTCATTAAGGATTTGTATGTTCCTTTTATGCTAAAAGTATGCATTCCAGATACACTGGGTTAAATAGTTCAAAATTATTTTTGCCCATTTCTTTCACTTTTTCAAATGTGACTACTAAAAAACTTAAAATAACATACGTGACTTGCATTCTACTCTTTTTGATAACGCTGTTCTATAAAATAAAACTGATGTAACAATGATCACAGGCAGGCACCGAATAGAGCAGCAGGTGTATAATAAAAGTCAGTGCCTAAATAGTCTAAAAGAGCTCTTTTTCTGTAATAGAGAGTATATATACAATAGAAAATATAATAGTGAAGCATGTCAGCATTAATTTATTTAAAAGATTTCTTTCTTTCTTTTTTTTTTTAAATTTCAGAGAGAGAGAAGGGTGGGTAGAGGGAGAGGAAGAGAGAGAAACTCCAGAAGACTCCTTGTTAAGCACAGAGCCCTACTCAGGGGGCCTCGATCCTAGGACCCTGAGGTCATGACCTAAGCCAAAATCAAGAGTCCGAAGCTTCACTGACTGCACCATCCAGGGACCCCCAGAGCATGTCCACATTTAAATGGGAATGAGTGACCATGGGATTCCATGTGGCCAAAACCCAGCCTAGGAGACAGAAGGCCAGGAACAACCCAAGGCCCTCTGGACCATCCCAGTGCCATCTCCTTCCCTCCCCGCACCCAGAGATACTCACCCTCCTGAGTTTTATGTTTAGCATTCTCTTCTTTTTACTTTTCCTTCTTCTCTAGCCACTTTTCTCATCTATGTAGATCTCCCTAGAAGATTTCTCTTGCAACTTGCTTCCCTCTTTTTAAAACTTTAATTGCAGCAAAATACACGTAACACAAAATTTACCACCCCAGCCATTTCCAAGTGTAGAGTTCAATAGTGTTAAGTCTATATCCACTGTTGTCTGCAACTTTTTCACCTTTTGTGATGGAAAATGATCTCCGTTTTCAAAATGGAAAGATGACCGTGAGCAAGAAACCGCTGTTGCCCCGGTCAGATGCAGGCTCCAGTGGAAAACAGCCCCACACACGCCCAGGGCCTTGTCTGACCTCTGCTTCTCTGAGTTTCAAGGGTCTCTTTTGGGGGAGTCAGAGGCACCGCTGTGACTGCGTCCTGGGTCGCACAGGGTCCACCCCTGCTGGGGCATCGGCTGGGATTCGGGGTGGGCCAGGGCAGAGCAGAAGGCCAGAAAGGGTAAGGAGCCGCTTTGTATCTGTATTTTCTGTAGTTTTGGTTCACAAGGGCCAACCTCCAAATCTCAGGAGCAGGTCTACCCAGAGCTTTCCTTTGGGGTGCAGTAAATGCCCACTGTTCATCTTTTCTCTCTGGCTTTTTACTTGACTGTCTTTTTCATCTAGTTTTTGAGGTGAAGAGCATTTTATCTTCCAACCCTTCTGTTTTGTGACCGTGTGCTTGGGTTTGTAAGAGCTGCTTTTGTTCTGAGTGCTCCTTTCCCTGTCCCCCTTTCTTGCTTCAGGATGTAGCATCGTATCCCTCTGAAGACACTAGAGTTGGTGTTTTTTTTTTCCTTAAGATTCATTTATTTATTTGAGAGAGAGAACACGAACTGTCTTTTCCCAACACAGTCTTTCTGTCTCTTTCCTGCTTTGGCCCTAACTTCTGTGACAGGGGCAGTCCTCACGTGTCTGCTGAGCTGTGCTTGTCGCTCACAAATATGAATGGGGCACTAAAAAGCTAGCAGGAAACTCTACACACACTGATGGGGCTTTAGGCTTTGGGTCAACCATTTTTGGGCAGGATCCTGGAATGTGAGCATCTTCAGGCCTTTCCTGGGCTGGTAAGCTTCCTCATCCCCTGGTCTGGAGGGTGTTAAGTATCTCACGGTGACAGGGTAAAAGCAGAGCAGGTGTAGGGCTAGGGGCCCCTATATCAGGCACCTACTATACACACATTCACAGAGCCCCTTGTTTTGTTTGGGTGACTGCTGGTTGTTTTCTGGTAGGATACGAACACCCTCTACTAGGCCTGGCTCTCCCAGTCTGCAGACCCTGTGTTAACCTCTCGCTAGAGAAATTCTTTGGGTTACAGGCAGAGGCATGAAGTGGGGGACGGCTTCTGGGGGTCCACCTTCTCATACCGTGTTCAATAACCATCCTCTCGCCCACCGTTCCCATTGCTCTTGGTTCTGGGAAGAGCTGGTATCTTCTGCAGTGGAGCCTTTTGAGAATTCGAGGACATAAGTGGGGAATCTGGTTCTCAGTTTCCTCCCGTTTGCCAAACCTTTAGTAATCCCTCATCCGTCTACCTTCCAACTTCCAAAATGTTCCTGATGTTAGCACCTCTCCAGATCTTACCTTTGTGTGTTGTCTTTTTAACAGACATCCTTGTGTTGCAATTTTATTCTAAAGTTGAGGTTTGAACTTATGTGGTTTCTTTTCTTTTCCCTTCTTTTTGTTTTTAGATTTTATTTATTTGAGAGAGAGCGTGAGTGTGAGAGAGAACACACATGAGTGGGGCAGAGGGACAGGGAGAAGCAGGCTCCCTGCTAAGCAAGGAGCCTGTCGTGGCGCTCGATCCTAGGACCCTGGGATCATGAGCTGAAGGCAGACACTTTAATGACTTAACTACCCGGGTACCCCTGGCGATTTCAGTCCATCATCTTAACATACATCAATGGTCTCCCGCTATCCCCATTTCTTTACAGGGCAGGATGGACATGCGGTGACCACAACTTGTGTGCTGTGTCCACAGTATCTGTCCAAACAGCATCATATCCAAGAAGTAGCTCTTTGGGAGTGAGACGGTGTGTGGGTGGGCAGAGACAGGTCCTTCATTTCTGGAGCAATAGCCCTCTTCCACGGCTCCCTGCACTGCTGCTGCAGTAGGACACCTGGGCATCTATTTCCATCTATAGCCCACCCCTCCCATGGCTTCTCACTGCAGGTTCAGTGACACAGAACAAAGCATCACTGTGGCTTCCTGCCTTGTGTCTACATACAGCACGTACAACAAGAGCTGTAGACCAGCTCATGTCTGCAACCGGAAATGCTTTTGTGGTAGAGTAGATTAGTAATCGTTGTGCAGTAAGATCTCCGACGGGGCACATGGCTGGCTCAGTCAGCAGTCAGCTCTTGAGGTTGTTTGTGAGTTCGAGCCCCATGCTGGGTATGGAGATTACCTAAATAAATAAACTGACAAAATGAAATTTTTAAAAATCTCTAAAGGGGTGCCTGGGTAGCTTAGTTGGTTAAGCATCCGATTTTTGGTTTTGGCCCAGGTCATGATATCAGGGTCTTGAGATCCAGCCCTGCGTTGGGCTCCGTGCTCAGCTGAGTCTGCTTGAGATTTTTTTCTCCCTTTCCTTCGGCCCCTGCCCTCACTCTCATATACATACATTCTCTCTCTCTCTCAAATAAATTAATTTAAAAAAATCTCTATAAAAGGGGCACCTGGGTGGCTCAGTGGGTTAAGCCTCTGCCTTCGGCTCAGGTCATGATCCCAGGGTCCTGGGATGGAGTCCCGCATCGGGCTGCTTCGCAGGGAGCCTGCTTTCCCCTCTCCCTCTCTGCCTGCCTCTCTGCCTACTTGTGATCTCTGTCAAATAAATAAATAAAAATCTTTTTTAAAAAATCTCTATAAAATAAGATCTTTAATGAAACTGTTTGACCACCAGCTCATTTTGTTTCTCATGGAACTTAATGTATGTGAGTAACTTTGTGGATTGGTTTATAACGGAATGGTAAGATGTACCTATCTGCTTAACTAAGTAAAGCTTTTGAATAACAGGTTGGCCATTTTTGTCTTTACTCTTGTGTTCAGCAGTGAATCATTTTGTCCTGGAAAGCAATTTTTTGTACTTCTTCTGAAAAAGTGCCTTATCGTCACCATCTTTTACTGTTGAAGAACTCAAAAGCTTTGCTGGTACCTTCTGACCAGGTTTTGTGACTTTACTGGGGGAGGACCCAGGCAAGCAGAAGCTCCAATCTAATTAAATTCAGTTTCCAGATTTTCATTGTGGCATCTCCTATTAAGTTTCTAAGTAAGCTAGGGGCGCCTGGGTGGCTCAGTGGGTTAAAGCCTCTGCCTTCGGCTCAGGTCATGATCCCAGGGTCCTGGGATCAAGCCCCGCATCGGGCTCTCTGCTCAGTGGGGAGCCTGCTTCCTCCTCTCTCTCTCTCTGCCTGCCTCTCTGCCTGCCTGTGATCTCTATCCGTCAAATAAATAAATAAAATCTTAAAAAAAAAAAAAGTTTCTAAGTAAGCTCTACATCCACTGTGGGGCTCAAACTCATGACGAGATGTATCTTTTATTAAGTTTTAATGTTCAACGGCTTTGTGTAAAATCACACCTGCAGATTTGCTTGACTCAATAAATCCTGACATTCTAAATCAATCTGGACTCATAGTTTCCTGGGATATTTGAAAGATTTTTCTGATCTGTAGGATATAAAATACTGTTTCCATCACTATTTTATGCTTCAGTGAACACTTTTGAGCCACTAATCCCTTTTTTAAAAAAAGTGAAATGGAATAAAATATAACCCAATAGCAATAATAAAGATTGCAAATTTGAGGGGCACCTGGGTGGCTTAGTCAGTTAATCACCTGCCTTCAGCTCAGGTCATGATCTCTGGTCTTGGGATAAAGCCCTGCATTGGGCTCCCTGCTCTGTGGGGAGCCTGCTTCTCCCTCTCCCACTCCCCCTGCTTGTGTTCTCTCTCTAATAAATAAATAAAATCTTAAAAAAAAAAAAAAAGATTGCAAGTTTGATGCCAGCCAATGGTGTGAAAAATACATTAACCAGGATGAATCTTGTCAAATGAATGTTACTTAAGACAATCTGATTAACACTGTCCTTACGGAAAATATTCAACATTTAAATATGGAATTGTCATGGAGCACAAAATAGGGTTCTTTGTGAAGTCACTACGATCTCACATCTCCAATTCAATACACATGTGACTACTACTGTGTCATTGCATTTTCCTCTGAAAACTCCAGATGCCTGTGGCCCTCTGGAGAGATTATGGGGTTCCACACTTTGGAAATGCTGGTCTAAGTGAGAAGAGGACCACTTGGGAAGCAGGTGAAAGGCCACAGGGACCCAAGGATCCATCTGGACTTTACTAACTCTCACATGATTTTCTCACCAAAATGTCCACTGGGCTTTCCTGATGGATTTCCCTGGATTCCTCAGCCTTGGGATCTGACTGCCCATGTGATAACTTGCACAGTATGGTGGCTGGCACAGAGCAGGTACTCAGTTATCACAGGCCTTCTACTGGGCTTGTCAGAGGAACTGCATATAACACAACTGATTATGGAATACAGCGTGCTATTATTGACTGTAACCAAACAGAACCGGAACTCTGGCTCCATCAGATTCAGCACCTCAGAGACAGAAAAAGTCTGTGGCCCTGGCCAAGAGCAGATCAGTAGAGTGGCCTTGTTTACCAACATGTGGCAGGCAGTAAGATGAGGACAATGGCTTGGGGAGTACACTGTGGAAGGTGGCAGGCACCATCCCGCTGTGGCCCATGTGCCAAGAGAGCCTATCAGTCTTGGGCAGATACCAGATGCAAAGACCAGAGTGCTTTCTGATATGTGGATTTTATGGCTGTACACAGCCAACCTGGGCCGTTGGCTGGCTCAGTTGGAAGAGCGTGTGACTCCTGATCTCAGGGTTGTGAGTTCAAGCCCCACATTGGGTGTTAAAGACTACTTAAGTCAACTTAAAAAAAAAATGACTTTATTATTTAAATTTTGGCAGGGAAAATGAATGAAACTCTCAATCCTTCCTTTGAAATGACTGCTTTCAAAATGCAATTTTCAAAAAACTGAGTTTCTTAGGAATGTAATCTGATTATTTTGCTAAAAAAGATATCTTTTCTATTGCATCATTATGTTGTACATCTGAAACTAGTATAACACTTCTGAGGGGCGCCTGGTCGGTTCAGTGGGTTTCGGCTCAGGTCATGATCTCAGCGTCATGAGATCAAGCCCCACGTCAGGCTTGGCCGTCAGCACGGAGTCTGCTTGTCCCTCTCCCTGTGCTTCTCCTACCACCCCCCTTCATAAATAAATAAAATCTTAAAAAAAAAAAAAAAGGACTTCTGAATAATTCTTTGTTTTTTTAAAGAGCAGTTTCAGGTTTACAGAAAATTGAAAAGTATTCACCTCCCCCCCGCATCATAAACACAGCTTCCCCTACTAACATCTTGTCTTAGTGCGATGCATTTATGAGAACTGATGGACCAGTATTATTATTTTTCAAATATTTACTTATTTGAGAGAGTGAGCACAAGCAGGGGGAGGTAGGAGAGAGAGAGAGAATCTTTAGCAGATTCCTTGCTGAGAGTGGAGCGCGATGCGGGGTCTCATCTCACAACCCTGAGATCATGACCTGAGCTGTAATCAAGTCCAATGCTGACTGACCAAGCCAGACCAATATTATTATTAATTCCTTAGTTTAACCTGGGGTTGACTTTGTATTGTACATTTGTGGGTGTGGACAAACGTATCTACCGTTACACCTCACAGAACAGTTTCAGTGCCCGAGAAATCCTTGCTCCAATGTCTTGTTTTTTATAAGCCACTCTGGGTCAACCCTTCCTAAAAGAATTCCGATCCAGACTTGCTCTCGCTCAAAAGCCTCAGTGGCCCACAGTGTGCAAGTGCATTCGCCTAGTGCTCAGGGCTTCTCAGTCCAGCCAGAAGCTGTGAGTGTCCCCAACGCTTCCCTGTTGGGCAGCTCTACTTCGGAATGTCCGTGCCTGGTTATCTGCTCTGCCTGGGCAGAAGCCCCGGTGCCCTTCTCCTCAGAGTGGCAGCCCACCTCTCTTCCCTCGCGGAGTCCTCCCCTGCTTCTCTGAGCCTCCTCTACACTGTCCCTGCATCTCAACAGCATCTATTGTTTTCCATCTTGTTTATGGTTGTACTGGCTTTATCTTCCTCAGTTGAGCACAGTGGCTGAGAGAATCAAGGTTCTTTTTACTAGCCTTGAGCGCAGAACCCAGGACGCCCATATATAAAATGGGCCTGGTGAGTACGGTGTCAACTCCCAGGAGCTGCGTGAGTTTACAGCGCGCTGAGTCCTGCAGAGGGCCTGGAAGGTGGCCTGGCTCCCAGGACCTGTTCTCCCAAGTGCTAGTGGCTTTATCACCACCGTTGCAGCCACCAGCTGCTACCACTATGCTCTTCCTCCTCCTCCTACCTCTCCTCCCCCTGTGGGGTCGTCTCTGGGTGGGTGGGGGGACATCGCTGTGGCAGCCCAACACAAGGGCTCCATAAATAAGTGCTGATGAAGCAGGGGGGCTGCGTGGTCCCACAGAGAAAGCCAGCCTAAACGCACAAAAAGCAAGCCCAAACCAAACAAGACTGCGTGGGGACAGTGGCATTCCTCGGAGCCCTCTCCAAATGAGCCAGCCCCCAGCCTCCCCAAGCCAGGGACAAAGAAAGTGGTAATGAACATCTTGTGGCGATGTCAGCAGTTTGCTGTGTCACAGACTCTCAGTACAGGGGGCGTGGGGGCAGCTCGGGGGCCTCAGGAGAGGACAATTTTTAAAAATGGGAATCAGTACCTGGTGTAGGCTCCAGGGAAGATCTCTGCTTGATTCTGGTTTGCTTGGTGGAGGCAGCAGCACTTGACCTATAGGATAGAACCCCAAAGAGGAGGAGCCGGACTTCCAAAGACAGAAACTAGAGAAGAGGGTGAACTGTTCTGCTCAGCATCCTACAGGAGGAACAGATGTCCTTGGGGTTTCCCGTGGGCAATGCCAACCGTGCCCAACCATCTCCACACCTACAACCATTTCCACTTCACTTCCTTTGATACCAAAGACAGCTGCGCAGCTGCAGTGGGGCTTACTTCCCACCTCTTCTCCAGGGAACTGGCTAAGGTACTGAGCAGGCTCCTAGGCCAGTCTGGAGGCAGTGCCTGGGTGATCGGCCTTAGCTTTGTCTGCCGTCCACACCACCGCAGTGTGTTTACGGGTGCCCCTAGCGCCTGAAACGTAAGGTAGAATGTATGGAAGGGGATTTGGAAGACAAGACCCTAGGTGGATCGCAGCTGGAGTAGGAAGTGGTGAGATGCATTGGAACAGTGTGATTCCATCCAAGGGATTGCTGTGGACCGATCCTGACTGTCCTCTGAGCTCTGTGAATGGTCCCCAGGGAATGATACCTGCTCAGTGACACTGGCTGGACTGACAGGTCTGCTTGAGCAGGGGGAGGAGGAAACACCTGGCAGCTTTGGATGGAAGCCAGTTTGATGAGCTCATTTATTTCCACCACGCAGTTGGGCCCAAGGGAAGCCGGGAGAGGGAGCGCTCTACTATCTTCTGATCTCCTCCTCTTTCAAACTGTTGCCTCTACCGAGGCCGTACACTCCCAGGGCTGGGTGTGAGGACAGGCTGAGTGAGAGGAGAGCCAAGTCAGGGTTCAGAGTCAGTGGGAACATGGTGGGTGGGGAAGGAAGGCACAGACATCCAGGAAGAGGGCAAGGCTGCGAAGTGATGGCCCGAAGGGAAGAGGGGGACTGGAGAGTTCAGTCATGACCAGCTGGGTCCAGCTTCCTGCTGACCTGCTGGAAGCAGGTCAGTTTCCCAACCCTGATTTGTAGATGAACCCAGCTACCACCTCATCCCTTAGCACCAGCCTCTCTCCACGTCCCACCTCACCCCTCCTCTCCTAGCCACGCCCAAGCTGGCTGAAATTCCCGTTTTCTCTTCTGCCCTTAGGAGTGACACTTACCACTTGCTTTTTAATTGTTTATGTGGCCATCTTGTTCATGAACCGGCATGTCTGGGAGCAGGGCTGGGTCTCATTCATCTGATACCGCTTGGGCTAGCCTGGATCTGGCAATGCTAATGCTTAGTGTTGGTAAATAACTATGCATTGTGACATATGGACCTCCTCAAGGTCACATAAACAGCTGCATGACACGAAGGGTCATGGGACTATATTCCTGTATGAGGGTAATGGGTGGAATGTGGAGGATGGACATTTTAAAAAGTAGCTGATTAAGTAGTAAGTTAACTGAAAAAGGAGTAAATTAAGTAGCTGAATTGTCAAGTTTTCCCTTCTATAGATATGGACAAGATGCAGAAGAGAAATCGAGGCAGTTACTCGGAGACAGACGGCTTTCTACCTCTGCCCACAAGGTCTGGCTAGAAGTGGATTGGGGCTGCGCTGGGAAGAAAAGGAGGGAGAGAAGATCTGTTGTAGCACCAAATTATGTCCCTGGACTTTGTTCCCTGACAAAAGTGAGGGTTATGCTATATATTTAACTTCGTTTTACCTGTTTCTCCCAAGTCCTCAGAAGGAATTTTGTCTGGGTCTGTTGAGTGCAGTCTTTTGATGCTTTTTCTCCTGTCTGATGCTTTTCTTAAACTGCCCTCAATTGTTCACAAACAACCATCAGCAGACACATCGTCGGTGGCCAGTCGGACTCCCATCAGCATGGGTTAAAGCGCAACAGTAGTAACTATGTAGGCCATGCCTCCTGCTGATGAAGATTAAAACTGTATCCCTTGACCAGACACACAAGGACACATGCTGTGTGACTGCGGGGCTGAGGTGCCTAGACTGGACAAGTCCAGAGACAGGAGACTGGCGGTGGGTCGGAACAAACGTTAGTGTTTAATGGGTACAGAGTTTCAGTTTGGGAAGATGAGAAAGTTCTATAGACGGATGGTGACGGTTGTGAAGGTACTTATGGCCACTGAACTGCACCGTCTGAACTGGCTTAAATGGTAAATTCTGTTCTGTGCAGTTTACCACAAAACACATTTCCTGAGGAAAGGCAAGGCCCTGTGCCACCTTCTGTGGCCACTCAGAGAAGGGCCGTGCAAGATTTCCCCTCCCTGAGATGTCAAACTTGGTCTATCTGAGAAGATTCTGGTTCCAGAGTATTAGGGTCAAAACGACTTATGAGCTGTCCAGGTCGCCTGGTTGTGCTGGGTAATACAGTGGGGACTGAGCTGGGCACCCAGCCACCAAGGAAGCTAAGTGGAAATGGGGCTGGACATCCTTGAGACATTAAGTATTTCACAACACTGACAGGTATCAGACAGTGCTTAGAGTTAAAACTGGCAGGTAAGCAGTCTGAGCGGTGCCGTCATCTCAAGGGTGGCAACACAGCCACATCTTGGGCCATCAGAAGCCCTGAACACCGTGGTGGGTAGTCGGTAAAAACAAACACAAGTGCGAATTATCACTTAATACAAGCAGGTACTCTCTGGAGATAGTTTAAAACCTTCCTACTCAAACGTGGTCTGCAAAGCACGAGCATGGGCTTTACTTGGACCTTGGCTCAGCGTGCAGAACCCCAGGGTCCCCTAGACCTTTGGGATCAGGTCTGCACTGTTAGCAAGATCCTCAGATTCATTTATACTTGGAAGTCCGAGGATTGCTTGAAGACGTGGACTCTATGGAGAACATTAAACACGTACAGTTATTATTTTAGTAATCCCTACAGCCAGTGTGGGGCTCGAACTTACGACCCTGAGATTGAGTGCGGCATGCTCTTCTGACTGAGCCAGTAAGGCACCCCTAAACGTGTACTTGATAGTAAACAGGTGGGAATTACCCGTTCATGGGAGTAAACCCATGATGCAATTCACTAGGGCTATCAAAGACCTAGGGGAATTTTATGTTGGGCCACTATCACTGGTACAAAGCCCTTGCCGTGGGGAAGATTATGTCATTCATGAGAACCCTAGCCTTTACCGAAGGTTTTGGTGGATAGCAAGGGAGGCAGTCGCTATTGCATATCACACTGTGGCTCACCCCCAACATGGCTCCGCATCACAGAGGGACAGGGTAGGTGGATCCCCAATCCTCCAGCCCAAGGAGGGGGTTCAGCTACTTGGTTAAGACACATCTCTCTACATGGGCTTTTCTTTCATTTCTAAGATTTTATTTAAGGGGACGGGAGAGCATGCACAAGCAGGGGAAGCTGCAAAGGCAGAGGGAGAAGCCGGCTTCCTGCCGAGCAGGGAGCTTGACATGGGGCTCAGTCCCAGGACCCCGGGATCATGACCTGAGCTGAAGGCAGACACTTAACTGACTGAGCCTCTCAGGCCCCCTGATATGGGAATTCTCTTAACGGCTAATTAGCTACAAAGAGAAAAAAATTTCTCTGTATGATTATATTTGTGGTCACGTAAAGAAATAAGGAAATCTCCCCCAGATTTTAATATGGCGCAGTAACTCCCTAATTGAATGGAAGTACTCCTTTCCCTAAACTCTGGCTTTGACTAATAACCACAGGTATAAAGGACTAAAACTACCAACTCTTTAACTCTAACGTGCATGCTGTTTATGTGTAATTAGCTCATCAAATTCCCCCAAATCCTGAGACTGTTCCACAGAAGGGGCAACAGGCTCAGAGAAATCACCTAACCCATGCCAGGTTAAAAGGCTACAAAACGACAGAGCCCATGTGTAATTATGGGCTCTGTCGTTTTGTAGCCTTTTAACCTGGCATGGGTTAGGTGATTTAAATCCAATATCTCTGCCCAGACCTATAGGTTTGCAGCCAGCATCTCATGAACCGCCGAACTGAGCCCCCACATCAGGCTGATTACATGTGTTCACCCTTGAGGTGATATGATCTCGTGGCCCCCGGCACGTCTGCACTGAGGCACAAACCGGACGCCTGTAAAGAGCTCTGCAGGCTCCATGGGCCTCACTGCTGAAGGCATGAAAATGGCCAGGCAGCTTAACATCACAGACTTTTCACATATCCTGGTCTCAGATATCAAAACATGACAAGAAAGGCTGTTTTTTAGAGGTATTTCCTGATGAATGAAACCTAGGAAGTACTGGAAATCTTAGGGACGTCTGATCTTGTAGGGATTTTTCCAAACACCACCCCCTTCTTCCTCTTTGCCAAAGAGAAGATCATTCTCATTGGGGCAGAGGACAGAGAGACAGCAAGTAGCAGAAGAGTGCTGTGGCCTCTGCTTCCTGAAATCCTTCCTGGGATAGTTCAGCCATGGGAGTGGGCTTCTAGTTTGCTCTTCTAACTAAAAAACCATCAGCCCTGTCTCTGTGTGATGCTCCCATCACAGCAGCTGATGTCCTCCATGTCACACGGGGGCACTATGAAGTGACCTGGGTCTGAAGAGGAGCTTGGCTGAAATGGAAAAGAACAGGATGTGGCTGTTGGAGTCTTTTTGTAAAAAATAATGACAACATGACTGTTGTTAAATGAACACCGAAGAAATGATTAAGCTCCGTATTCAAAAACCTTTTGATATTGTGCGAGACTAAAACAACAAAAATCCCCAGTAAAGTGTTGCTGGTGTGATTAGTCAAGGGCCACACCACCATAGCCCTGCTGAGCTTGGTCTGGTCAATGGAGTCTTGCCAACGGCACGTCCGAAGCCTCTCACCGGTCTCCCCCTCAGGCCCCACTTGGGCTTCTGCAGTACCTCGTCCTGTCTTCCTCACTGGCAAGCTTTCTCCACGCTCCACAGGCAGCCAGCTAGCCAGACACTTCTGAATGCAGATGCTTTCATGGCCCCCTTGTAATGACTGAGTGGTTCCCCGCCTGTACAGAAAGTGAAAGCCCCAATGTTCTCTGTCCTGTTGCCCTTCTGCTTCACATTCTTCGGAGAACTTAGCTTCCTGTATGCTTTCAATCCTCTTTAGTTTTGTCTGTTCTCTTCCCTCTTCCCCTAATCTCTCAGGGCTTTTTAAACTTGGCCTAAGTGTCAAGACCTCGAAGACAACTTCTTAGAAAGTGCAGCCATCCTGGTGCTAGAACATGCAGCATGGCCTGACTGCTGGGAGCACAGGCTGGTGCCTGATGATGTGGGCTGTCACTCTGACCTGGCCACTGACCGTGTTACTTAGGCCCACTATTTTGTTCACATCATGCTTCAATTTCTCATCTATGAAATGACAGGAGTCAGGCGTACCTCACTGGCTTACTGTGAAGGTTGCATTCAAACAGCTCCTGGCATGGAGCAAGTATGTAATACATTTTACTAGCTATTACAACACTTAGAGCGTTCTTTTCATTGGTGTCTCATTTGCCAACCCTAAGATCTCTTGAGGTTGGGGAGTAGCTCCAGTCATCTGTGAAACCTCAGAGCAGGTGGAGAGCAGGTACTTATAAACATGCCTGAGGTGGTCATGATCTCAGGGTCCTGGGATCGAGCCCCACGTCGGGTTCTCTGCTCAGCGGGGAGCCTGCTTCCCCCTCTCTCTCTGCCTCCTCTCTGCCTACTTGTGATCTCTCTCTCTGTCTGTCAAATAAATAAATAAATAAATAAAATCTTTAAATATACATATATATATATATATATATATATATATATATATATATATATATAAAACAAAAACAAAAACAAAACCACATGCCTGAGGTGAACATAAAGCCTGGAAGACAGATCTGGAAACAGCATTCCAGGGAGAGATTATGACACGAGAACATAAGAAGGAATCTGTGTGAGAGGACGGAGGAAGCAAAACAGGGAGAAAACAAGGCTGCAGAAGAAAGGGAATGCTGATGGTCTGGGGCCAAGAGAAATCCCAAATGGCTCTGTCAAAGGGCTGCATGGAGAACATAGCAGCAAGATGATGATGCAAGAGAATCTGGCACAGAAAATGCCTGTTGGCGACGAGACTGGTTAGAGAAAACAGCCATTATTCATTAGTCGCTGGAAGAGCTACTATTCCCAAACCCTTCTTCATTATAAAGAAAAGGCGATTTTATGATCACAAAGAGGCCATGTCCTTTTTTTATTGACAATTCAATCTCTACATACATACAGTATTGCACAGATAATAAGTGGGCTGACAATCATTAACAATATGGACTCAGGAGCACGTACATACAGTTACTGCTCTGGGCGGTGGTGTACTCTGTGCCAGCTACTTCAGTAAACACGAGGGACATAAATAGGACGGCTACTTCAATACAAAGTCAGCTTTCAAAAAAAAGCGTATGTGTCTTCTCATAGAACACTTAGTATGTCAAACCCAGGAAAACCAGTAACTAAATGCCAAAAAGAATGCTATCAAAGGAAAGTTGGTGATGAAATGTTAAGAATTTCAGTCATTGAACTTGAGATACAGGAAATGTACACGTATTGGGAATTTTAAGAAAAGACCCTCATGTGCTGCTTCAAACTGACAACTATATTCGAAAGGATATTTCGGGGTTGCTACAAATGTCTTTTCTGCTAGCATAAACCACTGTTTGAAAGTTCTAAAGAAACAAGATGGTAACTGACATAAGGGGTTTTAAAATAAGATTCTTCTCACTCAAAATAAAATAAACTAAGTATGAGCTTCATCAAATTACAAAGAAATCTTATCAAAATGCCAATCAGATAAAGAAGCCAGACCACACGCTGATCTTCACTGACTGCAGTGCTAATGTCCCTACACGGGCGGGAGGAGAGAGTTGTCCCAGCTCTGCGGCTACACAGCCCACAGAGTGAGGGTGGACGAACTGGGGGTTGCTTCCTCAGGTATGGAATCGAGGGGGTATGCTGGATGGCTTTTAAGACACCAGCTTGAGATTCCACCTTTGAGGGGACGTTTTGGGTGGCAAAAGAAATGGATTAAAAACAGTGGGTGAAGTATTTCTTACCTTTTGATGCCATCGCTCAGAACTGTTCTGCACTGCAGTTCAAGGAAATCTCTGTTCGATACTTTCATCTACTGGCTGGTGCTGCTAAAGGGTAAAGCAAATGAGGCATCTGACAAAGACATTCTGGACACAACTGTAGAAATGCCGTCAAGTTTGGGGAGAAAACCAGTGCAGTTCCACGTCACGCCCGCTCTCAGGATCTTCCGCCTCTGAATTTTACGAGCCATCAATATGGTCGGGAAATGCACATTCACGCCACTCTCAACAGCGAGCTATGGCGTGCACACATATTAAAAATACATTTCCTGAAATCCTCCCAGGTAGACAGCGTTCATGAAGCTGGTTCTAATGGAAAGGATGCAAGACAATTAAGTGCAGGGTAGGATTTTTTTTCTTTAAAAATCAGGAAAATGACCCAAAGAGAGGAATGGCTTCTCGTTTCCTGCCTCTAAAAAGAATACAAGTATCGCTTCTTCTGGAATCTAACACACTGGCTTCACTTTCAAAATGCATCATTTTATTTTCCTCATAAGGCAGTCATACATTATAAACTTTAAGCACGTGACAGTCACATGATTTCTTCAGTAAGCCCTAGGACTTCCATGAGTGTTCCTGGAGCTTACAGCCAGAGTAGTCAAATATTAAAGCTTTCTCCACAGCCACACGTTCCTTTGATGTTTGGGTTATTGAAAACAAACTCACTGGATAATTTATCTTCAACATAGTCCATTTCTGTTCCTAAAAGTGTTAGCTGTGCTTTCTTTTCGATGAACACTCTGACTCCTTGGGGAGAAGAAAACACGTGTCACATAAAGCCTGCAGGTCTATGGAACCTGCTGATTCAAAGCACAAGTGAACTTTTAAAATAGTAACCACTGACAAAAGTCTAACAGGAAGCTTCTGAATCTATCTCATTATTTCCTTTAAGAGCTTTAGTGCTCAGTTTCCTGTCTGTCCCTTTTCCACCCAATGATCTAAGTCAAACACAGTATTAGGCCTGACAGGTGCAGAGAAGCATACTCCATGACAGTTCCACGCAAAACCAGAATGTGCTTTTCACTGTACTTCACCCATTTTTCCCAATTTGCAACATGAAGGAGAGGCGTATGTTCTGAGACTTCTGTAAAAACAGAGTCAATAAATGTGTAAAAGTCTGCACAGACATCTGTACACATGACACACTGGCAAGCTGAGACACATATAGAGGACTGTGATACACTGGGCTGGTGTCATGAGGCCCATCAGTGCAACGTGGCCATGTTGTTGTTCTGCTCACGGGCCGGAAAACTGGCAGTAACGTAACTCCCTGGAATTACGCTGGTAGAGGCTGGTACCTTCATAAATATAACTGGTCTAAGAAAGCTTTCTTCCTTATAAAAAACTGAGTAATTACTCAAATATAAACTGTATAGAGTTATTAGAAATCATCTTCAGAAATATTTAATATTTAAAATTTAAAAATTTAATATTTAAGGTATTTTATGTAGTGATCTAAAAAACAACACAAAATGTCATCATTGGTCAGTAACTTCACTTTAAAACAACTTGTTAAAAACAACAACAACAACAACAAAAACGTCATCATGGGTCAGTAACTTCACTTTAATGAGATAAATTAGCTAGGTACTAGCAAAGCTCTGACGCAGAGCTACCACTGAAATACCTGTGCTAGTGCTGGCTGAAGTTCCCCCGAGGCCGTGACATTATTTTGTTTTAAATAGGTTTTATTAGGTTATTGGGTAGGGCCAGGGGGCAAGAGAGAATTAGAGCACTGGCATTTTTAATAAAATTAAAACACAGATTCTTCAAAAGCATGAGATGACATTACTGATTTACTTATTTGGTATAGATGTCAAACTGCTGCTTCCCAAAAGATGGATGGTTCGGTCTGAAGTTTCAGCATTTAAAATCTTTCTGCAATGATTATCTTTTGTAATTGAAATAAAACAAATGATAAGAGCATAACTTCTGGAGCCAACTTGAGTAGGGTGAACTTTCCCCCAGGCCACGGAACTAGCGGAGTGACCCTCAGACAAGCTATTTCACCTCCCCGTGTCTCAGTCTCTTAATCAGCAAAATGGGGGACGACACGGTACCATTTTCACTCAGCTGCTGCGCATCCATCATCTGATACATGAAAGTCCATCAAACCACCCTACCTCACAGCAAGCACTATGTATGCTTGGAACTCACCATCTTGAACAACTTCTTCATCAGAATCTCCTTTTGTCTTTGTATATTCTAGAGTATAAGAAAGGCCATTACAACCCCTGGTTCGGACACCAACTTTCAGACCTACCTGAAAAAGCAGTGTAAATATAAACTTAGTTTTAAAGTAGTACATATTAAACATTCATAAAAACTCTGGCTATTTGTGCTATGGTGAGTGCTGTGAAGTGTGTAAACCTGGCGATTCACAGACCTGTACCCCTGGGGATAAAAATATATTATATGTTTATAAAAAATTTAAAAAATTTATATTAAAATTTAAAAAAAACCCAAAACTCTGGCTATTTGACATTATTTGTTTCTTCATAAGCTTAAAGAGATATTAGATTTCTGGCTATGAAATGTCCCATCAAGAAGTAAAAGTGGAAAGGGAAACAAGCATTTAAAAAATTTAGCTATTTAACAAACAGCACTGCAATACTAGTGGGGATCCTAAAATAAAAACAATTAAATGCAAAAAACCCAAAACCAGTCACTACCACTCTACAGAAAACATTTTTTTTTTTTTTCCTTTTTAGTTCCAGTCCTTGTCATAGATACATATAATCTAAACACAGGCTTTATTATAACAGGAATAAGTCTTAATTCTCTGATTTGTTTTTGCCACTTAAGACATCATCCTTTCATGTGATTAACTGTCACAATTATCATCTGCATATAACATCTTGGCAGTCCACTATACCAATGCATGTTAATTACTTAACCCTTGCTTTTGGCAGATTAAGCTGGGAATGATATTTTTAAAGGAAGAGGGTTTTTTTTTGCTTCTGTTTTTTAAAGTAAGTTCTGCCCAATGTGAGGCCTGAATTCACAACCCCCTGATCAAGAGTTACCTGCTCTACCAACTGAGCCAGCCAGGTGCCCCTTAAAGGAAGAATTTTAATTCTAAACATGAATAATCCCTTTTTTTTAAAGGAAAAAGAAAAGTACCTGATGGCACAGATGACTACCTAATAAAAAAAATTTTTAATTTTTTTAGAATTTAAAAAAAAATTTTTTAATGTTTTTAAACATTTTTAAAAAGATTTTATTTGTTTGACAGAGATCACAAGTAGGCAGAAAGGCAGGCAGAGAGAGAGGGGAAAGCAGGCTCCCTGCTGAGCAGAGAGCCAGATGCAGGGGTCCATCCTAGGACCTGGGACCATGACCTGACTCGAAGGAACTGAGCCACCCAGGAGCCCGTACCTAACAAATTCTCAATTCCTCAAAAATATTTGTGCTCCACCTCATTGCAAGAGATGTTCTCAGGAAGCTTCCCTATGTTTAGGTTCAGTGAGGTCCTTGGGCCGTCCCCTGGAAACCATCCTGCCTCTACACAGGGCCTTAATTCTAACACAGAACTATGCAAACATTCTCAAGTACCAGAAATCAAAAGACTGCAGCCCACACAGATGTTAAGAAGTTAAAATGGGACCAAACTGCACTTTTAAAATACCAGCCTTCATCTAATGTCTATCTTAGTGTAATTTTCTAACAATATTTACCGAACTTCTAATCTTGGATCCTATCTGCTTTTTTGAAGTATACAGTAAAAGTATCATCACAAAAAGCAGGGTTTCGCCAAGCAGACCCCGCTTCTCTTCACGGCAATGGTACATCTGCTTCCGGAGCAATCACGGAGCGAGAATGCTAAGCTGCCTGGGAGTTCTGAATAAAGCAGTCCGACTGTAGTCTCTTCTGTCCTTAACAAGGAGACAGAACTGTGGTCTTATTCACTCCCAGAGTGAGAGAAGAGAACGTGCAGGGTGATTCACACATTCAGCATCACCAATAAGAAACCATCTAGCTGGAATTCTGGAGCACATGTCCTGAGTATTAACTTGACTTAGCTTTTATCTTTATAAACCGGAAGACTCAAGCAAAGCAGGAGGTCCAACGACTAGGAATGAAAACAAACACTTACAGAAGACAGGAAAATACAGCTTTAGGTACCTGGAGTTTGGAAAAGGGACTGCTCGCGCCAGCAGTGACACCCAATGAGGCGTGTGTGCTCCATCCTCTTCATGTCATTGTCATCCCTCAAACCTACACGCAGCTACACCAGGGTTTCATCTGGCCCGTGTATATATACTCTTTCCATCAGTCTATCCAAACGGGGTTGCCACATACATTTTAGCATTTAGTAATTCTTAGGAGGAATGTGCCAGAACTTCATTACACTGTAATGTAGGTTGTACAACAGAACCTAGACACCACTCCAAAGTCTAATTACTAAATATCAGTAGTTTAGTACTTGGACGTAATTTACAGTATTCCACAGGCAACAATGCCCTCAGGTGAAGGGGATGCACACTCAACAGTTCTGTGTCTAGGACAGCCTACAGGGGTACACTAAACCAGGCTCACGGGCTTAGTCCTCTAGAACAATGGGCCTGACACGCTACAGACACTAAATATTTGCTGAATGATATTGGTGGCAGCACTAGATGTAAACAACCCCAAAGACCTTAATATGGGGGACTGGCTAAATAAATAGAAGCTGTTCAATAAAATACACTAATATATCCAGTCATAAAAAAGAATGATAAAAAAGGTGGGTCTTTCTGTAATGCTCTGGAAAGAACTTCAAGCTGTATTATTAGGGGCAAAAAGCAAAGTGTAACCACAGCATGTATGGAATGCTTTCTCTAAGTAGGGAAGGAGATGGACACACAAATGTTCATCTCAGGAAGGACACTCAAGAGGTGGCCCCTTAGAAGGATGAAAGACAGCCAAGGGTTTGGGTCACAAAACGACGTCCTTTTCACTCAATACCCTGTTATATTTTATTTGAGCCTCTAAAAATCACGAGCGTATTTTACTTTTTAAATAAAAATCCCTAACCAATGAAAACATACTGTGTATCACAAGATAATTCATTGTGAAAATACAACTTCAATTTTTTTACTGAATATTCATCGGATTGGTTTTACTTACATGTTCGGGCTTATCTTTAAGAAGCTGTTTTATCTTGTTTACTGCTGAAGGTGTCTGAAAAAAGAACAAGTTATTAAGTTTTTAGCTACAAAACCTGCTTTCTTTAAAGCCTTAGAGTTCCCTAGTCTTTAAGACTATTCAAGTCTATTAGCACATTTGTTTGACAAATTTATATTCCATTCTTGTTTGAGTACCTTGTGGCTTTTGTACACAAACACATGGACTCTCCTCAACTCAAAACATTGTTTTTATTTTTAACATACCTTCTAGCAACATCCTTTGAATCTTGTTCCCCCTAGTCAAGATCGGCTCCCTGTCATCAGTTCTCTGGTTCTACTTACATCACAAACCTACGTCTGCGGGGCACCCTCTCTTCGGTGCTCCTGCCACACGCTCGGCAACAAGACAATCCCTGACACAGAGAAGGCGCTCAGTAGCCAAGAATCAATCAAGGAATCGCTGGGGAAGCAAACCTTCAGGCAGTTTTCCTTTTGATTATTATTAACTCTATTGTTTGTTTTGCTTTGTTTTTTTTTTTATGCATCCCAAGTCTATTTCAAGCCCATTAAAATGCAGAGGAAATAAGGCAGCAGCATCAACCCAGAGGGTGCCTCTCTTACCAGTCCCACCACGTGTTCGCACAGCTACTAAATGTGGCTTAAAACATCATCTCAGGATATCCGGATGAACAGGATTAAGTTAGTCAACTACAGAAACAAGCACCGGGACGCATTTTTCAGGAGCAATGCTGTTTAATTACCTGGCCCATTTGTCTTCAAAATGAGGAAAACACCACGATGTATTAGGTGTATCGATCAGCACCTCCAAGCCCCCTTTCCTGGGAAGAGCAATTTTTCCACATCTACTGTATTTCTATCTTGGGTCCTGTCTGCTTTTTCACGGTGCTCAGGGACAAAATCCGTTCCAGGGCATTTCTGCCCTACTTCCTAGCTGTGTCCAAGCCTGTTACTTGGCTTAAATGGGGAGAACAGACCCTCCTCCTGAGGATGCTTGGGAGGATTAAATAAATGAGTTCACGAAGTACATTTAGAACAGTGCCAGGCACAAAGAGCTCAATAAAAACCTGCTACTTTACAATGATGAGAGTATATTAACAAAGAGATCATGTCCTTCCTACTTCATTAGCAACTTAGCTGGCATTGCTGTGCTGGTCCTCCAGTTTTTTTATTGGCATTTTATTGGTTTGTGGAATCCCAGAGTGGACATTATGACCTATGACTTGGAAGTAACTGTAGCCAAATCCCAAGCCTGTGCTAAGAGAGCAGACCAAGAGGATGGCCTCCAAGTGTGCTCTTTGGGCCTGTCCAGTGGGGGTGCCGGCCAGATGAAGATGTGGAAGCAGAGTCTGGACGCAATTTAGAAAAGCCATGAAACCAATTTAGAAGGCTGACACTAGTATTTTTTAAAAACACAAACCAGAAAAGAAAACAACATATTACACTAAATAAAGATGAATGTTCAGTGAAACTATGACTTCAGTTATTAATATACAGCGGGTGTGCACATATATACTTATTCTAACTGTAAAAGAGAAAAAAAGGTTAAAAAAAAATCACCGTCAGTAGTGATTTATAAAGGCCTTTCCCCACAATTCTACCAGAACAGGAGCCAACCAGTAGGACAATAGTGAAAATAGGGAGCAGTATGCTGGGGAAAGAAAGAAATGGAGAAGAATAGAATTGTGTTTTTTTTTTCTTTTCTTTTGAGATCTCAGCATGTCAACCTCAAATAGTTACAGGAATATTCCTGAAGAAAAATGTTTAAAAATGCCCATTTACCCTTCTAAACAAATGCCAGTAAAAACTAGCTTCTGCTGGTGTCATGGTCTTATTTCCCACATTGAGTCCTGAAGAAATTAATCTAATTACTGTCAAAGAGCAAAGGATTTCCGATAAGTTTAAAAAAAAAGCACAACCGTGGGAAAATATTTATTGCAAGTACAACTTGCCCTGTAATGCTGGGGAGTCAAAGGTGATGAGTGTTCACTGCTACAAAACCAAAACAAAGAAGACAGGGAGTACACACTACTCTGTTTCTATCTCCACATGATTATTAAATTACCGAATTTGATTTTACAAAATAATGTGTTTTCTTCTTTTCCCAACTCTTAGTAGAAAACACTTACACAATAAATAAAAACAATTCACGGAGTGGTCCACCTATCCCAAAGTGGTTGACTTCACACCCCTCTACTATCCAGGGAAAAGTAACCTGTGTGCCTGGGAACTGTCATCATAGGAACCAAAATGAGTCTTTCTTAATTTTCCTCTGTCAGGCCAAAACCCAGCATACTCCACTGGCCGAGTGTTACTGATGGAAACCCAGCAGAGTACGTACTTAAGGGGAAAGATAAAGATCTTGTAACTTTCTAAGTGAGGGATTTGATTTTCAGAACAAGTCAGAAGGACTAAAAGGGAACATGTGGCACTTGAAAAAAAAAATGCTAGCTATAAAAAAATACTTTCTGTATCTCAGGACCAGGCAGAAGCTGAGGATCCTTCCGGGCTCAGTCTTTGCAGGCTCTGGCAACTCCGCCGTAAGTACACTCAATCTGGCAAACAGTCCAAAAACTTCACAACAACATGCTGCAGGCCTGGTAGCCTCCCGTTTCCATGCACTCCCCCAAACGACTAAGACACCTACACTTTTCTAAGAAACGTATATATAATTAATGACTTATTCACCTGCAATTTGGCCAATGAATTAAAGTTTAAGATTCCTGAAACTCAGTGAAATAGAATGATCGTTTTTAATCTACTTATAGGTAGATCATAGAACAAGACAAAAGGCCCTTAAAAAAGATCTTTAGTCTGTTTTGGTATCAGAAACTTCTCATCCTTAACACTGTATTTCCTTAAGTAATTCCCCAGGCAATTTTAATATTTTGCTGCTCAAGAAAACAAAACTAAAACCAAAGCTAACTCCATGATTATGTATACGAAACATGTGCCAACAACTACAACCTATTTTAATTTCATTATAAATGTGGCATTTTAATGTTTAAAAGATGGCAGATAAATAGCAGCCAATGAACAAGTTACAGTATCTTTCAACTCATTCTTTAACAGCTCCAGGTGGCATTATGTTTTCCCTTTTGTCTTTTCCTAGTCATCTCTGTGTGTGTATATTTTGTGGCCTTTCTCATGTTTCTCATAATACACACTAATAAACATATTAACCATTTACTGAGTACCTTCCAGGTGTTCAATGGTTTATATGCATCATCTCATTCTTACAATTCTGTGATTTAGGTATTAAAGATTAAATAACTGATAAAGGGACAGTAAGTTAAGGAATGAAGAGTTATGACTCCCAAACTTAAAAAAAAAATTATTTACAGTGACTAAATAATAGGTCACCAACTGGATCTACTCTAATTTATTATACTATCCTCTCATTGTTATACATTTAGGCGACCTGCAATTGTTTCCTGGAGAATGCCCTGTAAATTGCCTGAATACACAAATTACTGCTTGGTCATTGCTCCAAAACACTTCTGGTACTTGTCCTTCCATGAATTAACTGGGGCTCAAGTAACATTGTTTCCTCTTCCTTCTCCACCAGGTGCCACGAGAAAGTTAAGTCTTAAAGCACTCACTGCACATAATGAATTAATTTCTCTCTGTGCATGAAGAATGATGCTGGCTATGTACCATCAATCTCTTACAACTTTGGTTGCACTTTATGGACAGGTGTCCATAATCTTAAATTATGGTTGCACTAACTCTGATCTGTAGAATGATGGAAATAAAAGCCTCTGCCAGCAGGGCAGTGTTAATCTTCAGGCTTTCATCATATTTTACTCAGGTTCCTAAAAATTCAATTTCTTTTGTCAATTCCTCTGCAGGTGCCCAAAAGTACTCACTTTGAAGTGGTGGGGTGGAGACTTAAAACATTCAATCAAGAAACCATCTCTGGTTGCAGAGAAGTGTTAACGGCAGCTAGCTGGTCACCAAAGTAAGCCTTCCGTTCCAGCAAACCATGAGTCCTCTCCTGGATTAACATCAGTTAACGCGGATAACTGGGCGCTGTCGGCATGGAACCATGTTTTCATTTCATCAACTCCTTTTCCTTTTCCTGGCCTTTTGATGACCTCTGCTGGCCACGTAGGTACAGCACTTAGACAAGTTTGCACCATGTCAAATTACTGATGTCAAGTTTATGTATCTAGGTAACACTGATCTCTTCCTACCCATTTTACTGAATCATTTCTTGTTTCATTTGCTTTTATTTGTATTCACTCATTAGCCCTTTGATCACCTTCCTGCTTCTGCACTAGACAGAACATGCTAGGATTTACAAGGCTCATGCCAGGGTCTTGGGACTAGGGAGCATATGCTGATTAAAATGACTGCAAGCCTGCTATGCGGGCTTGTGGGTGGAAAGCAATCAGGACTTGCTTTTTCTCTGGCACCAGCTAAGACTACAGGGAAAGGAACTTCTAAAGCTAGCTAGACAGTTAAACAGGCTAAGTTCACACAATGGCCTCTGGTAAGTTAATCAAACACTTGATCAAAGGCAACAAACACAGAGCCCTTGTGAACTAAGAACTGACAAGATGAAGAACGGACACAATTCTGTTAGCAGAGTAAGCCCGGTAACAGGTTGTGAAGCAGGAGCAAGTGCAGAGAGCGCAGGTCTGAGAATGTAAGCTGTTATTATCCCTGGTAATTCCAGGGGTGGCAATGGCCTGGCCCACAACTATGTCCCTGGAGGGTGGGAATTGGGTAATTCAATTTATTTCTTGTCCTGAAACACAGGAGGTCTTAAATGGCAGCTGAATGACAAGGAATGGGGAGGAAGGGAATGACTCAGAGATTTTGAACAAGCAGGTAATATGTTAAATGATGGACAAAGAAAAGGCAAAAAAGCATCTCCTCTTTCTGGCTCTACCATTATCAGTCGCAGAATTCTTTTCAGTTCTCAGTATTTTTTAACTCAGTGAAAAAATACTCAGTTAACTTGTGAAAGACACAAAGTATGACCCAGGCCCTTCAGTTCTTGTGATTTCAAGACGGTGGGAGAATTCTCCGATCTGATGATTTTATCTTCTGGACATGAAAACAGGGTTGGTGGCACAGAAAACAGGAATATAGAATAATCAGGATAACCTGTACCGGCTGAAAAACACTTATCCATTATAAAAATGAATCCTCCCACCTGATCACAACTTCCTTCTATTTTGTTTCAACTGATTTTCTGACAACAGGCTTTCTTATAGCATTAGCTTGAATGGAATCCGTGATTCAATTCTACTTCCCACTCTCTAGGTGCTGAATGCTTGCACAAAGCGTTCTCCTTAACCAAGCCTGGGGTGAGAAGAATGCCGAACTGATTCACAAGCTCTCCTATGAAATCCAACTCTTTCGAAACGGCAAACACAAGTGACTGTCTAACTGATACGGAGTTTTCCTGGGGTGAAATGTTTTGTAACTAGACAGAGGTGATGGTTGCACATTAAGAATGTACTAAATGCCACCGCATGGTACATTTTTAAAAGGGGTTAATTTTTTGGTATGTGAGTTTTCTCTCAGTTAAAAAAAAAAAAAAAACTGCACAGAGCACCAGGGATCGCGTCTGCGTGGTAAATCCTGCGGCGACCGTACGCGGTGTGGACTTTGGTGCCCTCCCAGGGTGTTCAACCTCTCACCCAGAAAACGCCCAACGCTCACTCAGGGTAGAAATTTTTATCCTTCTTTGTCCTTTGTGAGAGCCGACCACGGCCGAGGCCCGCTGGAGGGACGGAGGGTGTTTCAAAAAGCCTCCCCGACGCCAGGAAGGAACCCTTTGTGCACTACAGCCTTGATCTCAGTGAGGGGTGGGCTTTGTTGACGCCGTAGCTCTCACGTCGCTCGCCGCGCTCGCCCCGTTGTCCCCCGGCGAGCTTCCGCCCTCCCCGCGCACCTCGAGGGCAGAAGTCCGGGTTCCCTCCCCCAGCTTCCCGCTCCTCGAGCTCCTAAAGGCTCGCGACCCGAACACAGTCGCGCCCCCGGCTCGCAGCGGGCCTCCCCGGGGGCCCGGGGCTTCGCGCACACTCGGCGCCCCCCACTGCCCCGCAGGCAGCGGAGCACGGCCTGCTGGGAAACGTAGTTCCCCGGGCGCCCAGCTCCCACGGAGCAGCCCCGCCCGGGCTTGTTTATCTCTCCAGCCAGGGCAAGGAGGGCAGGGCGGCGACGCGGCGGCCGCACAGCGGGCCGGGCGCCGTGCCGCCGTGACCTCCTTGCGGGGGCGGAGGTGAACCAATGTCACCCGTCCGACCGCGCGCCCCGGCCACTCACCAGGGTGAGGGCGGCCCGGGTGGGCTGCAGCTTCCTCTTGCTCACAGCCCGGACAGTGGCTCGGACTAAAGAAGCCGACATCCTCGCGGTCCCGGAGCCCCGGTGACTCGGGCCGAAGATCGGCCACTTCACCCTCTCTCCATGGACACGGCGGCCGCATTGACGCCACAGGCTCCGGCGCACGGCGCCCCAGGCCCCACCCCGCGCGGGCCCGCCCCGCCGCCGTCATTGGGCAGCCGCATGAGTGACAGGCGGAGGGTGGGGCGCAGCGCTCGGGCTGTGGGCACGTGACGCGGGGCACAGTCCGAGGCTGGGGTGCGCGGGGGTGTAAGGTCGGTCTTCCGGGGACTGCTTAGGCGCGTCGTGGGGAGTGGGGTTTGGGCACGCGGAGTGATTGCTGGCTTGACTCTGGAGGCTTGTCGCTCCCCGACCTGTCCCTGGGAAAGGTGCGGCGTCACTGCTTAGGAACGCTGACCTCGAGAGCTGGTGTTCTCCAGAGCAGAAGGGTTCCGAGGCCTAGGCACACGTACTTGTCTTCCTTTCTGGTCGAGCTAGACACTTCTTCAGAGCATAGACTTACCGCAGAGTGGTGAAATAAACCACCCAAACACACCCCTACTCGTCCTCCCCTCACCGCGTGCTGACTTGAAGGGTTGTTGGAGGTTGGTGCTAATACAACTTTCGCTTTCAGGGACTGACTTTGGAACCCAACGCACTCCGAGGATGTGATTGGGCAGCTCCGTCAACACTCAGCGAGAACCACTGAACAGACTTGAATGAACACCTGTTGTCTGCCAGACCTTGCCGTCGCTGCTCAGGGGCCTCTGCCTATAATTCTGCTTGTTAATTGAAATACACCTAAGCCTGGTAAATGGAGAGTCCAGGAAAGAATGAGCGATCCTGGGAGGACAGAAGTGCAGCGGGGTTGGCGCTCGGGAGGGCAACCTCCGGATAGGTGGCTTTTCTCATAGGTGGCATTTCTCGAGGCGGTGCTAGAGGTAAAGGAAAAAGGAAGGTCGGTGGGGCGGTCCTGGGGAGGATGGACTCTGCTCATTGTTTCAGTGTGGAAAGAACTAATCAGCGAAGTGTGTTTTAGAGCCCAGTTTCTTTCATCTGCTGCTACAGGATTGGAGAGTTCAAAATTCCCCTAAGTAATGACAGTAAGAGAATGGTGGTTTTTGCCTCCAAACCCGGCTTAACACAAAAGAGACGGTGAGATTAGATGATGGTAGTATGGTGGGTTTGTCTTGGCTTCATCGGACTAGCTGGGTGATTTGGTACAAGGTGTCTTACTTCCGATGCCCTTCCTCCTACAGACACTGTGAAGATTAAATGGAAGGCCCTTGGAGGAGTGTATGGCACGTAGCTAAGTACCAGCAACTCAATAAACTGTTGCTAGTTGTTCAGAACATATCACATCAAGAATGAATCCTAATGTAAACAATGGACTTTGGGGATAATGTTCTGTCCACATAGGTTCATCAGTTGAAAAAAAAATACCCCACGCTGGTACAGGATGTGGATAGTGGAGGATTTGGACTTGTGTTGGGACAAGAGTATACAGAAACTCTGCACTTTCCATTCAGTTCTGTTGTGAACCTGAAACTGTTCTAAGAAATAGTGTTAATAAAATGTAAAAAAAAAAAAAAAAAGATGCCATGTATGATTCTTAATTGTTGAAATATTGTTATGTAATTGTGTAGCACTTTATAGATTTCAAGAGCACCCTTGGGCACACTTTCTCATAGCCTCACAATTTTAGAATAGGTAGGGCAAGAACATTGGGACGACTAGTTTAAAAGTGATGCATAAACTCTGGCCTTTTAGTATAGTGAATTAGAAAAGAAGTACATTTAAAAAATCTAATCCTAAATTTTTTGGTTCAGGATCCCCCCAGGTATGCTTAATTCTTTCATCTATTTAATACACACTACTCAGTTTTTAACTTGGTTGGCTGTTTTGCGTGTGAGAGGTAAGTCACATAATCTACTTATTGGTGGGTCAGGCATACCTAATGTTATTTGAAACTGGTGCAGGCCCCTCAGATAAACTGGCCTTAGAGGGTTTTGTGACTATTTAAGAAATATGTGGGCTCCCTTATCTCAGGGTAGCAGCTGTCCTAGGGTGTCCTGAGGTGGGTGTGGTAACTGTTGAGGGAGCTGGCAAGCTGTGACCACATTTATATTTCCACCAATAGGTTAAAAACTTAAAATAGGGAAATGTTCAACATTGCACTTCGGGCCTTAGTTTCAGGGTTTTAGACATTTAAAAGTGGTTTCCCTAGTTAAGACCTCACTTGATCCTCTCTACTCTGTGAAAGGGCAGGTGTGACTTCCATTTTATAGGCACGGAAACTGAACTGCCTTGAGATTAGGAGGATTGCCACACTCTCAGCTGGAAAACTGGGAGAGCCAGAGACCCTAATTAAGCCTAGAATTCCACCCAGGGAAGCGTGCTAAATTCTTGACTACTGTTGTCTAAACATGCCTACTTTCAAAGAAAAAAGTACTAAGTACATCTTTACAATTTTATGGGAGTTTGTTGAATTCTGTGAACATCTGAATCTGAACTTTTTTTTCCCTCACCTGTAACACCATGAACCCTATTTACCCAGGACTTTTTTCCCACTCAGTAAAGATTTTTTTAAAGTAGAATCATTTGTGAAACACATTTGAAAATGAAAAGTAAACTGGAGTTATGTCAGAACATTTTAGTGATATCTCTAAGTGTGCACTCTGCTGATTACTGTACACACTGAGCAAGGGATTAGAGTAGACAGGGCTGTAAGAATAGATTTCATTTTTTTATGTGTTCCTGGGAGAAAGAGGAAATGAAATTGTGCTAGTGGAGCATCTGTGGAGCTTGTGGAGGGACAGGCCAGCTGCATCTGAATGATAACTAGGAGCTGGCCTCAGCATGGAGCAGATCCACTTGTCCCCGGCTGGGGCCCTGAGAAGGGGCTGTGACCAGCGCCCAAGTCAAGGGTCATCTGTTCTTCAGGTCTGGCAAACACTGGTCACTGCCCCAAATGATCAGTGTGAGGAACTGAAATTTACCCAGGAACTAGAATAAAATGTAGGAAGCTTTTTAACATTCTTAAAAGGATATAAGGAAACGTGGTTTCCATGAAAAGGAAAATAATAAGAATAAACTTGAATGAGAGGAAAAGGGAAGGTGGCTGAGGTACGTTGAGGACAATTAGAAGTGAAATGATGAAATTCATGTGAGATAGAAAACAGCAAAATGACATAAAAAATCCAGCCAGTCATGTGGAGATTAAATTTGAGTTCTCCTAGGATGAAGGAAAAAGATGATAGAGAAATAATGAAAAAAGACAAAAGTATTTTTGAGGGGGAAAAAAAAAATAACATACTTTTCCAAGTTGAAAAAAACCAACCAAAAACCCAAACTGGGCTAGGGAGATGCATGGGATTTGCTTCCGTTTTAGAGAAAAGTCACAGACAAAAAAACTTACAGGGAAACCTCTGCTGAGGTATCCAAGCAGAAAAATAAAATCTACAAGGGAACAAAAATTAGACTGGCCTCCGATTTCTGCTGTCATGCCAGAAGACAGCATTAATAGCTTTTCAAAGAAAGTGTGACAAGAATTGTGTGCCCAGTCAAGCTCATTTTCATGCTGAAGGCAAGAGAAATCAGAAGAGCAGCTTCTGCCCTGGGTGCCTAATTCATGTGGTTAATTCAGGTGTTTGGGTTTGTCCAAACTGAGTAGGAACAATCACTAAACCCTTCTACCACAACTTCCCAAATTCTGTAGGTAATTTTGATAGGATTCTTCTTTAACTGGAGTATGTCTCCAAGTAGGTGAAAAGAAGGGCTCACAGGTGCTATTTTCTGAGCCCTCTCCTAGCCGGGAACGCTCGCCCAACAAACACTCTCCCCGTCCTTCTCTGTCTTCATCCCACCGAGCCTGTGCCTCTCCTGTGGGCATTCCCAGTGCTTGGCACACAGTGGGGTCAATGAACTGTAGATTGCTCGAGCACGAGATAAAGTAGAGGGAGTATGAGATAAAGAGGAGCAGATTTATACTGCCCTCACTCCTTCATCTGGTTTCCTCATGAAATTTAGGACTCTTGCTAGAAAGTAATGTGGATAAAATTACAGGTTGAAATTCTGGTTTTATTTCAAAATGATAAATAAACCGAGGCATTGTTCTGACCACATTCTACTTCTGGAGGGCTTGTGGAGTTAGAGAAACAGTTCCAGGGGGGCTCCAGTCAGACCCAGAATGACACCAACCAAACTTGTGATTGGCAGAGATGGCCTCTTTAATCCTCAGGGATATTTAAAAGTTCTCCACCCTAATTTCCGAGTATCATAAAAAGTAAAAAGCACTTCTGTTTTGACATTTTTTCCTTTGAAAATGTTTTTAGCAGCAAACAGGACTCCTTGTATTCCTTATTTCATTTTTTTTTTTTTTTATGAGCACAGTAATTCTATGTCAACTTACTTAAAATTAGGGAAAAAACCCCAGAGCCTCTCAGTGGCGCTGCTTGACCCACGGAAGGCTTGCATAAATAGGTGCTCATGTTCACGTTGTCATTTCTACAAATATCAATAAAATATGGTTTGTAAATTGTAAATACAGTAGTAGCAGTTCAACACATATTTGATATGCTTTCACACAAGGATTCAGTAAACAATAAATATAATTTCCCTTCTTCAAAACAAAAAAGGGATTTGTAGGTGAAAAAAAGGGTTAATTTACTCTGGGTGTATCAGCACACCACTTTCAGTGTGCTTTGAAAGAATTAAAAACCATGAAATTGTATTCACTGAATACTGGCCCACAGTTATACTTTTTTTTTTTTTTAAGCTTGGCCTAAAAAAAAAAAAAAAACAAAAAAAAAAAAACCCCCAAACCTGGCTTAAATACATACATCATGGCTTTCTCTTAAAATCCTTACATCTATGGGGATTCATGGTACCTGGGACTGTACTAAATTTTTTTTCCTCATTAACAATTTCATTAAGTTAAAAAAAATCTGACATTTCCCTTAAATGTTAAGTTGAAGCCTGATCTATGCTGCTATGTCCTGTGAAATGAACCTAATTTCAAAGTGAATGGGAACGCCTGAGTGGCCATTTAGAGTGCTGCCTTTTTTCCTTCCCTCATGATTCCTGCTGGGTCCTCTTCGCTGAGGCTTTTCCCTGAGTCATATATTTACTGGAAAGGCTACCTAGAGGGGGGGAAAAAACAAAACCCAACATAAATAAAACAAGCCTCACTTTATCACAAAAGCCATAAAATTACTTATTATTACTTATTTACAGAAGCTTTTCACACTGGTACTGGTCACTTATTTTGAATTGAGTAAGCAAGGCTAGATATAAAAAAGGTATGTAAGGAACATGATCTACTAAACACAAACCTAGTCAAAATTCTTTCTAAATGCAGGCAGGTTGCTAGAGTGACATAATTCTCATCACTGTTTCCATGTTGGTGCAGAGGGCCAGGTGGACTTTTTGAAACCTCTGCTTTGCATACATCAGTGTCTTCACTTACAACCACACAGGACAAATTCTTTGGCTAAAAATAAATATCTTGCATCATTACTTTGCAGATATGAACCTGTGAATGGTGACATTCTAGCAATACCTTATTGATACAAAAGAAAAAAGGAAATTTATTATATTTACAGGTAAAGGACAGAAATGTGGATTACTAATTAAAGCCATACTACAGAAGACTTAATAAGTTTTGTTCTGGAGTATAAACAAATAGATCAATGAAAAGAAAACTGATAATTCTTAATTATTTTTCAGAAAGTAGTATATAACAAAGGTTGCATTTCTAACCAGTGAGGTAAAGTGGATTGTTCAACAGCTGGTACTGTGTCAAATAAGTCATTTTGGGAGGGAGAGGAGCATTAGTTTTCTTTCTTTTCTTTCAACATACCCTTCCTCTCCACCCAATTCCAAATGAATTACAGAATTAAACATAAAAGCGCCAAAGTATAAGAAGTAATGATTATTTATATAATCTTGGGGTGAGGAAATTTCCTAAGCACACCACCTTGCCCTATGAGAAAGACTTGCTGAGCTTAGTACTAAAGCAAGTCAATAGGGAAAAGATGAACACCGACATACAGCTAGGGAAAGAAAAACTGACATATGAAAGAGGAAAAAAAAAGCATATGAGTATATATAAAAAACATTTAGTATCAATGAGTAATCAAAGAAATGCAACTTAAAACAATTTTTGATCATCAAGTTGAAGGAAGGTCAGAAGGACAGAGAGGTGGGATGGAGTTTTGCTAAATGAATAGTCATAGAAATCTTACCATAACTGAGGTATGCAAATAACTTAAATGTTCAAAATTTGTGATATGAATGACTAAGTATATAATAGACACAACAGAATACTAGATTTGCATAGAATAATAATTACTAATACAAAAAGTAGGTTATAAAACCACATGAATAGTATTTTCATAGAAACTAAAAATTAAAGGGGCGCCTGGGTGGCTCAGTTGGTTAAGCGTCTGACTCTTGATTTCAGCTTAGGCCTTGACCTCAGGGTTGTGAGTTCAAGCCCTGTTTTGAAAAACAGTTAAAAAAAAAAAACACTAAAAATTAAAAACAAATGAAAAATCCTATCAATCCAATGTTTGGTGCCTCATTGTCCTTATCTGAAAAAATGTGGGCTATTACACCTACCCCCTTGGAATTATTCTAAAGATTAAATAAACTGATACAGTTTGTAAAGCAACTGAACAGTAGCTAGTACACAGAAAAGTACTCAATAAATGTTAGCCATTATTAGTACATCGATGTGAAAAGATGGGAAGACTTTATTTCCCAAGCCTAAGTAGTAGTTATGCTCTGGAATGAAGTATAAATGGCTTTTATTTTATTCATTTTTGCTTAACTATCTAAATTTACTAAAGCAAACATATTAAATATGCAAATAGAAACTTAGGGCCCCCAGAAGCAAACTTTTCAAAACAGAGCATCCAGATAGTCAATGCACAGTGAAAAATGAGTGATACCAGGAAGGAGCACAGCACTCTCCCCTGGTATTTATACTCTAGAGCCTCGAATGGTCTATAGGCAACAAATCTTTGATATTCTGAACTGCCTGAAGTAATGAGGATAGATTTATCATTCCAGGGACAAAAAGTTTAGATCACTACACCTCGTATTTCACACACAATTCATAGAGGTTCAAGATCTAACCAGAAAAAAATAAAAGTTTTAAAGCTGTTAGAAGAAACTATAGATGGATATCTTTATGAACTCAGGGAAGAATTTCTTAACGATGACCCTAAAATCACTGAGTGACATGACCATGAAAACTAACCATGGAAAATCCATCACCAATTACCTCAAAATTTAGAACTTTGGAGTGGCAAAAGACACAAGTTCAAAGACAAGATATGGTGGAGGAAGATATCTGGAATGTATATACTAAAGGAGTAGTATTCAGAATAAATGAAGAATACTTACAAATTAATAAGGAAATGATAATGCAACAGGAAAATAGGCAAACAACAGGTACAGGGATTTTATAGAACTCCAACTGGTAATAAGCAACAAAATGGGTAAATGATATGAACAGGGAATTCACGGACGAATAACTCCAATTGGCTAATAAACATATAACAGTATCACCAGAGTCAAGAAAATATACCTTAGAATAACACCACAGTATTTTTCACCCATCAAATTTGCAAAAATAAACACTGCTGTTGGGAGTGGCAATTATTTCAACCAATCACTTGATAACCTAAGTTGAAAATGCACATACACTATGACTCAACAGAGTTTGACTTCAAGATACACAAATAATAAAACCTCTCATACATGCTCAAGGAGCTTCAGATGAGAATGTTCAGTACAGCACTGTTTATAAGAGCAAAAACCCGAATGCGGTCTAAATGCTCATGTGCTACGTAATGGATAGTATGTTCTGTATTCATAGAACACTGGAAAGAAATACAACTAAGTCTATATATAGTGATCTATATAAATTTCAAAATCACTTCATTAAATAGATACGAAAAAGCAGGGTGTAAAACATTCTTATTATACAGTATGATGCATCATTTAAATTACAAAATTCACCAATGATATGTATGTTAAAGGGTACATATGTAAGTTTAAAAAAAAGAACTGGAAGAACATCTGGACTCCTAATAATAGATGCCTCTGGGGTGGAGAAGCCACGAAGAATGGAATGGGTCTGAGATGGTGGTCAAAGCCTGACTTCGACCATCTTAATGATCTTTTATTGAAAAAAAGATTGAGAAGAAAATAAGGAAAAAAAATAAGGTCAGTTCTCTAGTAGATGAGTTATATTTGTATATTTGTATTTTTCCCAACATGTTAGAAACCACTCTTTTCGAAGAATAGTGCTTATAGTCTGATTACTACATAGCCTGTATAAAAAAATAAATCATACCTGAAGAAATTTCATATAAAAATGTGCATGTAAAAAAGTAAACCCACTAGAAATAAAACATGAACTTTTAGGTACTCTGAGGGAAGAACATCAAATTTATAAAACTCTGGAAGCATGACTTGAAATCACCTAAAAATTGGCTAGATGAAACGACTACAACAAGCAAGCGACAAACTATATGGCAAAACAAATCATAAACGAGACTGAAAGATTAATAAATTGGAGTGGTGGCCGGGAAGGACAGAACATGTTTGCTAAAGGACAAATGGATTTCTATGTGGAAACTAAAGCTAAAAACAGAGATGATTACTCTACTTAAAAAATACAAAGATAGAAGCATGAAGAAATACAGTGAAAACATGTGAAAAGCAGGAGACTTCAACAGAGAATACAAGCCGATGGGCAAAAGACTACTCCCATAAAGTGAGGGTCTGGGAAAAAGGCAGTCAGAGACTCTCTGGGCTGGCCAACAATCCCCTTTTGGCATTGAGGGCATCATTGTGAGAAGGTGTGCCCTTTTTAAATCTATCATTCTACTCACTAGGAATTTATCCCGAGGCAATAACTAGGCAAATATTGCCTGATGGTGTTTGATGTAAACAGTGGTCTTCAAACTTGGGTACATGTAATCCCTGAGCCAACTGAACAGGATGAGTGGGCAGGGGGCTTTACGGGACTTGACTGGGGTGCCTCATGTCTACTGGATTCTTTCTGAGAATGCCTCTGTGGCCAAGGTTTTGGGCTGGATCTCAGAAGGCACACCAGTCTTCCTTTCACAGTCCTCCTACTTTATAGAAGAAAGGCATGTCTCCTCCTCATCCAAATCTTAATGTAGTACATGGCCTTGGGAAAAAACCCAAGGAGGCAGGAAGGAAAAGAAACGCTGGTTATCTGTGGTAAGTGTGAATGCCTCTAACAAAAATTCCAAATTTTCAGCTTTTGTGAAATTACACTGATAGGTGATGTTCATCGCAAATAATTCTTAATGATACATTACTATGTGATTTTTGGTCACTTCGTTTAAAAAGGAATAGCAATAACTGAATGACACTGTTGTAATACATCTTCCATTCCCAAAGAAAGCATATCTATTACTTTTAAGAGCCTATCATAAAGACTACTGGGGTTTCTTGATATTTACCAACTATAAAAACAAAAAAGATTTGGGAAAGAAATGATGAGGAACACTGTTTCATTCCTGTAGTATTGATCCAAAAATACTTGATTGTATGGAGAAAAATCCCATCTATCTCATTAAATGGCAGTCACTTTCAGTATGTAAACATAAATAGAAAAATCTTTTTCACTAATTTTGTAACGTTTTGATCAATTATATATTCTAATGCAAAAACTCAATTTAGAAGAAATATTTACATTTTGACAAAAAAGCTTAAAAAATCAAATTTCTATAAATATTATTACAGATAAGAAGGATAGGCTGATCAATAATATGCTTGAATTTGAATCTTCTTTTTCTTTAAGATTTTGTTTTTAAGTAATCTCTACACCCAAAGTGGGTCTTGAACTTACAACCTTGATATCAAGAGTTGCACACTCTACCCACTGAGCCACCCAGGTGCCCCTAAAATGCTTGAAATATATATGCTAAAAAATATACTACCTTAAGATGGAAGTAAAACAAAGGAATTCAAGAAGGAAAGTAAAATTTCTGCCTGTTAAGGAGCTGTAAATGAATGGTAGCGTGTATGAAAAAGCAGTGATATATTAATTTCATTTGATACATTTAAGGCTAATTGATAAGTTTTATTTTAAAATTTCAATATTTATTTTTTAAAAAACCTCAGGAATTATATGCTTTGCAATTTTGATGAAAATTTCAGATATCAACTCAAAACTATATAAGAAACATGGGCTTTCTACATTTTGAGGGAAGAATATGAGAGCAAAAAAAGTTTTGGAGGACACTGATGTACTAAATATTTGAAAGCAGCTAGTCCATTAATAAGGAATAATTAAATAAATAATGGGCATGTTCATATACTGGAATATCGAGAAGGGTATCAACAAGAATGATCTCTACTCACTGATAACAAGGTGTCCCTATATTGTTTACAAAGGTACTTCTGTTATTTTATTTTACTCAAGATTTTAAATAATCTCTACACTCAACACGAGGCTTGAACTCACAAACCTGAGATCAAGAGCTGCATGTTCGACCAACTGAGCCAACCGGGCGTCCCTGTTTCTGTTATTTTAAATTTACTATCATAAAGATCACTTTTTTAAAAAATTAGGCTTTTAAATTCTGGTCGAGGTAAAAAACTGTAATAGTATATACACATCATCATGAGGGAGTAAAGATACCATCAATCTCTTCCAACATCTTCAGTTTTTAGGATTTCAAACTGTGAGATTAAAATGGAATAAATGAAGAGTCAGACATAGTTCTTTTGGAAATATAACCTTCTTTGCAAAAAGGGGGAGTTGTAAGGAATAGAGAAATCTTAGTTTTTTTGAGATTCTCATTCTGAATAAACGGTTATTATGTAAACCAGAGTAATTCACTTATGCAGGAAAACCAGCTGACTATGGTTCTAATGTCCATGATGTTTGTGTCCTATTAGAAGAGGGAAGTAACAGCGAGGCAGGAAACTGTTTATACCCGTAACAAGGCAGTGATAACTTGCTGAGGGATAATATTTGCCAGACGCTGTGAAAAGAGCTTTATGTATAGAAAATTAATCCTTACAACTGTCCTGTGAGGTGTCAGCCCCAATTTATTGATAAGAAAACTAAGGTACAAAGATGTCCGGTAACTTGACAGAGGCTGAAAAGCCAGCAGATAGTTGGGCTGTATTTCAAACTCACCTATGTCTGATTTGAAAGCTCTTATTCTTGGCCCTTCTCCTGCTTAGTCTCTTTATTCTTTCAAAATGAATACATCTCTATCAGTAAAACTCACTGAACATCTAAGGCACTGCGTCAGCAGTGTGTATAAGGGGGAGGGGAGTCACAATGGAAAACAAGGAAATTCATGGAATCTTCTATTCATTACTCTCCCATTTGGCAGTTAAGGACTATATGCAGCCCAGGAGAAAGGAATGGAGCAAGAAGTATCAGGAAAGAGAACTTGGCTTTTTAGGGGCTCGGTGCTTTAACCTCAGGATCTGGTAAGATAAATGGGGCTACAGCCCTTCTCTAGATGAGACATCTGGAGCTCAGAGAAAGCAGGTCTCTTGCCTGAGGTCAATATGGCTACTGGAGAGAACAGGGGCCATCCTATCAACAGGAAACCACCTGTGTGTCACATATTTAGTACTCTAGGGAAAAAAGAGCTCTGGGGAAATTTAACACTACTGACAGTTGAGATGTATTTCAGATTTATAATATAGACAATGGGTGAGTTTATTGTGGATAAATCTGACAAGTCTTAACAGTTGTTGACTGAGGAGTTTAACTAAGATAGATTCTAACCACCCATAAATGTTTTCTTTTTTTTTTTTTTTTCTGGTATAAAGTAGGTATGTTTATTGTAATAATTTTTCTTCTGTAGTCAATTCAACCTTTAAGCTTTACAGTTGCTGAAAATATTTATAAATATGTAAGTCTCTGACGTGGAAGACAATTACAGAAATCTTTACAGCCAACTGGTCATGCCATGCCCAGGTATTATGTCCAGATATCCAACATCTGTATTCTTCTCCCACTGATATAATTCAGAAAATTATAATAAATTTCTACTTTCAAGACGTGTAAGCCTTTATCAGGAGCCACGCCGATTGACACTGTGCGGGAGCATCAGTGTGTCACCACTCCTACAAACCTCTGTTCCGTGGCTACACGCAGGTGCTGTTCTAAGTGCTTTTACATGGATTTCTCAACATCCCTGTAAGCCAGCTATTATCATCCCTTTGTAACAGATGAGGAAACTGAGTCAAGTGGAGTGTAAGCAGGTTTTTCAAGATCACAAAGCTAGAAATCATATCCTGCAATCTGATGGCAGAGGCCATGTTCTTCCACACCCTACCCTCGGCAAAAGCAACATCTCGACCAAGCAAGGATCCCTATTTTCCCTGTGTAATGCTCTGGAAATATCTGTTCAAGGCTGAGGCTTGTAAAAACAGTACTCTTTCGGCTTGTTTACATATGGTAACTCTGTGACCCTGAAACTCTCAGAGGATCTATGGGAAGCAACCGCACACACTGCCATGGAGAGTCCATTTCCCGCACTTGGCTTTCAGAGGCAGAGGGTGTCAGCCTCCTCCTCTAGTCTCACAACAGGGCCCCAGGCCCACTTCACTTCTATTTGATTTGGGGTGTTTTCCCACTAGAATGTTTCTTGTTTTTACATCCGTCCATGCGTTCTACTGAAAACAATGGCAAAATCTTCCCAGGAAACAGCTGCTCCTGCATTTTCTCACAGAGCCTCCTTTGTCTTTACCTTTATATCCACTGTTCCCTTTTTAGGTAAGGGCGGTACTTTTCTGAAGATTTCTGGCTCTTTCTCCTTGAACCATCTGACCTCACTCTATACCAACCCAGTGCCCATTCTTCACAAATTGGAATTGTTACGCGATCTGATGCCACTTTAAATGTTTTCTCCAATCATTTAAAAAAAAAAAAAATCCCTGGAATTCACATAGCTTAAAAATCAGTGCCTATTCCTGTTTAGATTACGGTATATACTTGAGACACTTCATCCCCAGACGGGCAGAAACAGAAGTAGCTACATAATTTAACAAGTCCATTTATTTTTCTCTTGTGAACGACATTCAGAGTAGAGACAACCAAACATCCCTTGCTGGGAGCTCTCAGAGCTTTCCCAGGGTGAGACCACTGTGCCCTGGCTTCTCTCAGACTGTGCTGGTGAAAGCAGGGAAGCCTCTCTCTCCCGCGGGGCCTACAAGGCTGCCCAGGGCGGGGAGTGCTATCTCCCGGTAACTGATGGCAGAGAGGGCTTCGCCTCTTCACATTCTAACGAACACAACATCTCTCCAAGCTAAAAGCAAACGGTGTTTGCATATCAGCAATAACATACAATAGGTAAAAGCTGATCATAAAATATGTGGGTTGTTTTACACTACATACAAAAATGTCAGGTTCTGTCAATGGAGTTTTAAAATTTCAGAAACTTTTCTCATAAACTGTACAATCAAGTTAAAAAGACTACACATGCTCTATTTGCTTATATAATTTCCTTTCTTTAACCCTACTTTATTGAATAAGGTGAGAGAGAGAGACTAAGCAAAGTTACTAAGGGTGTTTACAGGCCAGAACTCAGAATATTTGTTATAGAGTTTATAGTTTCATCCTTTCTTAACTGAAAAAAGCTGAAAAAGTTGCTCAGTTACTTTGTTTTTCCTCTTCCCTCTCAAGTTTCCCTTCCCCTTCCCGACTCACATTCTTGAAACACCGGAGAAAAGGAGAGCCTCCGGGTTTTGCCTCCCTCTGGGCATCTGTCCACAGGCTTGTGGGCCAGGCAGGGATGGTGTGAGGTTCGGTTGCCCACAGTTCCTCTTCCAACACTGATCACCAGAAACCCCTGCAGTCAGGTTTCTGTCCTCTTCACACCAGAGGGACGGTTCTTCCCAGAGTCACTAATGGCGTGAGCACTGCCCAATGCAATGCTTACAGAGCCACCCACACCGCACCCGAATTTGCAGCGGCGAGGCCCAAGAATGGTCAAGCCCTCTCTGAGGCCCCTTGTCCTCCGTACCAGCTCCTACTCCAGGAGCCAGCTCTCCTGCTGCTCTACTCCCTCATTGACCATCTTCTGTCTGTCTTCTTTATTTTGAGCCTTTAAATGTTCTCTTTTCTTTCTGCATTATTTTCTAGGTGATCTCATTCCTACCCAGGCCTTCAAACGCTATCTCTGCACTGAAAATACTCAAGTCTCGGTCTTCAGCCTGGCCCTCTGCTCTGAACACCTTGCTCGTCCATCCCACTGGCGACCTGGCATCTGTACCCAGACATCTAGCAGTCTCTTAAATTGACATGGCTACAATTGGACTCTCTTTCTCCCAGAAATCTGTTCTTCCTGAGTCCTTCTCAGCACAGGAAATTCCACTTCCATCTTCCAGTTGCTCAGGCCTAAACTTGTAGTGTCATCTCGGGTCCACTATCATCTCTGTCACCATCTAATCCAGTGACAACCCACGTTGGTGCCAAATATCCAGAACATGACCAATCTTCACGTTGCCTTCTGCTCCTACCCGAGAGTAAGCCGGCACCATTTCTCCCCTGAGCTCCAGCAAAAGCCTCCTCGTGGGCCAGCTGTCACCCTCACCTCCTCACAGCAGCCATAAGGAACCTTCCACAACAGAATTCAGATTAAACTTCCTTTGTCCCAAGCCCTCCAACAGCTGTCCATCTCACAGACAGAAAGAAATCCAATCTGGCCAGTGCTCAAGGTGCCTCATGATCCACACCCATCTACCCTGACCTGACCTCCTACTACCCCCCTCCCTGCACCTGCCATTCAGTGACACCGAGGGACAACGGTGGTTTTCAGTTCTATTGGAACGGTCTACCTCCAACTTCCCCTACCTGGCCCCTTCCTTCATTTGATTCTTTGCATAGATGTTACTTAACAGAATGGCCACCTCCCTATCCAACATTCCCTTTTCCTGCTTTGTATTCTCAGCACCTGTTGCCATAAGAAATACTTACGTATCTCTTCTGACAAGAATACAGAGTGAACGGGAGCAAGGACTTTGCTGGTTCCCTGCTGTATCGCCCGTGTTAAGGCTCGTACCTTGCACTTGGGGCTGGGCAGTGGAGGGCGGAGAGGGAAAATGGCTTAATAAGTACTTGTCGAAGGAAGGATTAAAGACATAGTGAGAGAGCGAGAGAGTGGAGTTCAGGGCAACAATTACTTTCTTCCCTTCCTCTGGTGCACAGCACATAGTCTCATGAGGAGAATACACTGCTGACAAGACAGTGGCAATTTCAAAGCAGAAAGAAAAAGTGTGAAAGAGGAATAAAGAATTAAAGACTATGGTTCCTGCTCAGGAACGGTATAGGAATAACCTTAGAACACTTAAAAGCTATGCAGGTCTAAGCCTACCCACTGGGAATCGGATTTAGGAGGTAAAGGTGGGGACAGGGCAACCGTATTTTTAAGAGTTCCCTGAGTGATTCTGATGTCCAGGCCCTGTTAAAACCACTTACTCAAAGGAAGCATCTCAAAAGGCATGTGGTAAGCTATGCATTAAATAAAAGAACACACATTTGTTTTTTTTAAAACCCACATACCTGACTGGGGACTCAAAAATATAGTTGTTTTTTGTTTCTTTTTGTCTTCATGTAAAAGCACTGCCTAAAAAATGAAATAGACTGGTTTACAAAGTCGAAAGGAAGAGCATCTGAAAACAGCCTTAAAACCGTAACCATTTCCAAGGAGGGCCAAAATTAGGCAGGTGGAAGGCACAACTTTGCAAGTTAATTGAAAAGCAAGACAGAGACTCGGGAATCCTCAAAGCACGCCCCACCATCCGGAGCCATCCGGAGCTCAGCAAGCCGCACCCCACGCTGCACCAGGGCCAGGGCCAGAGACAGGAGCCAGGAGGGTTAGCCAGCGGAAGGAGGGCAGGGCCAGCAGCTGCCCGGCACCTCGCTGAGGGCCTGGCACGGAGCTGCTCGCACTCAGTAAGTGTTCGCTCAACAGACAGGAGACCCAGGGGCTTCCTGCTCAGGCGTGAGCTAGGTTTACCTGAGCAAATGTGCCAGTTGGTCTCAAGGGGCTAGGTGAAGAAGGGGATCCGAATACACAATCTGATTTAGACACACCTGAGAAAAAAATTAGCATTTTGTTCTCACTTTAAAATGAAAGCAGCATCCCTGTTTTCAAACTTCCACAGAACGATTTTCTGTGGACAGGACAGAAGGTCCACTCAGCATCTTGTGTGAACAATAACATATTTGAAGACATGAGAGGGGGCAGCATAGTTTTCCAATAGGAAGAAGCAACTGAGTACTTTGAGTAGCTATGGGAGGAAACGCCCCATACCCTAGCCCCACTCCTCCTTTCCTATTTTACTTTTAGAGTACAGTGACTACCTGATTTAGTGTGTAAATACTACATTCTGAGGAATCCAAGATTCTGGAGTTTTTCCTTCGGTTTGATAATAACTAGCCTCCCACCCCACGATACCCTTGACTCTCCTTGATTTGCTGCTGCCCCTGCAGGCTTTCAGAAACACTGCTCTGTTTTGACAGTTTCACTAGTAGACAACTTAAACCTTGCTACCAGCTAGGAGGAAGAAATCCATCAAAGCTGGGGGAATGCTGGGGCTTCCCTTTACCGCTGTGCTGTAGCCAAGAGGAACGCGATGGTAACGTGCTTTGTGCTACTTAGTAAACACAGACCACCAGTTTCAGAAGGGTCTACAAAAATAACTTTGGTAGAACTTCATTATATCTGATCTATACTATTTCCAGTTTCCTCATCTGTCAACTGGGATTATCGATACCACCATCTCATGGGGTTGGGGAGAAAATGAGAAGAGACTGCCCACGTAAAGTACTTAAAATAGTGCCTGACTCATAGGAAGCACTCCGTGAATGTTAGCTCTGGCTATTATTTTAATTTCTCTTAAATATATATTCCTCTTATAATCATTAATAGATCTGGTCTATGTCCCATGTCAGGGTAAAAAAAAAGTTGGGAGTTTACATTTGTCCGAGCTCCTTAGAAGTAGGACAAGTTGTATCTTCCATAAACACCGAAGTCCTATTTTAAAACCAATAATTAAATAATTTAAAAAATATACTTCATTCCATATAAAGCTCAATTTAAAAAAAAATAAGAATAAGTGCTCTAAAAATTTTGTCTTTAAAAAAAGAGACACATTATATTGCTGCTGATAGAATAAAATGGAAGAGAGGTATTAGTGTTCCAGGAACGACGAGCAGTAGAGAATTTTAAGGGAACTGTCATCAGTGCTGACTCTCTTACACCACCCATACACATACACAACTGAGGACAGGAACAGGAGAGGTTACTACTTTAATCTAAAAAATGACTTCCCCGGGTTTCTTCTCTATGCCAATCAAATTCCATCCGCTCTCACAGGTTTATTCTGAGAACCAAAGTGAGAGTGTATAAATTGCTTTGTAAATTCTAACTTATACACACAGAAGGTACCTTCATGCTTAACAGTCTGTTAAAGAGGTGCCCACAGTGGACACTTCACCCATTTAATAGAAAGGGTCAATGCAGATCCAAGAACTCAAAGGGACGGGATGTATGGATGACATTCAACTATGGACTGATAGTGTGTTTCTCCTCATTGTAAGAATAATCACGTTCGCTGCAGGAAACTTATAATGTCCTATTACGTACTCCGTAATTCTCTGCTGCAGTTGGAACCACCATAACAGCTGTGTCATGGAGTTCCTTCTGGTCCCTCTCCTAGGCATGTGCATGTACATATTTAAACGAAAGCACAAGTGGCTCACTATACACAGCCTGGTGTCCTGAGTCAGTGCTTTAGTTTCCAAAGTGCACGTACTGAGAAGCGAAGCTCCAGTGGCAGCTTGTTTTCTGGTCACACAGGCTACATTTTATAGGCACTGGGGATGACCGGATTTTCCATTCATGGATAATCTTAGAAAAAGTCAAACAAATGACTTCTATAAGCCTCTCACTGAAATTGCCACTTAAGAGGGTCTGAATTTAAAGGGGGTGGGTTCACTTTCTTAAAAATCTTTTTCAGTAAGTTGATTTGTTAAAGAAATAAATATAACTAAAATAATAAAGAATTCTAAACTCTAAAAAAGAGATTTCCCTTGAGATGTGAGTGCAAACATTGAGGTATGACCGGGATCCATACCTGGAGAGCCTTTAAATTGTGGGCATTCCTTTTTAATGTGCCCTTCTCTTCCACAAATAAAACAACGTTTTTCTCTTAAGTCTTTGTCATCCTGTCTCTTCCATTTTTCCACTGGAGGCCTGAGTATTTTCTCTCTGCCCAGGTCGACAGCTGCCCTCACTGGCTTGGCTTTCTGAGGTGTGCACTGCATGGGCTTATCTTCTTTTGTCGACACCTCCCTCTCTGTGTACTTGTTCTGAATTTCTTTGTCCTCTTTGCTTCTCTTCTCTTTGTTCTCAGGGTATCTTTGGTTCAGGGTATCTTCCTGATCACGCCGTCGTCTCACTCTAGAAGATGATATAACACCGGTAGGAAAAATCTAAACAGAAACCTGACAAGATATTAAGGGTGCTCCAGGTTTGGGAGATAACCAGAGGCAGAAGGTATCAGGGGGAAAAACAAGAATGTAACACATTTCAGTCCGTCTCCTCTTTCAGGAAGCAACCTCAGGGCGATGGTATAGTTTTTCTTTTTGATTTTCACAACTACTCTAGTGCCATAAAAACAGTGTTTGCAGTTAGCAGAACTTCTTGATCCAGTACCTGCTAAGATATGGATGTAAAGAAACTCCAGTGATCTTTGGGGTGATTTCTTGTGACTCTGAGGCCCATTCTTTTAGTAGGCACTAGAAATTTGAGATGTGGAACTTTCAGTTCACAAGGGAACAAGGGTTGTAAGGTGATTTATATTCTTAAAATGTAAAACACGTTTCTTTCTTGCTCTATATGAGCAGTGACTATTATTTGAATAGAAAACCAAAGTACTAAATAAGAGCCTCGAATTCCAGATGGTGCCTTAAGAGCATGTCTTAAATGAGAGTATTATGGTCCAATTAAGACCAACACACCATCCAAAACAACAGTATGTCCCAAGCAAGCAATCAAAACTACCCTACCTCCTGCAAACGTCACCAGAAGTATCCTGACCCACGTGAGTGGGTCAGCACAGCAATCATTAAGGGTTGAACCACGTACATGTGAAGGGTCCTAAATGGCAAAAAGCTGTACATGAGTCTGGTACAGCCCTGTTACTGTACACTGGAAGTGTAACTGATGTCCCGAAGAGCCCATTTTATTTTCCTCGTTTCTTCTGCCATCCCTGTTGGAGAGGCTGCCGACCAAATAACTGAGTAGCGACTGGGGCAGTGACCAAAATGAGGAAAGGGGAGCAGGCCTGGGAGACTGGTATCTGTACACCCAAGGGACATCTGGTCATCTGTGCTTAAATGCATGTTTTAAATCAGTTCATTTTCACTGTGAAAAATCATTTTATCTGAGAACTGCTGGATTTAATACAAGTTTATTTTCTGTTACAATAGAACCTCATTTATAAACTGGTACAATAGGAAAGTAAAAATGAAACCACCCCTTTTGAACATTGACTTACTTTCTCCTCATTGGACAGTCCTTCATGAAGTGTCCAATTTTCCCACAAATTCGGCAACATCTATCGTTTGGGGCCAGCTCTCCTTCAGTTAGCACTTCTGGATCAAAAAAGTACTCCTAATAGAACATAAGTACAGAAAAGTATGAACTATTAAAGTGAGATCAAAACATGAAAACTAACCAGATATCAATCAGAGACCCTCTTTTTAATGATTATTATACTGTTTAATTCCAAAATTGAAGACCATTAAAAGGTTTACTTCAGGATAATTTTACCTAAATTCATGTTGGTGTATTCCTTTTCATCATGCAGACCATGGTTTAACCCTAACCACAAAGGCAGCCTGTTTTTCCAGGACATTTCTACACAAGAGCATCACACATACCCATGATTCAGCTTTGCCAGGACTTGGGGGAGGCTGAGGTCAGGTACAAAGGCTTCGCTTTCTCATAAAATGAAAAGGCTAAAATCCAATAAACTGAGGAATATGATTTGCATTACACATACAGAGAAAAAGAAAGAAGCTATGTGCTATTCTTTGTTTGTTGTGGCCTCTGGAGAAAAATATCAGAAGAAAGGAAAGAGAATGTCTGGACTGAAGCCTCCTTGCCAGTGAAATTTAGGTGAGGACCAGAAGTATCAGGATCACTTGGGAGTCTGTAAGAAATGCAAGTTTTGGTCCCCACCCCGATCTCCTAAATCAGAATCTGCATTTTAACAAAATCCCCAAGGTGCTCTGTAGGAATAAGCTTCAGAAGCCTTGGTGTAGAAGACAACCATAGCATATCCAGCAAAAAGGAGATGCACAGATGGGATCCAGTGCTGAATATACACAAATGCACTTAAGGTTCATTTAAAAAGTCTTTATTTAAAAAAAAAAAAAAAAAATTAGGGTGCCTGGGTGGCTCAGTCCGTTGAGGGTCTGCCTTCGGCTCAGGTCATGATCCCAGGGTCTCAGGATCGAGTCCCACATTGGGCTCCCCACTCAGCAGGGAGTCTGCTTCTCCCTTTACTCCTTCCCCCAGCTTGTGCTCGCTCTCCCTATCTCTCTCATTCAAATAAAAAAAAAAAAAATTAATGTTGGAAAAAAAATAACTTGAACAGAAAAATCCTCTAGTTCCTCACTCCCTTTTCTCTCACTGAAGGGAATTTTTACAGTGCGACTGTGTTTTGTTTTTAATGAGTCCAGTTCCATACAAATCTTGAGTATTAGGTTTTAGGATACCAGTAAGCTTGCTAGCACAGAGAGCTTGGTCTCTCTCTTAGGCCCATTAAGAGATGTATTATTCTGCAATCCAAGTGAAAAATCCAGACTTCCTATAAGGTAAGTGGAGGACCCCTAGCCACGTGGAGGCTGGCCTTGGCAGAAGCTGGCACGGAGCCAAATGCCCACAGAACAGCGATGCCATCTACATGTGTTACCAAGGCAAAGCAACAGCACCACAATGACTAATCTTCCCACCCAAACTCCACTTCTGGCTGTTTCTCCCTTTTCTCCTAATAAAAAATAGCCTCAGAACTGAGATGTTTAAAAAAACGTTTTTGGAATTGCTTTGTATTGCAATTGTTTATCTTGGCTAGATTCAGCAGACTTTGAGAGTATTTATTGCTGGTGTAATATGTACAAATTAATAAAGCACCTTTTTTGTTTTTTTCGTATTTCTTTTCTTTCCTTTTTTTTTTTGAAGATTTTAATTATTTATTTGTCAGAGAGGGCGTGAGGGAAACACAAGCAGGGGGAGGAGCAGGCTACCCGCTAAGCTAGGAGCCCGATGTGGGACTCGATCCCAGGACTCTGGGATCACAACCTGAGATGACTGAGCCACCCAGGCATCCCAGTATTTTTGGTATTTCTAATGGACACTTACCATTTTTGAGGGGCAGTCCTTCGGAAATCCTTTGACTGGAATACCAAATACTCTTCTACCATTAATGAATGCTTTCATTATAAAATTTGTCACTAAGAAGAAAGAATAAGTGCTCAATTAGATGGAGTAAAAGGAAAAGGGATCACAATAACATTTATAAACAAAGCAACTTACTTTTCCTTGATAATCCAGCTCCAAGATTATGATTCAAATCAAAGGGATCTAAGCAAAGAAAATTAATGAGAACAAAAAGATAATGAAATAGGAAATGCCACCATTCATACATTAAGTGACTATAAAAGAAGGAGGAAGTGTTACATACTTTATTATTTGTAAAAGAACAGTTGTCCTTTGAAAAATGTAGGGGATGGAAGCAAGAACCTCCCACATAGTCAAAAATCCACGCATATCTTTTGAGTCCCCCAAAACTTAACTACTAACAGTCTACTATTGACCAGAAGCCTTACCTATAACATAGGTGATTAATACATATTTTGTATATGTATTATATACTGCATTTTTACAATAAAGTAGGTTAATGAAAATGTTAAGAAAATCACAAGAGAGAGTACATTTACTGTACTGTATTTATTGAAAAAAATTCACATGTAAGTGAACCTGTGCAGTTCGACCTCTTGCTATTCAACGGTTAACTTTATTGAATGACTGCCTTTTTAATGAGTTTCCAGTATGCAATACAGCTAAGTAATATCAATTCCTAAATATAAGTCAAGCGTTTTCTCCAAAGTGTCCATCAGAAGAGAGGGTGTTGCCTTATATTTGAATCTGTATAGACTCCTTCCTATTATGAGGAGCTGTTTCATTTTGAACAACAAAATATTGTTTGGAGACGTATTAGTTGCGTATGATCTAATGGTGCTAGTCTGGGAAGCATAAAGAGGTCACAAATATATTTAGAACATTTTAGTGCTAAATGTTCCTGCTAACTAACAAGTGTTTTAAGGATCACGTTAGTCATCTTGAAGATCATAAAACACAGTTACAAGACAAATTAAGACACATGCACCTGTCCCAACGGCATACCAATGGCTACCTGGACCTCAGTTTTTAGTGAAATCTTCATAAAGGACTCCTCTATGATGTTAAAGGTCTGCATTACAAAGTCTTAGATAGGTATGTATATGTTGTGCTCTGGAATATTATCTATTAGATGACCCAGAAAGTGGTAGGAATGATGAAAAAACATGCTGATGTAAGATTTATTCAAGATCTGAATAAAACTTATTCATGAAATAAATGGAGATAAAGTACTTTCTAAATTAAAATATTTAATATATAATATACATATGTAATAATTCATACTTTGAATATTATGTGTAGATATTTATTTCCAATAAATACCTAAAAACACTGAAGAAAAGCAAAGGAAAAAAACCCTCAAAACCCTTTTTAGGGATCAAGAATCGAAGACTGCTTGTATACAGTAGATAAAAAAAGAATACAGAAGTGAAAAGGGGCATCCTAAAGTTGTCTATTATGCTTCTAATGAACAATAACTGGGGCACACCAATCTGGATTCAGACTCACTAACAGGTTCCCAGAGTAGAGGAGCCTTCGTTCAATTTGATCCTACACTAATAACTGCTATTAGAACGTTACTTCCTAGTAGGGTTTTTTTTTTTTTTTTTTTAAGATTTTATTTATTTATCTGACAGATGGGAGATCTCAAGTAGGAGGAGAGAGAAAGGAGGAAGCAGGCTCCCCCCTGAGTGGAGAGTCCAAAGCGGGGCTCGATCCCAGGACCCCAGGACCCCAGGACCATGACCTGAGCCGAAGGCAGAGGCTTTAACCCACTGAGCCACCCAACTGTCCCTTCCTTCCTAGTAGGTTTGATCATGCTTCCTTCTTGTGACTTTCACATGTGTGTATGTGGAAGTATTTTTGGTTGTTTGCTTAATGCAGCAGAGACACTGTGATATTAAGCTACAGGACAGTTATAATCACTGCTGCTGTCGCCACCCCTGAAATTCCTCCATTCTAGAATAGCTGGTTAAAAGGTTTCTTTCTCACTTAGCCTATTATTAATGGTTCATCTGAAAGTAATGTAAAAATGAGAAGTAAAAGATTAAGAGACTTCAAAAATTAAAAACAAAATATGAACAACTGGAGACCATAAGAATCCACTGTGATAATGGAAAGGTTTAAGACAAAGTTCTATGTTTTTGACACATGAGATCCTAAAACGTTAAAACCCTATCTAAAGCCACAGTGATCTGAATTTAACTTTATAAATGTTCACAGTATTATTATACTGCCAACAGGCAGAAGTAACGATGGAAACAGAACGTAGAGTAACAAGTTATTTAGCTAATCCGTATATATATATTTTTTTAAGATTTTATTTATTTATTTGACAGAGAGAAATCACAAGTAGGCAGAGAGGCAGGCAGAGAGAGAGGAGGAAGCAGGCTCCCTGCTGAGCAGAAAGCCCGATGTGGGGCTCGAACCCAGGACCTGGGATCATGACCTGAGCCGAAGGCAGCGGCTTAACCCACTGAGCCACCCAGGCGCCCCTAATCCGTATATTTTTAAAAAAATTAAAAAGATTAAAATCAATGAAATATTTCTTAGCCATTTCTCAGTTCAGTTTTAAGCATTTAAACTTCATTTTGTCCCTAAATTTAAAATCACACAAACTGCAAATAAATAATCAACTACAAACATATATGGCCCATGGATCCTTGCATTCAGTGGGAAGAAAAGGCTTCAGCATGGGCAAAAGAAATGTTAAAATTTATATATAATTACTTATACGTAAACTCCTTAATGAATAAAGAGCAAGTGAGGATCCTGAAAATTCATTCTTAGTGCCCCGTCTTCAATTCGGAAGGTGTTAAAAGTCCTACTCTTTTGAAGCTGCCTTATCTCTATTGCAGACTTATTCTCCAGAAGATGTTCAACAAAAATCAAAGATGTGTCCTGGTCAAAAGACTTCTGAATTGGTGAGAGGGCCCATAGGAGGACCTGGGTCACTTAAAAATAAATCTTTATACTGGAAAGAGTCAAGTGTGCTGATGTGGACAGTAATAGGAAGGCTGTGCTGCCCATCCCAACCAGTGGCTCCTGGCCGTTCTGGAAGAGCTCTGAAGGGATGAAAAACAACGCCCTCACAGTTCCAACTCTATATTCTAAACCATTTTAAGTTTCATTTTATTTGTACCTTCAATAACAATGTATTTTGAGGTCCACTGTTTCTTAAAAGTTGTAAGCAGACTTTTTCTCCTGATGCTAATAACATGTTCTTTAAAATCAAATTCCTCTGTGTAGAATCGAAGAAGTCCCAACCATAGTTGCCCAACAGATTCTGTATTTTTCCCATATTCTGGCCAATAGGTGGGCTAGAAATAGAAGGGAACAAGAGATATCATGCTCTATAGTAAAGTGTTAATATCTATCTTCATTTGTATCTTAGGGAATAAGTTTGGATTTACTTTAATTAACTGGAATTTAAATACATAAAAACATAATTACATTACTTTCTTTCACATTTTTAAATATCATTTATGAGTTTATTAATCTCTACCCTGTGTCTCAGAGACAGGGAGAGCTCAGGGTTTTAAATGTCAAACCCCAGAACGCATGTTTGTAGAAGCATCTGGAAATAAATTTTAAGAGCCTTGATGATGCCTGGGTTATTAGATCTTTGAACTCAAAGAAAGTCTTTTCAAACTCCAAAAACCACTTGGCAAATATTCACTTGGAATAAAGTTACATAACCATTTGGAATTGACCGGCATTAAAGGAATCCTAGATACACTCCCTTGAAACTCACCTGGCTTAATAAAAATGTTTTCAACTTCAAAGGAAACATCTGTATATGCTAGTTTTTCACTATCATAATATAGATAAATATAACAAGTGACAATATAGTTGTTGACATGACACCACAGCATAGTATAGCTAACTTTTAGTCAAGGATGTAAAAAAATCTTTACTCTTAAAATACGTACCAGTTCATCTATTTGATCAAAAAAATAAATATTCCAGCCATCAACAAATATTTCAGGTTTCTTTTCACCTTTGTATATCTGAAATTAATTTTTAAACTATTAGTATGGATTACAAATTTAATGCATTGATACAAAAACTTGTAGGAAAATAGTTAAATATTTAACTACAGAACCACAGAATACTAGAGAAGGAAGAGGGCTCAAAGGCAACCCAGCTTTACAGGTGAGAAACACAATTTCTTTTACTAATACCTCTTGAAGGACAGGAATGACTGGTGGATTCCTCTGCTGGAGAAAATATAGCACCATAAGCGTGTATGCATATGACGATAAGCTGCCTCTAGACGCGTCACCAATATCACACATCTAGAGGGAAGGAAAGAGAGGAACAAAGAAAACATCACCAATGTTTTCTGCTAAATTTGCAGCTATCCTATTATCACTAAAAGTAAGGTGCTTCTATAGGGCAGTAATATGAAAATTACATCTTCAAATGCTAAAGTATGTCACCAAAACCACACAAGACCACCAAAAAGGATGTCAAAAACAAACAAAAGAAAAAACCCCAACCAACAGCCACAAGCAAGATCAGATTATCATATATGAAATTTAAGATGATAAAACTGTAGCTTGCTATGGCAGGCTTCCCAAAGTAGTTAAAGGAAACATTTAATACAGTCATGGTTCCTTAAAAAATATAGACTTATGTTTTCACCTAGGTTTGAAGATGCAGTGAAATTTCCTGATGAATCCCAACAGGAAGGATACTCACCTTTGTAAAGACTTTCATGGTGTAGCATAAATATTTAACTCTGGGATCAATGGCTGAATAAGCAGATAAGAGCCTTGTGTTATGCAGGGCCTGTTAAAAGGAAAATTACACCATAAGGGATTAATTAGAAGAAAAAATTTTAGGCTGGAATATTCTGAAAAGGTTTACACTGTAATTCACTTCAGACTGAAGACCTTTAGACTGAAACCAATATATTTTCCCCCAAAACAGAGCTTCATTAACTTACTAATAATAAGAATTATAAATGATATCTGAGCTCACAACTCCCATTATGTTAATATGTCCTTAGTCTGAACATTCCTAGAAATAAGGGCTATTAAGGTAATTCTGTCTAAGTAGATGTTAGGAGTCCCCCACCTTACCCGGGCATTATTTAAACTGAATGCCCCTAGGATCCAAAGAAGGTCCATAAAGCTCCAAAGCAAACCAACTATGGGACCAAAGACAGACATACTCTACAAAATTAAACAAACTTCAAGCCAAACTAAAAGCACCTGCCACTCTGACCTCACTTTAAATAAATATGAGCAACTCTCTGTTACATCCTGTCTCTAGAACACTGCTAGGCACACAGCAAGCACTCCTAAATAATGATTAAAAGAATGAGGGGTGCCTGGGTGGCTCAGTGGGTTAAAGCCTCTGCCTTTGGCTTAGGTCGTGATCCCAGGGTCTTGGGATTGAGCCCTGCATCGGGCTCTCTGCTCAGCGGGGAGCCTGCTTCCTCCCCTCTCTCTGCCTCCCTCTCTGGCTACTTGTGATCTGTCAAATAAATAAATAAAATCTTTAAAAAAAAATGAATAAGATTAAAAAAAAGGCTTAATTTTACTTGAGATTTTGTAAATTAAGAGAGATTTGTTCCCCTTGATCTCCCTAAAGAAAAAGCTTAAGGAGAAAATCTTACCAGTGTGTTATACAAACTGATGTCCACTTCCAGACCACTTCTCAAATGGAAGAACTTTACAATTGGCACCTTTGCTGTTGTGATAGGCAAAATGTTTCTCAGACCTAGGTTGGGAATAAGATGGTATTGTGAAATACAGCAGCTGGGCCATAAGCTACTCTTGTTAATGTTCGAACATAAAATGATGTAAACCTAACTGGTCTGTTTCACTGCAGTCACTGGAACTACTCAATTCTGTTATTCAACGTCTGGGAAGACTCTTCTGGCAAAGTCTGTATTAGTGAAACATATCGATATCTGAAGTACAAGGATGAACAAGGCAGCCAGTGCTCTCCAGGAACTCATTGGGTCACGAGCATGCGTATAGGGCTGTCAGTCTCATAAACACCAGAACAGAAGAGACTACTACAGAGTCTTGGCTACATGGACCCTCCCTATTCTTCTCACCTGACCTCATCTAATATAGAGAAAAGCCTTTGGGGCAATCATCCAAATCCTCAAAACAAAAATTACTCATCACAGAGCTAGAAGTTAAGATGATAAAAGAAAGGAATCAACTTCAATAAGAGAGGAAATTGCCTGAACTAGGCTTTGAAAAAGGAGAGGGACAGGTAAAGATAGAGGCAACTGAGGGGATTTACAAGGACATATACACAGGCACAAGGCAAGACGTCTAAAGCAGAAGGGCATGTTCGAGAACTTCCATGGAATTGTGAAGCTATAGAGTAGACTTTAGGGAAAAGAACAATGAGTGATAGGAGGTGGGACAGAAACCAGGAAGAGCCTATAGAGAACATATATATCCTGCTAAGAATTATCCTTAGAGGCAAGGAGACACCAATGAACTGTGTAAGTTGGGGAGAAACACTGACCTCGTCTATCTGCACAACACCCTGGCAACGGAGACTGGAGACACCAACCAGAGGGGCACAGTGACCATTATGAAAAATGATCTATCTGGAGCTCAACTATCTTGGTGGCATGTGGTGTGGAGAAGCAGCAAGACATGCTTTGGAGAATATACACCTGGACTAGCTAGGGAAGTGGAGATAAGGGGAGCGGACATGCAAATAGGGGGGATAAGGGAGAAGAAGGAGGGCTGTAACAGTAAGCACCACCAGTTCCTGCAGACCCACAATCCTTCACAAGCACCACCTCCTAAGAATGTTCACCCTCATCCAACAGATGGAGAGTACAAAGCCCTAGAAATATTAATTTGCTTAGGAACATGGAGCTAGTAAGTTACAGAGCTGAAATTTGCATGTAGGTGTGACCAACTCCAAATTTCTACTGAACCCATTCTAGAATGAATTAGTCATTGCTTCACCCATTTTGGTGATTCCAAGAATGTCAGTGTCAATGACGGAGAAAGTAGATTCAGAGGAAAGGGCAGGTAGTGGAAGCTGCAGCAGCAGGAAGGCAGTAAAGAGAAAGAGGAATTCATTCTGAGATGGAGTTGGAGTTTTTTCTCAAACAGGTAAGTGGTGGTATCCGGAGGGCAGATACATAGTGATCCAAAGTTCAGGTGGAAAGTATGTAGATGATAGAAATTACAACACAAAAAGTCTGTGTGGGAGACAGAGGAGGTCTAACTTTTCCTGATGGGGAGGTGGGGCAAGGTAGGTCATATTTGCTGAATCCCTGGCATATGCTAGACTCCGTACTTTAACGTACCACCTTTCTTAACCTTGAACGCTATTATTGTTATTCTACTTTGTAGATGAGGAACCAAGTACTTAAAATGAGGTTGAGTGTCTTTCTGGGAACACACAACCAGACTATATCCAATATAGAGATTATAAATATTTCCACACAAGTGGAGAGCCAAAATTTAAAACCAGAGAGTCTGACTCCAGAACCCCCACTAACTACTCTGCTATACTGCAACTAAATTAGAGAGCTCTACGCTCCATCTCCTTCCCATTCTAGAATTTGACACGGTTGCCCATTACCAGCCTGTCTGCTATGGTCTATTCCCAGCACATCATTCTGGTTCTTGTCATTCCAATGGTGCCTTTTTCAGTGTCCTTTCTTAATTTCTACTCACAGGAATTGTCCTTAACTTCTCTCAAAGGATCCCTAAGAATTCTGTTTTATTCTTGGTCTCTCTCTCTTTCTCTTCAAGGATTTCAATGAAAAATTTTTTCTTTTGTTCTTTAATCCTGACCAACAACTCTTTATTTCTAATTGCTTGCTGGACTTTTAACTCCTGGAGATTATACCTTCATGGCAAACTACACACCTCCATGTGGTGTCCTCTTACAAACACTCGTTTCTCAAGTACCTAACATCAGTCCGAACCCTTCTTTCTTTCTTGCAGGTACCACATCCCCTTGGGAATCTCTCCTGTCCTTTTCCCTTTTAGGATCATTAGCACCCGGTTAAGGTCCTTTGGCCCTGAATTCACTTAGAGTATACCTTCTCTGAGAGACTCTACCAGCTGACGAAAAAGCTTAAGTTTTGCTTTTATCGGGTTGCTCCTCTCTTGGAAGAAACTTCACTGGTTTCCAAGCATCTGCAGACTTTACCTTAACGAGTAATAAGAACCACCTGAAACTCCTCTCTAGATGTCCTGATCTTCCCACTGTCCTCCCAGATACACTGCAGTAACTCTCATGCTCACACACGTGCACTCTCAGGAATGACTTCTCTTCTGGGAAAAGATCCTTCTCAAATCATATTCAGCATCACGTGAGATCAGCATAAACCCATCTCTTCCATGAATCTCCCCTATGTAACTCCTTCCCAGAACCTCTCTCTCCTCAGAACTTACTGAATACTTACAGTAGCTTCCGACTTGTTCTGAAAAATGAACACTGCCTTACATCATTACATGGTCTATGAGGTTACCTCCCCTTGTTTTAAATCTGAAAGTTGCCCAAGGAAAAGGCTTGTATAGACTTTTTATTTCTCCACCATCTCTAAGTGCCCAATACAGTGCTGAGCACATAGTAGGCACCCAGTAAGATAGCTGGGGACTGTTTTAATGATATTAGGTCTCAATCATAGCCCTTTAGCTATTATTTACAATTCTTGTTCCATGTAATCTGTGTTCCATTACCATCTGTGTGTATAAGTCGTTTCAGTCTAAAAATGACCTGTTTTTAACATAGTTCATGCTTAAGATAGATACATTGCTGTATTTAGGGGAAAGGAACATGTCTGCAGTTTAATCTCACATGATACAGAAAAAAATTGTGATCAAGCAAGAAGACGATGATAAATCGAAGGTAGTAAAATGTTAACAGCTAGTGGCTCTGAATGAAGGACACACACAGTTCGTTATACAACGTTTGCTGCTTTCCTCTAAAAGAAAGCATCTCATGGACAGACCATGGAGTTTTACTTTTATAGGGGTCACAGACCATATTGTGTTCACCTTCATTCCCAGCTCCTAGCACAGAAATTTGCTGAACCACATTTAAAAAGAAAATATCCACTCTTAACAGCATCCATAGCTGTCCCTGACAGCAAAAGGATTCATTAACGGCACGGCAGCAGTGGGCACAATTTACAGCTATAAAAATTTAGTAGTGACCCAGTTCAGTTTTCTCAGTTTATTGGTGAGAGAAAAAGAGAGCATAAAGTTAAATGACTTGTTCAGGGCCCCATGTAATTGTCAACCAGCACAAAGACAGCCCAGAACCCCCCAGTGCTTTCCACCACGCTTCACACCGCTGCCAGCAACACTTGGACTTACACAAGGTCAATACGGCGAAATGGATTTCCAAAATTTCTTGCCTGTATGGTATATGCTTTGTTCTGAAATAAAACTCAGCTAGGCAACAAAACGCACACAAATGATTACCGATTCTTTCCTACTTCATCACACAAAATTGTTGAAAGACACTGACTCTCCAAATGTACCCTATGTGCGCAACTTTACTTGTTGCATTGGCATGGATAAATTTTAAGTATGCAAAACACCGATAAAGAAGACAAAAATATTTTTAGACAAAGTTTGCTGAGGTACCTGAATGTTTTTTGAGGACTCTTGCCAGTTCTTCAATAGTTCTTACACAGTCCAACCCCTGCAACAAAAAGTGCATGTGCTGAATCACAAAGGGAAGACAGGTTCCTAAACTGGTTACAGAGTTTCCGTTACCTTCAGAAATAATGATATTAATTTCAACTCATTCTATATACATTTTTCCCTCCTAGGCAAGCCTTGGTCAGTATTCATAGGAAAAAGCCTAAGGATACAAAAACTCCCACAGACCCTATTTACTAAATAAAATTGTTTTTGGAGGTATAAGAGAGACTGAAATCAGATGTCCCAGAAAAGTCTGAACCATTGTCCAAATGAGGACCTTCATTTGCCCCCTCTATGTAACTCTGCTACTCAGAAGTGCCCTCTGTGCCAGAGTAAAGAAGACGGAGCTTCTGTGCACTGTTTTGTTCATTCTGGGTGGCCTTTCATTATATTTCAGTTAAGAGCTGACGAACAGCTGTGGAAAGTGATTAAGCCCAGATAATCCCTCCACAGGGCTGTGTATAATGCACAAATGAAAGTCATACAGCAAATCCAAATGTTCTAAATAAATCATACTTAAAAACATTGGGCTCACCTTTTACAACATAAACCCTTTTGATGGCTACACACATCCCAGAATGTACTGGAAATTTTCCTTCAGAAATGCCCATAAAGCTCGTTTCTAAGCTATGTAAAAATTCAATATTGAATATTGTACATACAATGAGGTAATTCCATCTATTGGACCCAATCCTGCTTATCCTCTTTACTCACCAAACTCAGGGTAGCTAACTTTTGGCTATTCTCCCAAAACAGATACATCCTCAAAAGACAAAGATTTGAAAGTAAGCAAAGACATAAAAAGACCTTGAGTGACAGCAACGTCACTCATTTTTGGCTATACAGTGTTTGGGCTGTCGTTAAAAATAAAAAAGGGACTTCGCACTTCTCAGACTTTATATCTTTATGCAGTATTTTATATTCTATAAAGGCCTTAAATTTGTTAGGGGCTAGAAAACCTCTTCTGCTCTGTAGGCCGTATGATCCTGTTGTAACTACTCAACTCTGTCATTATCGAACGAACGCAGAGGCCATCAACCCTTCACAAATGGGGGCGTCTGGGGGGCTCAGTGGGTTAAAGCCTCTGCCTTCAGCTCAGGTTGTGATCCCAGGGTCCTGGGATCGAGCCCCGCATCGGGGCTCAGTGGGGAGCCTGTTTCCTCCTCTCTCTCTGTCTGCTTCTCTGCTTACTTGTGATCTCTGTCAAATAAATAAATAAAATCTTTAAAAAAAAAAAAAAACAAAAAAAACCCACTTCACAAATGGAGGCATGTGACTGTGCTCTGTTTCTGACAGAACAGGCAATAGGCTGGCTTTAGCCTGTGGGCTGTAGTCCGCTGACTCCTGACATACATGATCCAAGCTGAGGTGCAGGGCAAATCTCCCGAGGCACAAGGAGCAGAGGGCACGCTTTCCTTTCACAGATTACCAACCAAAGACCACGTGGTTAGGGACATATGAAGCAAGCCTGTCTTAAATCTGGGTCTCTGAACTGTACGGTTAGTGTTCTTATCATACATTTGCTTGCCTGCTAAACAAGTCTCAGAAGACCACACTGCCTGCTTCCTAAAACACTTTTCAAAAAGCCTCCTGTGGGTGTGTGCATCAACGTCTGCCCACTGGCCATGCCAATGGGACACCGGAGGGGCTGGTTTGGCCTGGTAGTGTTCCCATAGGCCGCTTTCAAATCCTCTCTGTACTATATGTTGAAAATACACACCCTGGTACCTCCTCACATTTACCTCTAAGCTTCTTAAGTATCTGACCAGAGAGACTGTGCCAAATGGTGTCTCCATGTGGTATTGCTGATAGATTTGGAAAACACCAAGCTGTACTCCCAGTCAAGATTGTCAAATCACACTGCCACGGCAAATTCAAGTTTTAGGTGGTCACTGTACCTCTGCAGTTTCAAGTCCATTAATTGTCATACAGACGTCAAGGTCACTCTGTTTGAACCCAAATCCATTTTTGGAGGAGCCAAACAAGCTCAATTTAGTTCCTGTTAGGGATATATGAAAAGTAATAACTAATTACCTGAATACATTTAATCATCTGATCAAAATGGCCCTCTCATGAATCAAAAATACCCAGTTGTTAACTATGCTATATGAATCTCATTATAATTATGTTCTTTTATTAACCAGTTCATTTATTACAAACTTTTTCTTCTCAAAATTTATTTTTTTTCAAAATTTACTTTAAATAAATACAATCTACATAGAGTGTGAAAGATTACCAAGTGCCAAACTTTATTCTTAAATGAAAGGACAGTTCAAGGAAAATGTGGATCACATCAGTATATTTAATAATGTAATTTTACTGCTTTCTAAATATTCATTTTTTAGAGAGGTGAACTTTGACTTTAAAAAGAACACAAAAAATGGAGTGTCTTTTTGTGGCTTTTAGTGGCTCAGTGGGTTAAGCCTCTGCCTTCGGCTCAGGTCGTGATCTCAGGGTCCTGGGCTTGAGCCCCGCATTGCATTGGGCTCTCTGCTCAGCAGGGAGCCTGCTTCCCCCCCACCCTTTCTCTGCCTGCCTCTCTGCCTACTTGTGATCTCTCTGTCAAATAAATGAATAAAATCTTTAAAAAAAAATAAAAAGAACATAAAATGAGATTTCAATTGTGGGGTCTGTTAACAGAAATCCCATACTGCTACTGTCTTCACTGTTGGCAAAGTAGGATCGGGCAGACCAAATACCATCCTCAGCGTATCATAAAGTAACTGAAGCCCTGTCCCCACCATCACCATTCTTTTTCATTCTCCAAGTTAATGTGCTTGTAACACATGTACTCATTTTGAAGGAAGGTCACGCTACTTTTCTTTTCTTAAATGTAAAAAGTTATTTACCTGGAAACTCCTGTCTTATGAAACTTTCTAGGTTTTGCCGAATATGCTCACGAGCTTGATCTTCTAAAATAGTTGGAGAAAAATCCTCTGTTTAAAATTTAAAAAAAAAAAAAAAATTTAGAAACAAAGATTGTTCATGTGCTCTGGAGAAAAAAAATCATTTTATAAAACAAAATCTAACAACTAAAAGAAAACTAAATTCCATGTGTCTTCTTGGTAGATAGCATTAGTAATATAAAATAGAGAATGTCTTTCTTTGAAAATAGTCTGTCCCCACCATTTACACTGTTGGTGGGAACGCAAGCTGGTGCAGCCACTCTGGAAAACAGTATGGAGGGTCCTCAAAACACTGAAAATAGAGCTACCCTAGGACCCAGTAATCGCACTACTGGGTATTTACCCCAAAGATACAAATGTAGTGATCCAAACGGGGACGTGCACCTGGATGTTTATAGCAGCAATGGCCACAATAGCCAAACTATGGAAAGAACCCAGATGTCCATCAACAGATGAATGGATCAAGAAGCTGTGGTACATATATATGATGGAATACTATGCAGTCTCAAAAAATGAAATTTTGCCATGTGCAATGACGTGGATGGAACTAGAGGCTATGAAGCTAAGTGAAGTAAGTCAATCAGAGAAAGATAATTATCATATGATCTCACTCATATGTGGAATTTAAGAAACAAAACAGGATCAGAGGGGAAGGAAGGAAAAAAATCAAAGACAAAATCAGAGAGGGAGACAAACCATAAGAGACTCTAAATCATAGAAAACAAACTGAGGCTTGCCGGAGGGGAAAGGTGTGGGAGGGATGGGGTAACTGGGTGATGGACATTAGGGAGGGCACATGATGTAACGAGAACTGAGTACATATGCAACTATTAATCACTGATTTCTACCTCTGAAACTAATAATACATTATATGTTAACTGACTTTTTTAAATTAAAAGGAAAAAATTATAAAATTAATAATGTATTATACCCCCCCAAAATAAAAAATAATTAAAAGAAAGAATGAATGAATGAATCTGTTCCCAGGAATCTGAACAGAGGTTCTGCTATGAGGTTTCAGAAAGCCAGGGTTCTATAAAGGTGGCCCTCAGGGACAGAAGTTTGTGAGCATGTGCATATATATATATATATAGTTTTCTAAGGGGAATCTAGTTTCCTTTTATAGCTTATAAGCTCCTAAAAGGTTTAAAAACGACTCAGTCACTGGTTAATAAGTGCCTTCCAGCACAGCTCCCTCAGGAGGTAGCACAGTGATGCATCAAGTTCATCTGAAGAGAGGCCTGCTTCTCCTTTCAGTGTTTTTCCTTTAACTCTAACCATCTGCTTCCCCAAATTGGTATTCCTCAAAGGGCTGTTAGGGGGCCATTAATAAGTGTTAATTAAAGTATTTTATGCTCAGATTTTGGAAATGCTGGGATGAAGAGTTAAATAAGTTTTTCACCGCAACATTTCTCAGAGGCCATTATTATGCTAATTTGCCCCACAACTCTCCCCCAGGGGGAGCAGCAAGCACACTCCTTCCCTACTTGACCTGTGCAGCACTCCTTGCCAAGAGATACTATTAACTGCACTTAGGAAAACAGTTCAAGGAAAACCAGCTGGGAATGCTAGTATTCCAACAGTTAGAATAAAAGATCCTCCCTCCCATCCTGTCTTTCCTTCAACAATTGTCTACTGTGAGTCTCAACTGGCACAGGCATTACAGAGAGCTCCATGGACACAGTGGAGAATGGAACAGATCCGGTCTCCGTGACGGAGCTAACAGGTCAGTGATTCTGCGGACTCTTGAGCCAATGTCAATGCAATATTTTGACAAATGAAAAGAAATATTAATAACTTACTATAACATTGGATGCAAACTTGATCTAAGATATTTGAAAATTTGGGTGTCAGTGGTGGCAAAGGTTCTAGCTGAATTCTTTTGAAGTCTTCGGGACAGTCCTTCTTGAGATGACCTTCTCGTTTGCATAAGCTGCACACGACCATAGGAGACTGCAGGAAGGTGGCAAAGCAAAACAAGACGTAAGATACAACTCTGCCAAATAAAGGGGCCCTGAATCATTTTTTGAGAAGTCCACAGTCTACTCTCACTTGCCAAAGGAATAAAAATAATGTGCAGCCAAACGGGGACATCTTATGGGATACTCAGGAGTAAAAGGTAGTAATTTCCACTACCAAGAGCATTCCCTTTCTCCAATGAAAATTCGCACGGGTCTAAGGAGGGAAGGCGATCCAGTGGTTGTATTGGACTGCACCAACTCCTCACTACTGCGAGACATGGGAAAGCTCTGTTCTAATACATGAAAATTAAAATTACATGCATTAAAACAGTTTTATGTCTTGGGGCGCCTGGGTGGCTCAGTGGGTTAAAGCCTCTGCCTTTGGCTCAGGTCATGATCCCAGGGTCCTGGGATCGAGCCCCACATCGGGCTCTCTGCTCAGCAGGGAGCCTGCTTCCTCCTCTCTCTCTGCCTACTTGTGATCTCTGTCAAATAAATAAATATTAAAAAAAAATGTTTAATGTCTCTTAGTTCTGTGGCACTAAGTGGCACTGAGTGGCACTGATTACCTTGCCTTTGGTGAAGGTGAGTTTACTAAATTCATAGAAGAAATCAGACTGATCCACAGTTGAGCCTTCCTCACATGTATTTTCTTCTTTAAGACAGATTTTATTAAATTCTGTTAGTAGAGCCCCAGCTGCAGGTTTTCCACCTTCTTTCGAGTCTTTGCACTTAGCAGACTCCCCTAATTCATCCTCCTCCTCAGACAGGGCATCCTCGTCCCCTGATCCCGTGTATGTATTTTCTAACTCATCTTCATTAGCCAAGTCATCCTCATCTTCCCTTTGGGTAATGGACAGCCTGGGCTCTTCATCGTCATCCTCTTCCTCTTCTTCCTCCTCCTCTTCATCGGAATGAATGATTCCTGACGTATGGCCCTGTCTTGAGGGGGTGAAGTGGCTTAGAGCATCTTCGAGATCATCGGTACCTTCTATGCCTTCTTCATCAACATCAGCCTTGTCTTCCGAAGTAATGAATCCATCACACTCTTTGGCTGCGGGATTCTGGAAGCCTTCTAAATGCAAAGTGCTCTCTGTCTCATTATTTTGTGTGCTGCCACAGATGACAAACTCTCCACGTCTGCTACTCCTTAAACCTTGATCATCGGCAGTCAAAGGATGCTTGCCCTCTCTCCGAGTTTCACTTCCTGTTTCTTGGTGTCCTTTAATATCCCCTTGCTCATCACAACTGGCCCCTGCCTTGATACGGTCTGGGTTTTCCAGGCGGACACTAACATGCCCATTTCCCAGTTCCTCTGATGGGGGCCTTCCAAAGCTTTCAGCCGTCTCTTTAACAAGAGTCAGTGGCTGTACCGTGCAGGTGTCTGTAGTTGAAATGGCAGCACCTGGCTCTTGAGCCAAAACTGAGTTTTTCAGTTTATCCTCTTTTGTTTGTGTACCCGGGTCATGCTCGGCTACTTCTTTAGAATGTTCGGAAAGACATGTGACAGTAGTCAGAGGCTTTGGAAGGCTGGATTTTGTAATTTTGTGTGGAAGGGCAAAATACTTATACGTTGTCCTTAAACAATGAAGTATATATTCAAACACTGGTTGATTATTTAGAGTCCTTGCCACATTTCTTTTAACAGAGTAGGGATCTGTAACGAAAAAAAAAGAAAGAAAAATCCACCACTTTATACATTTCTATCTCATGTTTTAAAAATTAGCCTGCTGTAGATAAAAATAGACAACAAATGATACTAAAGTTTAGCATGAATCTTGTATGCTTTTTTAAAAATTGGGGATGGGAAATAAGAAAGAGGTAGTTTAAGAACAAAAAGAAATGTTTCCTTAAACGTCTGTTCTATGAAGAGTACCCGTTCTGTTCCGAACCAATACCCCTTCCCTATTTTGTTCTGTGACTGTGGAGGTAAAAAAGGTGTAATCTGTGTGGCTCTTGTGCCTTGGGGAAGTGAGGGCTTCCCACCAGGCTCTGCTGAGTGCTCTGCCTCCCCACTCAGCCAGGCCCTGTGGTGTGTAGAGCTTACCTCCACTCTTCTGCCCTGGGAAGCCCCATCACTGAACTGGCTGGACTGAATTCAGGGGCGAGAGGGAGGCACCAGGAGGAGACACCACTTCTCTCAATCTTTTCTCCTCCCCTAGAACTCCAGCAGGTTAGGCAATTGGCCAGAAGAGCTGAGCCAGAGAAACTGCAGGGGAGGGTTTAAAAATGTGAGATCCCCATGACTGCACACAGAATTTATGCAAAATGCAAAAAAAAAAAAAAAAAAAAACCAAAAAAAAACACAAAAACCACCAAAAACCCTCTTATGCAATATAAAGCTTGAAAAAAATCAAGCAAAAATATGAGAATTCCATTTAGGAGGTTCTTTAAATTGTCTGAAGGAGGAGAATTAAGATTTCTAGAGGGGTTTCAATCTCCTGACTCTGCAAAGCTGAAAAGAGCTAGTCCATTTAATGTAGTCTACAGGGCACATCAGCGAGTCTTTCATACAATGGTTTTAGTTAAATGAGCCTTTGCTAGAAAAAATGTTTTCATGAATCAGTTCCAAATGCTACTGTAGATATTCCAAAAATAACAAGCCCCTTTCTCTATGAAAAGGAATCCAATGAACAATTCTTTTTCATGAGAAAAAGTATTTTCTCACCTTCATAAAACTAAATAAACACAACAATCCAGGAAATGACTGAATCTAAAAAAATCCAACAATGAGAACAGTAAAGAGGAAAGGGGGATTCACACATCAGGGTGGGCGGCGGGGAAGGAGTGGTTAAGTTGTTAAGCAATTTACAAAGAAAGCAAGGAATCGGCCAGCCACTGTTTTAGCTGTTTTTTAACTAAGACATTTTACTGCAGTGCTTAAAAAACCCAGGATGAACAAACAGCTTGATCCCTTGGAATGACCACAGTAACACATGCAAGATTCTAACTATTTCACTTTTGGGATCAGGCCTACATTACACGTGGAGGCTGAAAGGAGAATGAAGTAAAAAGCACGCGGTTAGCCTGGTACCTTAAAAAGTCAAGGAATTAAAAATAAATGTTCTGAGATACCTTCAATGGCAATGCGCTTTTTGGGCCAATCCTTTGATTCCCGAGATACAGATTCTTTAACACGAATACTGATCACTAAGTCAGCCAAATTGAATTCTAAAGCATAGAATCGAAGCATTTCCACCCAGAGCTGCCCAACTGGTACTGACGGCAGGTGCTTGAAATCAAATATTAATGATACCTATTAACAGCAAAGAGAAAACACACAGGTGAGTTCAGGTGTCAGCACAATCTGAAAAACTAGAGATCATTCAAGCAAATTACAAAAAACCTGAAAAACCTTAGCAAAGATAGGAATTCGACAATCCATCTAGGTAAATCACATCTAGGTTATATTCTGTTTGTGGGAAAATGGCATTTCTACCCTGCACTCCTGGGATGAGAGCGTGTTAATATCTAACCATCATCATAGGAGCAGACGGGCAATTTTAGGCAACCAGGGGGCACTCCTTATTTTGAAGCCTTACTGACAGGTGGAGAGAAACGTGCCCGGTTTGCTACTCAGCACAGAACTCTCCCTGGAGCTGCCGCTGGAGGGCGCCTCTATGATCACACACTCAAAAATGGGCGGCTTCTACAGGCAGAAAGCAAAAGGCAAAACACTCCTTTCATTTGTTCTGAGAAGTTACATAAGCTCACTGAATCTGCCAGGGACAACTGATTTTAAAGTCAACTTTTTTTTTTTTCTAGAGGTTTATTTAAGTAATCTCTATGCCCAACATGGGGCTTGAACTCATGACCCCGAGATCAAGAGTCTCATGCTGTTACAACTGAGCCAGCCAGGTGCTCCAAAGTCAAGTATCTCTTGATATCAGAAATTGATGCCAGTTTTACATTCGCTGACTCTCAACAAACTGGAAAATACAGTGACAGAATATACTGGAAGGTGCGTAGGACCTAGAATAGAAACAAAAGAGTCCAAACACTGACTCTGCCACTTCATAGCTCTTAACTGCTCTTGCCTTAGCCTCTTCACTCTCAGTCAGCATGACAGCATAGTGACTAATGGAACTGGCTTTGTAATGGGACACTTGAGGCTTGAAATCTAACTCTGCCATGTACTAGCCATGTAGGATTCTGGCCAAGCTCTATGCTGTCTAAGGCTCAGTTTCCTCATCTGAACAATGGGGATTACAGTACCCACCTCAGAGGGTTGTTGGGAGGACTGAGTGAGAGAATGTCTGTAAAGAGCTTAGCACAGTGCCTGGCACACATGTTCAAAAAATGGTCGCTATCATTATCTGCAGAGTAGGGACGGAACCACCTATAACACAGGATAGTTATGAGGATTAAGTGAGAAACAAGGGAAAGCATCTGGCAGATTTGGTTGCTCTCTGTATTCTTTCACTTATAGTCTTTTAAGTACAAGAAATCCATTTATCATTGAAACATAACGTCACAACTGTAAGATGGCTCTTGTGAGGTAATCCAGTTCAACTCCCATTAAGTTACAAGAGAAAACTAAAGCCCGAAGAGTTGACGTGACTCGTCAAAGGTCCCACTGCTTGTCAGCGGCAGAACGAGAACAACGGGTCTCGATTCTGGTACAGTGCTCTCTCACCGCACAACGCAATCACTCTCGACCCTGCCTAGGTCTTCATTTCTTTCTTTCTTTTTTTTTTTTTTAAAGATTTTATTTACTTGACAGAGAGATCACAAGTAGAGAGAGAGAGAGAGGAGGAAGCAGGCTCCCTGCCTAGCAGAGAGCCCGATGTGGGACTTGATCCCAGGACCTTGAGATCATGTAGGTCTTCATTTCTGATGCGGTAGCAGGACTAATCTCTCCAAATAACACGAAAATGTTAACATCAAGTATTTGCTTGGGCTTATAGCAACAGCTTTTCCTTCTCAGGGATACAAATCTGTTGCCCATCACACTTTATTATACTGAACTTCAAAACAAGTGGTATAGTATTTTATTAACCACTAAATCCTGACCACAAATATTCTTGTCAAGTATGATAATGCCATTAGGTAGGTTTACGAAGCAGAACTGCCTGAAATCCGAAGTTATCTAGGTCCCAAACACTGTAGTTGAGGACATAAAGAAAACCCCCAGAAATTGAAAGCCTCATTAAATTTCACCTCTTTATCCATAACCCTTATTCAGCATCGCTAAGGGGGCTTGTAAGCATTTCACCGAGATGACTTGATAATACCACCACGTGGAACTTACAAAAACGTGGACTTATCCACACTAGTGGTACTTAAGCTGTTTCTCGTTATTGTTTTTCTTCTTTTAAAGTAGGAAATGCTTTCTTTTCCAAAAGACAAAAACAACCCCCCCTCCCCAAAAAATGACAAGTAACATTTACTGAGTGCTTACCACTGCTTGGCACTGAGTTAAGCATTCTAGAAGTCAATGACTCTATCAGAGGGTACCAGTATCATCTCCATTTTTAGATGAAGAAACTTGGGCCCAGGAAGATTAAGTCACTTGCCCAAGGACACACAGCCAGGAAGTGGGACAGCTGGGATATGAATTCAAAGATTCTGGCTCCACAGCCTGTACTCTTCTCCACTACTGGAACCCCAAGAAGAAAACAGAAAAAAAGTGGTGGTGTTCTGGTGGCATCGGGTTGAGTGACACCACCTCCCTTCTCTCTCCAGCGCTCAAGGATTCAAGAAAACACAACTGGAGAATCTATGACTCGCCACCACTTCCCCATTTTAGGCACGGACCGGAGCGGCGGCAGGACTTGTTTGAGTACAGCGAGGATTAGGATCCTGGTCTCAGAAGTCCTTTGTGGGTATTGCTGCCACTGCGAACCACAGAGTTACAGGGAAGGTCGTGGGGTCAGGGCCCATATCTGCCCCAAATCTTCCCCAATTTGGGGCAGATTCCTATTCTTATTTCTAGTATGACATTGCTCAGATTTCTGTTTAAATTTCAGCAGCAATTCTTTCCTTGTGCATAAATTTCCCTGCCTGCCCCTAAAGGTGCGGATGAGGACACTGCAATGCATTAGACCGAGTACTTCTTCACTGTGGATTCAGTGATCTGAATTTTACCTTTTCTCATTACTTGTCTATTCCAAGGACTGAACAGACTAGGAAATGAAAACATCCATGGAAGAGTTAAGATAGCTGACAGATGAGAGGAGGACTGATAACTCACAGACTCCACAATTAACAGTGAAATCAAATATAAACGGCAAAATTAAAAATGAGAGAGAACAGACCTGTCCCCTGTTAACAGGCATTTCTTTTGGGGCCCCTTCTTTTGCTGTGTCTGCATCGCCGGTGGCACTCTCAGTGTATTCCCAGAACACAGTGTCGTTTTGAACATCTTTAAGGTTGAAGTTCCCTAGTTTGTTTAATGAGAATCCTTCAATCTAGGAAAAATTAGACATATCCTATTACAATGAGATAGAAAGGATTTTATATCAACCACAGTGTATTTATTTAGAAGAAATGAAAACATAACTCACTGAAAATAGAAAAGGTTATCATATCAGTTTATGAACCAAGACATCTGTTCATTTAAAAATATTCTTTGAAGTAAAAAACAAGTTTTCACTTGCAAAAGAAGTGGTGATTTTGTGAAGTATTTCTTTAGTAAACAGTCTATGAGAAGGTAACACAGCCTGGGCTCAAGGCCACGGGTTCTGGAGTCAAACTGCACAGGTCCCAACCTCGGCTCCCTGGAGGAACTGTGAGGTCTCAGGTTTCTGTAGAAACGGGCTACACTGTAACTTCCTCCGTGATACTTGTGACGTGAAATAATGGACAAAATCCACTGACACAGCATAGGGCACACAGTGAATGTTCAATGTAAGAAACTGTTTCTACTGATGTTCCTGAGATGTCAATTGCTAAAGAACACAGCCTGGGCTCAAAAGGTCTAAGAAATGTGGAACAAAGTTGAACAGGTTTGTTTTGTTTTGTTTTGTTTTGTTTTTACTGTGCGGTGGGATTGATCACAGGCTTTAAACTGGTTAAGGTACCCGAGTCACGGTACGGATGTGGTACCCTGTTTCTCAAATATATTTCTACAACAAGTGGGACTACTTTTTTGGTTTAGTACACAGAGTAATCCCAAAACATAAGCCGTCCTGTCATTTCTCCTCACAGTAGTTTCCTTCGAACTCAGGATAAAATTCAGGGCTTAGAAAGAAGGCAGGTAATCTGTCCCTTTGCCACTGCTCAGTCCCATCTTCCCCATACACACCCCCCACCCCCGCCCCCCGCCCGCCCCGGCTCAGGCTCACAGCGCTACTCCCTCTGCTTTGAAAGCTCTTCCCGTAACAATCACTGAGCCACGCTCCCTGGGGGGGGGGGGGGGGGGGGGGGGGGGGGGCTGTGCTTTTAGGGCTCTAGCTAAGAAATTCTTGCCCACCCTCAGGCTGCAAAGATTTTTTCCTGTTTTCTTCTAGGTATTTGATTATTTCAGAGCGAGTGAGCCAGAGCATGAGTTGAGGGAGAGGCAGACGGAGGAGCCTTAGATTCTCCACCGACCAGGGATCCCGATAAGGGGCTCCGTCCCAGGAGCCTGGGATCATGACCTGAGCTGAACGTAGAGGCTTAACGGACTGAGCCATCCAGTTGCCCAGGGAATTTGATAATTTTAACTTCCACCTTTAAGTCTTTGATCTATTTTGAGTTAATTTGGGGGTAATTTGGGAGGTAAAGGATTGATGTTTATATATTTTTTCCCTTATTATCTAGTTTTTCCATGATCAACTGCTGAACAAGACTTTCCCCCAATGAAATGCGTAGGTACTTTTGTTGAAAACAGTATCAATGCTTCCAATCCACAGACTTGGTATGTCTCTACATTTATGTATATTCTTACTTAACTTTCACAGTAATATTCTAGTTTTCAAGTTGAAAGTCTTATGGATCTTTTGTTAAACTTATTCTTCATTAGTGTGTTTTCAAGAAGCATTGTTAATGGAATTTTTCAAAACCTTTTTAAATGTTGCTAATATATAAAAGTACAATTTTTTTTTTTT